>NW_022900917.1:25903613-25923651 GCF_012274545.1 Fukomys damarensis | reverse complement strand
TTTGTTTGTTTGTTTTTTTATACCAGGGATTGAACTTGGGACCTTGCACTTGCAAGGTAGGCAGTGGAACCACTGAACTAAATCCCCGGCCCCGTATGATGTCAGTTTTGTTTGCTGAAGTCACATAGAAACTACAGCTGATGTTAAAATACACTGTAGAAAGTTCTCTCATATAACATACCATGCTTGAAAAGACACTAAATATGCTATAAATAAGTTAGTTTATTCAGGAGGTAGACTGTTTGAGGTGGGATAGGGAGGAAGAGGGACATTATGTATTGAAAATACTCAAGATATCTTCATTTACTAATGTGAAGTTTTAAAAATATAGAAAATAATCTCTCAGTCACCACAACAATATTTTTAATATCTATGTTCAATATTCAGTGTTTACTTCATTTTATTTTTAACATGGTTTCTTAGTTAGTGATTATTAACTTTTTAGACATGGTAAATCTACAAAAACCAGAATTCACTTTTATATTACATTCACATCTCCTCAATCTGTGCTTCAAAATCCAAATTTTTTTCAAGATATAAAAAAATTGTTTCTATATAGAAAGGATGAAAATTGATAGAAATATGCATGAACATCATCTTTCCCCAAATCTGCGTGCATCTGCAAAAGAGGTATGTCTCAGGCTTATATTGTGCTCCTTCTTTCAGTGATACCAGCATAATGAAACTAAAATCCTATGTGGCAAGCTCCTTGGCATTTCATAGTTTGATTCTGTTCAGTTGGTAAATGTTATTTTGTTTGGTGCTTAATCTAGTTAAATAAAGAAGAAATTTCCGCAAGGTTTGGTGCTACATCCAAAAGCAACTTTCTCATCTGAATGCAAATACTGATTCAATGGCTCTAAAGGTCCTGAACTTTAGGGTGGGGGATGAAACCTTTCCATGTGTTTATGTCTAGTGCTTGCTAAGTTCTAATGTTCCATGTATCAGAACGTCACCAGTAACCATATAAAATGTTAGCTAAGCAAAGTATTAAATTGAAGTCGTCATTACTCCAATTCATTTTGACTTTCCAATTACTGGTGACAATTTTTATATGCAGCCAAATTTTTCAATCTCAGTGGGAATGTTTGCATAAGTCATGGCTTTTTGCTCTTCTTTTTAATAATTTCACATTGGAAAAAAAACATTAATGATATATTCTGGAAAAGCTCAAGCTGTACATTCTTTGTTTTTAACTTAATGGTCACACGCTGTGCCATTTAGTGAGGTACAGGTTCATTAAACCTTCTGTTCAAGTGCCTTAAGGCCCCAATTCATTTTGACTTTGCAATTACTGGTGACAATTTTTATATGCAGCCAAATTTTTCAATCTCAGTGGGAATGTTTGCATAAGTCATGGCTTTTTGCTCTTCTTTTTAATAATCTCACATTGGAAAAAAACATTAATGATATATTCTGGAAAAGAGCCAATGTTACATGTGTCATTTACTATTTTTGAAAAGAACAAACATTAGGAAAGGGAATATGGGAAAATAAAAGATATTAGCACATCTGAATTTTAATAAAGAGTTTCTTTTGGCTGGCGATAGAAAATAAACTAGCAGGAGGGGAAATCTGATCATCTTCCCTGTGGGTGGGACCATATAAAAACACCAGTTTTCAAATATATTTCTTTGAAATCAGTTCACATTGATTTACACCTTTAGGTGCATTCTCCTATGTATAGAGTGCTTTTGAATTTAATCTTAAAAACAACCAACCTAGTTTGTAGATCATGAATTATTGTCATCGAGCCTCTTTTACTAATTTAAGAGAAGCTGAGTAGAAGTGTGCTAGACAAGAATTTACATCAGTAGTAGATGAAAACTTGGAGTGAATTCATTATGAACCGAAGGTAAACATAGACTGTAATGGGAAGGCAAAAATAGAGCTATTCTTATGCAGAATACTGGGTATTGGTTTGTGGGTTCTCAGTACATGCTGGCCTGGAATAGATTAGATTTTACATGACAAGATGTAGTGCACTTAAAGAACAAATAGCAAATCATGACAACCGACCATTATTTTTAAAGATGGCAGTCTGAAATCATTTCATTTCAACAGAAGAGTTCTAGGGATACTACTGGAATTTCTGCTCAGGAATCTTGTTGCTTTTTGGATAGGTTGAATATTAAATATCTTTGAATCTACACTGTACATTTGTTTTCTACTTATTAGTTATGGATAGAAGACTTTTCTCTGTAGAAACAGTGCTGAACAAAACTCTAGTAATCTTAGCTTTACTGGAAAACAAAAGGCAAAAATATATCCCACTGATAACCCACACGACAAAGCATGTAATGTAATAAGTATCAGCTGTGTCTCCTGGCCTGGCTATTTCCTTGTTGCAACACTGGCTACTGCTACAAATTCCTAGAATTAATTCGATGCACAAGTCCTTGTTTCAAGACCCCAAGTAAGTTGCTAGGATACCACGGGGACCTTTTAACACTTTGTTTTCCTTTTCTCAGAACACTATTGAAAAAGTAGGTCCTTTTATAAGTTGAAATACAGTTTATTTCTTAACTTGACACGAGTGATCTATAAGTTGGAGCTGAATGTTAAATTTAACAATGCTGTCTGTTAAGTGATAATGGCTAGATACTTAAGACCTATATTCTTTAACAATTTAACCTCTGATACATGTTCCAATCATTTCAATCTATGCTGTCAACAGTTCCTCAACTACTGCCAATTGGTGAGTGCAAAAACAGAATAAAGCAAAAAAAAAAAACAAAAAAACCTCCAAATAAAATAAATCAGTTTTTCTATGTGTGTGTTCCAAATATTTTAATTGCACTTCGTAAGTGGAGTGCTATGCTATACAGGTTGATTGACAACAAAGACATTTTCTAGTTTCATCTTAAAATGAATTAATAATCATCTTTGGAATATTCAGAAGACATTCTATCCCACTTTCCATGAAGAGAGAAGAAAGGAAGTGAACGTGTTACTTGGCTGCTGAACAAATAAGTTGCTTAGCAACAAAAAGCAAGTTTCAAAAGATTAGGTCAATAATGTACAATTGAATCCAATAAAAGCCAGAGAGCATACTCCTGGATGCTAGATTCCAACATGATTCTCAAAACAAACCTTTCTTCTAGAATTCAAGTGTGCATCATTACCACGTGCTTCAATTATATCCATTTATTTATAATTGATTTTAAGCCAGTAGTCAAAATTATGAAACTACAGTAAGTCATGATAAATTCAATTCCATAAAATTCCAAAGTTATTAATTCTTCCTAGTGTTGAATTTATCTTTCTCAAAACAAACCTTTCTTCTAGAATTCAAGTGTGCATCATTACCACGTGCTTCAATTATATCCATTTATTTATAATTGATTTTAAGCCAGTAGTCAAAATTATGAAACTACAGTAAGCCATGATAAATTCAATTCCATAAAATTCCAAAGTTATGAATTCTTCCTAGTGTTGAATTTATATCGACCTAGTTCTGCTTCTGCTGTACCCTACGGAAAAAGAGTGCACAGCATGTGAAGTAAAGAAGCTCATCGCTTTTACCTAGAGTAGGTCATCTTATCTAGGGATGCTGAATCTTTTCTGAGTTTGAGTAAGTAGGCAACAGGGACGCTGGATGGTGGCATTTGGCCATTGTCCACATGACATGCAAGTGTACTGAGCAGCTCATGAATTTTGAGTTCACAAAAGATTTTAGAGATTACAGAGATGGTTCAAATCCCACACTTCGAGGGAGATTGTATGATTTTCGTTTCTCCTCCACCTTCGTGCTGCCACACTCCTGAGTCGAAAAAGATATGATAATTATTTTACCTAGAGTAGGTCATCTTATCTAGGGATGCTGAATCTTTTCTGAGTTTGAGTAAGTAGGCAACAGGGACACTGGATGGTGACATTTGTCCATTGTCCACATGACATGCAAGTGTACTGAGCAGCTCGTGAATTTTGAGTTCACAAAAGATTTTAGAGATTACAGAGATGGTTCAAATCCCACACTTCGAGGGAGATTGTATGATTTGTAGGTCATCTTATCTAGGGATGCTGAATCTTTTCTGAGTTTGAGTAAGTAGGCAACAGGGACACTGGATGGTGACATTTGTCCATTGTCCACATGACATGCAAGTGTACTGAGCAGCTCGTGAATTTTGAGTTCACAAAAGATTTTAGAGATTACAGAGATGGTTCAAATCCCACACTTCGAGGGAGATTGTATGATTTTCGTTTCTCCTCCACCTTTGTGCTGCCACACTCCTGAGTTGAAAAAGATATGATAATTCTGTAAATTACCCTGTGCCTTTTACTTAACAGCTGGTCCCCTGCTTTTGTTTCCATAGTATTGGTTCACAAATTCTACCGATTTTAACCTCCAGTACTACTTGTGGCCATAGTGCATCTCACCCTCCAGCACTCACCCACCTTTCTGAGTGTGTACTTCTTTGATTCTGCTTAATAAATCAGCTTATGACTCTCATTGGTGAGTCCCACAGGGTTTTTTGTTGTTGTTGTTGTTGTTGTTGTTGTTGTTTTTTCTGTAATGAGTCAAGAAGCTGCTTCTCTGACAGGGGTTAGGGGTAAGGTTGAGGTCCCCTCTTCTTCAGAGGGACCTTGTTGGATCACACCTGTAGACAGAGATAAAGATGGTACCGTCCATCACTCCAAGAGATCTGGCATACTTTCTCATAGAGGAGTTACAAGCCTTACTAATGGGCTACCTGGATCATTTACTAAAAAATATCTGAGGTTTAAAGAAAAAGGAGCTGTTGAGATGTGAAAACTGAACATGACTGTTTCCTACAAAAACAAGTCACAGTTTCCAGGACGGCCTGTCTTAGAGCATATTCACTCTGAGGAGAAAATATGGATTCAGTAAAAACTTTTAACAGGTCCACAAGGGGAGATCCTAGAAAGAACAGTGGAAGCACCAGTGTGAATTACATGAGGAAATAATCCAGCCATCTTTGACTCTGGATTTTCCCCCCAATTCAATAATCTCTTCCTCATACTCAAACATAGCCAAGGAAAAGGCAATTGAAACTGAGACAGAAGAATCTGGCTACTGCAGCACTTGTTTAAATTCATGTTTGCTTATCCTATGAGGGTGTGTTATAGTAAATGACAATTGAAAGAAAGCCAAACCTTCTGATTTAGTATAGAATGGTTCCTTTCAAACCAAAATTAATCAGGTCCTAATAAAGAACATATTGGGAAATGTCAGCTTGATATTTTTGCTGCTTTTCCCCCTCTAATCCATAGAACTTTTAAATTGAATTCTGGGGAGGTAGTTTTTTAAAGAAATATTTTCTTTTGTCTTATGAAAAGAAAACACAAATGCAGAGCATTTGAAATGAATTTGCCAGATTAACCATGATTAGAATTTGCAAGATTTTATTGCTGTTGTGGACTCACATTTTATTTACCCCAGAAAACTAGGCTGGAGTCAAATTTCAGGTAGCAGATTCTCCTAACTCTTTCCCAAGAATACAACTTTTTCTTTTTCTCAGCCTAGCCAACTAACATATTTTATTTTTTCCCTCTGGTTTAATGCAAGTTTATTTAAAAAGAACTAGATGGGAATTAACAAACCAAGCTCCTCCCACACTTAATGAAAGCTATTTTTTTAAAAAATTATCTTTACTTTCCTATAATTTCACAACAATCTACACAGATGGGGAAAGTAAAAAGTTGTGCTTGGTTGTGCATTGTTCTACTGGGTTTGGAAACAAGTATGTTAGAACTTCTCTAACAAAACAAGAATTGGCCTTCAGGATAGTCATCCCAGATGTTGAGTGTTTTCTAATTTAGCTACCATTATTCCAAATGAGAATAATGTTTGGGCTGTTCTGTTTTGAAATTACCTTCACTGGTGATTTACAGACAGTATAAGCAACATCTCATTACCTTATGACCGTACCTTACAAAGGTTTTCATTTACTTAAATAAAATAAAATGGTAGATTTTACACACAAAGTTGTATAAGCAACATCTCATTACCTTATGACCGTACCTTACAAAGGTTTTCATTTACTTAAATAAAATGGTAGATTTTACACACAAAGTTTCTGGTGTCTCTAAGAAATGATTCAGTAAAGCTATTCAAGATAAAAACTGTGGAAATCTCAGACAGAGATTTGAGTCAAAATAAAAATAAAGCAAGCTGTGCTTTCTGTATATGCCTGAAGCTATATCTATAAAATTTCCATTTAAGAGTAAACTATCTAGCCAATTAGTTTCTCATACACTGCCAAAAATCTGATTTGATCTGGCTATTTATTTTATTTATTTTTTTTAAGACCAGTTTCTTAAAAAAATTAACACAATCAACTAGTTCTATCATCTGCGCAGACTCAATTTCTGAAATACCCATGCTTTAGACTTAGGCTATAATCAACTATTAACACAATCAACGTCCTTTCAAAAACATTTATGACACTAAGAAGGTAATTATCCTTTATTAAAAATGTTTTACTATCAAATGGCTTAACTCTCTATTTCTACAGTAAATTGCACTTTTGCTGCTTTAGCACAACTATAAGTTGAATTTCCAACCTAAAGATTTATATGAAAAACTGACTCTTTTCTCGAATGTTTAAATGTTCAGGAGTTTGGGATTCAGTGATATAAGTTATCTTGTTCACCTCAGAGAACTTAAGATAAAACGCCTCTGTAGAAAAGCCAGGAGGATACAGAATTGAATGTCAAGGTCTAAGTTTTATGTGAATGAAACAGAGTGGAGTGCTGTGTATTGGAATGCCTTGAGGGACACAGGAAGTAGTAAAAAAATACTCTCAACAGAGAATGCAGTCCATCCATTATCTGAATCCCAAGGTCACTGTGCTGGTCTATATGGAAAGGGTGAAATTAATTACTTGGCTTTCAAATTTAACAATAGGAAGGCAATAAAGAAGTGTAGATAAATACATGTAGTTCAGTATTCTGAGACTAATAAATTTTAACGCGATCACAGTTAGCATTAACAATCCAACCATAGATATCCATATTTACACAAAGAGCATGTGCACATATATATTAGGTAACTTGGAATTTATGGAGTATGTTTATGTGTCATGCTTCTTAAAGAAACATTAACCAGCCCAGCATAGTTGTACATACTGTAATCCAAGCTCTTTGGGAAGTAAGCTGAGGGAGGAGCATCACAAGTTTGAGACAAGCTTGGGCAACTCAGTGACTTAGCAGAACCCTTTTTTTTTTAAAAAAAAAAAAAAAAAAAAGCTTTAAAAATGTAGCTCAGGGTGAAGGTCTTCGGTTCAATGCCCAGTACTCAAGGAAACAAAAATCAAAATCAAATCCATAAACAAAACAAAATAAAAAACTTACACCCTGCAAGGGTGATATAATCCTCACAAATGAAAAAAATAGTCTTGCAAAATGGAAAAGTGAAATTCAGATATTTGAAAAAAAAACATTGAAATATGTTACATCACACTATTATTGATGAGTGATATGTACAATTTCTGGTGAACACTATAAATTTTCTTGCTTGAGTAATACAAAGTCCTGAATCCTTATTAACATTGCTACTCCATCATCATTTACATATAAAATGATGCCAGATGTGCCATTAAAATTAATTGAACTATAATTGCTCATCTATAAAGTATTTCAAAAACTAATTCTTTCAGAAATAATGACATAGAAGATATGTTTTAGACTTTTTTGGAGGGGGTACTGGGGATCAAACTTGGGTCCTTGCACTTTGCGAGATAGGCAACGGAACCACTGAGCTACATCCCCGGCCACGTTTTACTCTTAATATCTTGTTTTTTTACTGAACACGTAAAATTTTTTACATATTAAAATGTGAATTACTCTTAGAATTACATTAATTTGGGGCTTATACCATCTTTGTTTAGCTTTCTAGGAAAGAGCCAAGTAAGTGATTTTTCTGTAAACTACCTTTCTTGGAAAATCCTGACTAAAAATGTCTCTGATTAATTATCAGGCATTTATAAAGCATGTGGGATAAATTGGATCCATTGTAATGAATGGAAATCTGGTATCAAAATATGCTTCAGATTTTAATATCTTAGAATTCCATACTCTAAATGGACATAAGCCTTAGTTAAAATTTGGTCTAGTCTCCAAATTTGAAAACTGCCACTCTTGAAATTTCACCACCTGCATGCAATCTAGTAATCATACAGTTATTCTCAAATAAATGCAGGATAAAGGTCAAGATACTGATCAAAATCCAAAATGTGCAAAATCCCTTTCAGAGTGCCTATGTAACTTTGTCACTTCAACTTTGTCACTTCAACTCTGTACCTTTGGGCAACTTATTCATGCTTCTAACCCCCTACTTATATTACAATGTTAAAATAGAGAGATTTTTTTGTATTGTGTCCTCACTAATGTAGAAGAATATACTGCATACAGAAGAAATTCAAAATGACAATTGCTATGAATATATGAATGGACCAATCCATTAGTAAATATTGCATCACCATAATCGAATAACCTTCCAAAACCCTCACCTCTTAACACATGAGACTTTGGGTGGAGTTTGGGTCTAAACCCCAACACTTCACTAGGTAAAACTCAAATTCTCTCAGGTACTATCAATCTATTTTCACTATATTGAATGAGAAAAGAGAATTAAAACAGAAGAATAAAATAGGACACACTATAAAAATAAAATTACTTTTCAGTTTCACAATAAATAATAATATTGAGCTAAAATATGTAAAAAGGACATGTAATTTTAAAGTAATGTAACTGAAATGCCATTATCTTCTGAAAGAGCTGTCTCAACTTTTATTTCCTCATTCATAAAAATTAATTAAAAAATAAAAAGGCCTTAATTTATTGGTAAAAATACAACTATCTTTTAAAATTACCTATGATATTTGACCCAGCTATCCCTGTGCTGGATAGCTTTCCAAAGGAATTAAAATAATCATGGCAGAGTGACACGTGTGCACCCACGTTTATAGTGGCACAGTTTATAATAGCTAAAACTTGGAAAGAATCCAAATGTCCATCAACTGAAGGCTGGATAAAGAAGTGGTTTTTCAATTAAATGGAGTACTACTCAGCCATAAAGAATGAGAAACTAGAAACATTTATAGCTAAATGGATGCACATTGAGGCTATACTATTAAATCAAATAAATAGTACGCACTTGAGTAAATACAGAATAGTTTCTCTGGTGTTAAAAACTAAAAGTGTAAATGAGGTTCAAATGGTATAACGGAGAGTGTGAAATAGGAAGAAAATGGCTAAAGGGGAAGTGGGAAGGGAAGGGGAAATAAGGGAAAATAAAAAGTGTGAAAAAAGGAAAGAATGGAAACAAAGTCTTTGCAAATTGGGAAGGTGAAGGAGGTGAAGGGAGGGAAGGGGTGTGGGGAAAAAACAAGAACCAAGACCTATCATGTAAGGCACATGATCCCAATGATAAATGTATTTCTATTGTTTGATATAAATGTACCAATAAACTTAATGGAGAAAAACATTACCTATGGTAATGGATAAAATTAAGTTACCATTTCTTTGGGAACAGATAAGTTCAAAACACTTAACATTTACAATTTCTTTCTAATTTTTTTGGTTGTTTTCTTCAGAATTGTTCCTGAAATAAACCATTTTCCTTAAATCTACTGAACACACTAATGAAATGCTTGTGTACTGCTGACTCTGGATATGTGAGATCACTCCCTTAACAATGGATGTGAAATTTTACATCACAGAGCTCAAAACACTGAGCAACAGCAGCATGCCTGAAGAACCATGTCTTGATTAGTTTAAGAAGATGGGGATTAACACTTCAACATCCAAAGGTATGAAGTTATTCTGTGGCCTCCTTGGTTGGTCTGCATGATGACCCATGACAAACAGACACCCATAAGTAAGTGATTTGCTTCATTTAAAAGTATTTATTTTGACTAAAATTCAAAAGTTGCTGCCCATTACTCTTTGCCAATTCGCATCTTAACTCACTGGTGAACTCAAAGTATCCCACAGCACCTTGGCTATTCATTACCCAGGCAAACAGCTGTCCAC
This sequence comes from Fukomys damarensis, assembly GCF_012274545.1. Taxonomy (NCBI): domain Eukaryota; kingdom Metazoa; phylum Chordata; class Mammalia; order Rodentia; family Bathyergidae; genus Fukomys; species Fukomys damarensis. The sequence continues at coordinate 25,913,652 of NW_022900917.1, read as the reverse complement.
AGAGGCAAGTAGCTGTCCTCCTACTCTCCGTTGCTCTTACAGCCATTGATATTGGTGTATTGTGTAGTTGTTAAAAGAAGGGAATTTGTTCCAGTCCTTGTGAATATTTCAGGTGGCTATCACCTATCCAAATAGGAACATATGTTCTTCATTCCTGTTTCTGTAACTTATTTTTTGAGGTATTTAAATTCCTTCACTACCAATGCCTTAACATTCTATAGCTTTCTCCTTCATTTCCACACCCAGTTGTGCAATTCTCCGATCCACTCACATCTTCAAATGCTCAGATGTGTTCTCTCTTTTCAATTACTTGTTACTTTTCACCTGAGTCACAGAAGAAAGGCTTCTATACTCTCCATGGAATAATCTCCTCTGGTTTTATTTAACTTTAGTTATTTCATATAGTTTTAGAATCTCTCTGAAACTAACTTGAAGGAAGATGATTTAGAGTAGAGCTAAGGTTTACTCTGTTGCAAAAACTTTTATTAATTAGGGGGGTAAAATTTGTTAAGAAGACTTCTCTTACCCCACTGTAGTGTTGTTATTAGTGTAAGGAAATGAGATGATTATACAATGTCATTTCTAAGTTTCTCCCCTGCAACAGCAAACTAATAGCTGATCCTTATTTCAATATCGCAATGATTGATAACTATTAAATTTTGACTCATATTTTTCATATTCAGTTTTGAAGATACAAAGTTCAGCAATAAATATTTCTCAAAATTCTTTTAGCTCTTTTTGGCACTTTCCATGTCCATATAATGTAAATTTTTGGATCAATTTGTCAATTTCATGGATGTTTATGTAAATAAAAACCTACTAAACCTTATGTAAATTCATATAAAAGTTTATTGAACATAAGGCTATTTTTAAAATATTGTAGTTTTTACTTTCAAATATTGGGATATGGAATAGATATAGTTTCCTCCATGTGCTAAGCACAATGGAAAAGTCCTGGGAATTATATATAAAACAAATGTAAGGGTTCTCCATCTTTCCAGAGCTCCATTCAAATTTACCAGGGCAGTTATCTCTCCTCCCCCCCCACTTTCCAATAAAGTGTCAAATAAAACATCTCCCTTTCCTTAAAAATAAAATAAGATTTTGAAGTACAGAAGACAGACCAGACTGCCAACTTGGAAGCTGAAGAAAAACTTGATCTAAATTCTTTGAGCTTTTCTCCTGCTTAGTGTATCCCATACATGGAGCTGCAAATATCAACATGTAGAAATAAATACAGTAAACAAAACTAGCTCTCTCTACCCAAATGGTCGGGTGGGGGGTGCTCAATAAGAAAATAAATAAAAAGCACTCTTCTCAGCCCAAAGAGTTCAAAAGCACTATACTTCATCCCCACCAGCAAAGGCTGATGAAAAATCATGAATTTCTTCTGTTACAAAGCTGCTGATATGTGCCCCAAACTCTACTGGGGTAAGTCAGAACTTTTCACTTAAGGAAGCAGACACTTCAGACCCACCATAAAATCATGAGTTTTCCGTGCATCGTTGATGAAGTGCTATTCTAGAAGACCTAGTGGATACCCAGGACTTACACTATGTGCCTGAATTAAGGAGGCCACTGCATGGCTGTGATGTCAAAAGCATAAAATCAAAGAACTGAAAATGAGAGGTAAATTTTAAAAAACCTAAGAAGGGCCAGGAATTTAGCTCAGTGGTTCCACTGCCTGACTGGAAGTGCAAGGTCCTGAGTTCAATCCCCAATCACCAATTTAGGCATAAACATAGTTTCCTCAGTTTAGGATGAGAATTTCATCCATTTCAAAGCACACACTTGTAATCCTAGCACTTGGGAGGCTGTGGCAAGAGGACTGCTGCAAGTTCAAGGCCAGGCTGGGCTACTTAGTGAGTTCAGGCTAGCCTGAGCTGCACAGTGACAACCTGTCTTAAAAATAAAATAAAATAATAAGATATCAATAAAGTAATAAGATATCAATGTTCTCCTGCTTGTGATAATATTCTATGGTTCAGCTAGGCTTTACCCTTGATGAAAGTGGATGAAATTCTCATGCAATCTGTTTATTATTCATTACAACTGACTGCAAATCTTCAACTACATCATTATAAATTATTTTTTGTAAATGAGGAGCATGGTATCGATTTAAGATACTTCGTGTGAAACTCAGAAACTTTGTGTTACAGTGGCTTGAGGTAGAGCCTGGTGGCCGAGCTTTTGCCTAAGATCACACAAGGCCCCGAGTTAAATCTTCAGCATGAGAGCAACAAAGAAAAAAGGAAGAGAAAAGAATGAAAGAAGAAAGGAAGGGAGCGTGGAGAGAAGGGGGGAAGGAAGAGAGAAAAGAAAGAAATCTTGTGATTGCATATAGCCATTTACCCTCTGCAGCTGTCATAGGAGTAAGACCTACCTGTTTTTACAATACCAATTACAGTTTTAAGCAGTCAGGTGTGTTTAAAAGAAGTTAGCAAAGTATTGCCTTTCATCTTTTTTTAACATAAGGACCATCTTCACAGTTCCTTTTGCTTTCGTAGATATCTGACATTTCATCTGTTATTTTGTTTCTGCCTGAAACACTTTGTTTAGTTCACCTGATAGGGTATGTCCACTGGTCATAAATTCTCCAGTTTTGATTTTGCTTCCCTTTTCTTTCAATATAAACATATCCTTATTGCTCCTACATTTTTGAAGGATGTTTTCATGGAATGAAGAAATTTACATTCCTAGGAGTTGGCTAATTTCTGATCATTTCTTTTCCTCATTGTAAGAAACAGTACTGATATACTTTCTTCTGTTCTACACTTTTGCTGAGAAGGCAAGATGCTCTGTTCTTTTTAACTTAGACATTGTTTTCTTTCATGTAAATTCTCTGGCTACTTTCAGAATTTTCTGGCTTCAAGAAATATGACTATCCTGGAGTTCTACGAGTTTCTTCAAAATATTGATCTGTGTCTTTCAAATTAAAAATGTTTACAACCATGTAATTTCCCATTCCTCTCTGTGCCGTTCTCTCTTTTCCTTTGTTATTCAGTTCTCTCTTTTTCCTTTGTGGATTCAATCATATGTGTGAAAGAAATGTGGTTCTCTACATCCTTGGGGTTTATTTACTATTTTTTTAAATGTTTTTTTTCAGACTGGATACTTCTTACTGGCCTGTCATATAAACTAAATGGTGCTTTCTTTTGAAAACTCCTGCTACTCTTAAGTTGACCTAATGAATTTTTTAGCTCAGAGTTTATATTTTTCAGTTCCAGAAGTTTTAGTTTCTATCTCACTTACATCATAGTTATAATATTAGCTACTACAAAGTGACTTCCTGCTAAATCCAACATCTATTCGTTCTCACAATCATTCTCTATTGGTTTTTCCTTCTGAGAAAAAGATAGAATTTCATTTTTTAAATATGTCAAGTAATTTTGGAATGCATCTTTGATAGCATAAACGTATTGCACATACAAATCCATGATTGTAATCTCCTTGAAGGAAGGGCATGATTTCCTTATTGCACCTCCCAGGAGAGAGCATAGTATCTTACATATAATAGATATTTTATTTAAAAATAAATTAAAAGGAAATTACCAACCTTTCTTATATTTTTCACTTTCAAATTAGATTGAAATGCTTTCTTTTTCCCAATATAATAATTTTGTGAATTGTCTCAGATCCTTTCTCTTCTCTATTAGAATCAGAAGTAATGTGAAATCCATGAGAAAAATTAATGTTCTATTAAAGTCTCTATCTGAGCTAAATATGCAAGTGCTGAGATGATTAATCAAGTATGTATAATTGCTGTCATTCCATACTTCTAGTTTCAAATGTTTAAATGTAAAAATAGAATCTCAATGTTATCTTCAATTTCTGGCTTCTCCTGATTTATAATTGTTTGTATGATTTTTTAGTTATTACCTATAGTCAAATGTTGGATTTCTTCAATATAATTCTAGTATAATTTTTCCATGTCAAGGCCAAGTTTTAAATAGATTTTACTTCTAATTTTACAATTCAAAGTTGTCTATAGTTTTCTGCTACTCTTTGAAAATTATAGAAACTTTCTCTCTTTATAATCGAGATACTGTCATATGAAAATAGCATCATATGAAGGAAATGAAGTATGGGATGAAGTAGATGGAAATGAGCCTTTTGCTGAGTGTACACATTTGTCAAATAAAACATATTGGGTGATTTCTGGGTACCAAAGCATAAATCCATAGTTATTAATAAAACATAGCTTCTTTTATGATTCAAATGAGGTACACAGATGTAGGGGAAAGATTAGGTATCATTTTCCAGTAGCCAGTTGATATACATCCTATTTTAAAAATGAGATTTATGTTGATAGGATTCAACGATGTAAACATAAGATCTGACTAATGTTTCAATTATTTAAGAAATCTTGCAATATTTAACTATTTCCATAGTTTCAGAAGGTAAACTCCTAAGTAAGATCAGGAAAACATTTCTTCCCGGACAATTAAGTTTCACTTAATGGGGGCATCAATAGCAATATTCTCATTCTATCAAAACCCTACCAAATGTAAGTATGAAAGTAGAACAAAGAAAGGACTCAGTGGTGTGCTTGTTCATCCCAAATAGGACCCTCGAGGGAAGCAATCCATATATGTCTCTTTTCTCCAGACCGAAGTAATTAATAAATATTGTAGTCTCGGTAAGAAATATTCCAAAGAGAACCTCCAAAGTACTGCATTTAACAGGCAGCACCTGTAGTAGTAAGTGCTGATATGTGGGTAAATTCAAAACAGTATTACCCAGTTAAAGAACAACCAGGTAATTGATGTACATAAGGAATCTGCTGCACTTATTATTGAAATATTCCACTTAGCTACAAATTGACAGTGAATGGTGACCAAGTGTGTCTTCCCCTAGTACTTAAGAGCCAAGGGAGTTAGGGAAGCCACTTCTCCAGCTGGATGATAAAGAGGCGATTAAATATTGCAAGATTGCTTGGAAATTTTACTGGCAAAGGTATGTTCCAGAGATGTTTGTAGCAATGTCTGTAAGCCACATTTTAGAAAATAACTTCTAACTTTAAATAATGTAATATCTCAATGTTTGAAATTATCCTGAAGTATAATTTAAATTTTTAAAATATGATGGAGCATAGGTTCCCAATCGCTGTTTGTTTGTTTGTTTGTTTGTTTGTTTTTGTAGCTTCTGTTTTAATTCTTTGATACAGCTCAAAGTAGGATGTATGGTGGGAATTCCAAAAGTGGGAACTGGAAATCTGGATTTAATTCCTTTTTTACTCAGAAACCTGAATTGAGGAAAAAAAGAGTGGAATATATGCTGAAGAAATTGCCTGACTTAAATATAATTTTTTACACAAAAATCCAATTTTTTCAATTGAGATAAAATTTACATAACTAAAATTATCTACTTTAAAAAGTGAACAAAGTATCTACCTAACTCCAAAATGAAATTTCATATCTGGTAAGTAGTTAATCCCTAATTCTTCCTCCCTCATCAGACCCTGGAAACTATTAATCTGTCCACTCCTCCCATTAAGGATTTATCATTTCTGGATATTTCCCACATTGGGAATCACAGAGTACATAAACTTTTATGTTTTGTGTATAAACTTTTAATGGTTTTTTTGTTGCTTAAAATGCTTTCAAAATACATCCACGTCATAGCATTCATTGCTATTTTCTTCCTTTTGTGGTTGAATAATATTTTATTGTGTGTATGTATCACAACCTGTATTTATTAATTTACCTATTGATGGACATTTGATCTACTTCTACCTTCTAGATATTATGAATAGTACCACTTTGAACAGTCACATGAGAGGTTCGCTGTAATGGCTGTTGGAATTTCAAAGTGAAATTCTTCGGTCATATGGTAAATTTTTTAACTTTTTGAGAAACTTTCAGACTTTTTTCACAGCAAGTGAACAAGTTTACATTCCTGTCATCAATGTACAAGGGTTCAAATATCACTCCATCTTCATTAACTTTTAACTTGCTTAACTTTAAAATTTTAAACACAAATTTGGGATGGTTAGAGTCAACAATGCGTACTGAAAAAATAAAAATTTACATATTTGGTTGCTGTTGGTCATATCCAACAATAGTCTAAAATATTTCTGTTTATTGATATTTGTACTTTCTTAGAGTATAAAATAGCATTTTAAACATCTTTTTGAAAGAACCATTGATTATGTGAATGAACACAGAAAAACTCCACAGGGTATATTCCTCTAACTTTCATAATTATCTACAGTGAGCCTTTTATTACACTTTCTCACATCCAAGCAAAATTGATGAAATATAAACTGATATAAATTAAGGAGAAAACTTTCATTTTGGTAAATCACTGGAGTATAAAAACAAAACAAATTACCTAAGTTAGTGTTGCCTTCCAGGATCATTTGTCAGAAAAAGGTTTTGAAATTAGTCACTGTTAAAATGTTAACAATCTATTCTTTACTGTGCTTTCACAGTATTGTATATCTTGAAAACTAGCATCTTTTGTACCCTTTCTGTTTAGGGAAAAATAATCAAAGGTAAAGGATAGGAATTTCAGATCCAGAAAAATACAGAAAGAGAAAGATCATCTTGCTTCAAACTGACAAAGTGGATTTTTATCAGTACACTGACCTAGGGCAGATTCCTTTATCAGTCTATATGTAGTCACTTTTTTGTGACTGGAAAGAAATATCCAACACTCACAACCCAAAAGAGAAAAAGCTTATTTTGGCATATGATTTTCAGAGGAATTAGTCCATGCCTGGAAGTTTTCAAAGTAGAAACAGTCTGGAAGAAGGACATGGGGGAAAAAGCTGTTGATCCACGGCACACAGACGGAGAGAGAAGAAAGGGGAAGAATATACCCTGCCAGTTCTCAGCCCCGGGAACCCACCTCCAACCAAGGCTTGCCTCACATTTAACCATGAATGAATCAGTGGAATGATCCACTAATAAGCATGTCATTCCCATGATCCAGTCGGGCCCAAAGCCCCACCCCTGAATATATGAGACTTTCAGGGCACATTTTAGATGGAAACTAATACAGCCATCGGTGTCATTAAGAAACTTCCTGATATCTGGATTCATGAGTCATAAAAAATGTCATGAATCCCGTTAAATTGTTTATAACTGACTGAGGTTTATGGAGACCCTTCCTCTTCAATCCCATACATTAATCTCATAGAATTAGGTGAGGATTGCATTCAGAAGGATATTTAGCTGTTTGAAATCATACATTGCATTTGAAAAGATATATTAGTTCTGTTTGGAGGACATCAGAAGCTATGTAGATTAAAAGAAGCATATTAATATCAAATTAGAATACATAGAAAATTCTGCAATTTTAGGCACTGTAATATTAAGAAAGTTCTATCTATATCTGAAATGAATTTATTCAATTCTTTCTGACCCTTCCAACACTTCTGTCTATCTCTTTTACATTCTGAGACAATTCCTAAGGCATATTCAACATGCTGTGAAGCATAAGTAATACTCAACATCCCTTCAGGTCCTTACCACACTCTAATTTCTGTGGTCGATGATTTCCTGGGACCAAGAGGCTTCCTTTTCAGCTAGCCTTTCTCTTGCTAGAAAGATAGCATTAGTTAACTGGAAGGAAGTCATAGGAAGGAATCATAATAAATAGGACCTTTAGGAGAAATGAAAGTGCCAAGTAAAAATTTTACCCTTCCCTAAAATTTGTTTAGGACTTTCCATAGCAAGAAGGTGTTTAGAGGTAAACCTATTTTTGTATCTTTTCCTGAAGTTATGTAGCCAAAAGCAGATCGATATTTTTATTACTGAGCATTCCTTACCAAAGTAATTATGATGAGGTCACTGGTCATATAACTTCTTCTATTTTCTCCATTGAATTCAAGTAAAGAATGTGAATTCTGAAAAATGTCAGAAACTCTCCCAAGTCAACTAAAACCTCATCTTGTAAAGAGATGTGAAACTTGACCTACTACTATTCGTTTATATTTTTCTTCTCTGGATAGATGGTAAAGCGACTATAAATAAACAATAACGCAGATTCATTTTTTTAAATGTGAATCCAGTTCACCTTTCCTACTTGTACAATAAAGTTTCTTACTGTTTTTCAGGACCAAAATAAAGGTGTGCACACATATGCAATCACAAAAAATTTCAAACACAACATGTGATTAAGTATTACATGAATTTTACTTACTTTTTAAATTGCTTGAACCATTTATGCTAAAGTTAGATGTGTTATTAGTTGGCCTATTCTATTTTCATCAACTCTCTTTACATCACCTGGTTTACTTGTTTTTGTATTTGTAGAGTAGGAAAAAGCTGCTGCTAAGTTCCATGAATGGCAGAGACAAAAGATTTTTCAAAGCCTACTAATGAGAGTACTTTGAAAATACATTTTGCAAATAGCCCTGAAGAAACCTATCTCATAGGATTTGTTTAAAAAGTCAATATCTGACCATAAAGTGCCATGAACTAAATATCCAGAGCACACATATAAAGTAAGCTGATGCTACGAGAGCTATATATCTGCTCAAATCAGAATGTCATGTAGTAAGAACCTTTAAATAAATTAATAAATTATCTGCTGAGATAGTGAGTTTCCCAAAAGTCCATAGAAGGTAAAGTGTAGAGATTTTATTACCAACTTCCTGGACAGTTTTACTGTGACATATTGAACCATGAGATCTCTAAGGTCTCCAGCAACTCCAAGAGTCAGTGACTATGGGAGTACATTAAGATTAATGATTCAGGATACTAGAAATACAATTTTTACTGCTTAATTTTTCACCACCCTTCTTCATAACATGAAAACTGGCTTTCATCCATTTAGGATACTCCAACTGCTCTCTGGCTGATTTCAATGATCTTGTTTAATATTCAGTAGTTACTTCTCTACTTAATTCTCCTTGACCTTTCTGTTGCATTTGTTACTACTGAATATCCATTCTTCTTGAAACCCAATTTCTTAGACTGTCTCATTAAGATACTCACCTTTTTCACCTTCCACTTTCCAAGCCCTTTCCAGTTTTTTTCATTGGTTCATCATTTTTCTTATTCTGCTGTGAGGTATGTGTATTCTTTCCTTTATTACATCTTTCTTTTAATTTGTTCATGCTATCCTACTATGTTGTTGAGTGCCAAAACATTTGAAATCTGCCGTAATTCATTAGAGGGTATGAATCATTCATTTCAAAATTCATATTAAAAACTTAGAGTAAGTCATTTTGCCATGGATTCAAATTTTACCTCCCAAAGGAATCATTAATCAAAAGATTTACTTTTTTTTTTCATTTCCCTTTTATATCAATGGTAGCATCACTTCCGTGTAACTTTGGAGTAGGTTTTGTCCCAGGTGGCTTTATCACCTCTCTGGTGACCTTATGTGTTTAGCCTCCTGAGTATTTCCCTTCCTTTTCATCTCCTACTCCTACAATCTTACTTGGTTCACTACTGTATAGCAAAGATAAGATAAGTTGTTCCCTTTTATGTATCTGTCTTTACTTTTCTTTGAATCAACCCTGGTCTGAGACTGTAAATACCTGAACTCCCTTAGATCCTACTTAGAAATCCCTTATATTACATTGTTCTCAGACCCAAATGATCAAGGTCAGTGACTCAAAGCCAAATAAAAAAAAAATAATGCTGATGGAGAAGATTCAGTTTAACCCTTGAAAATGGAAGCTACAAAATGTGCAACTTTTCAGCATCAGCCCAGACATTTGATCAAGGTCATGAACAGTATGAAAGGAGAATGTCAGGGGTCTGAACAATATGTAAAGTCAAAGCACTCCAAAGCAATTACCATCACGGAGCCTGAGCACCAGGTAACTGACTGCCCAATTGTCAAGACCTAGAGGGAGATCTTGAAAAGTCTGTGGAGAATGATAAACAGAAATTTAAGTCACAGGCCTGGGAGAGTACCGGTGAACATGTGATTATCAGCAAAAAAAAATGAAAAAGAAAGAACAGGAGAGGGGGCAGAGGAGGAGGAGGAGGCAGAAGTGAAGAGGAAGGAGGAGGAGGGGACAGGGGGAGGGGGAGGAGAAGAAGAAGAAGAAGGAGGAGGAGGAGGAGAAGGAGAAGGA
>NW_022900917.1:25845221-25903221 GCF_012274545.1 Fukomys damarensis | reverse complement strand
GAAGGAGAAGAGGAAGAAGAAGAGGAAGAAGAAGAGGAAGAAGAAGAAGACATCAAGCAACCCAGGAAGAAAGAAGGATCCAGAAGAAGCCATATTTTTTAAAATAGGAAAAATGCAGTAACTGAGATTTACAGAAGCAGTAATAGTCTGTAGGAGAGACTTTATGTTGAGCCACTGATGATTGGTTTGAAGAGGACAACCACTTCTTTTTGCTAAATATTTACTCTGTGCTAACTACTCTCTATATATGCATTATCACATTTAATTTCTGACCACAACTCAATGAATTAAAAACTATCATTAGTGAGGAAATGAGGCTCAATGTGTTTTCATGCACTTTTTTTTTTCAAAGTTGAAAACTAATAAGAAGCAGATGGTGAATTGAAGCCATGTACTTTCTAACTCAAAGGCTCAATCTCTTAATCACTGTATTATGAATTATGCTAGAGTCTTATCCCACAAGCTATAGTTCTTAGGAGTCCTGATGAGTGGATGGAAGCGAGGCATCCCATGTCCTTGCAATTTAGACAGACACAAGGGACTAGGAGTTCAGAAATAACCTTGCGTTTATCATCATTTATAAACATGTAACTCTCAGCTTTTGTCTTATAATCAATAAACCACAGGTCAATGAAGTATATGCACAAAAATTCAAGTCATGTTAATACAGTAATGTTCAGGACAAAATCATGCTAACTCAGTACTTAGATAGATAAATTCTCAGACTCAAAGACTTCCTGTTTAATTCATGTTGAGGCAATGTTTTAGTCTGTTCAGGTCTCCATAACAAAATACCATAGATTTGGTGATTTCTAAACAATAAAGATGTATTTCTTATTGTTTTGGAGGCTTGACAGTCTAAGGTCTATGAACCACCAGATTAAAGGTCTGATAAGATCCTACTACCTCAAAGATGGTGTTTTCATCTTGGTTCCTCACATGTGTAAGGAGTGAGGAATCTTTCTAAGGTTTCTTTTATAAGAGAACTAATCCCATTCTTAAGGGCACAGCTAATCAGCGACCAAAGGCTCCACTTTATAATATCATTCTCTTGGGTTAGGGCTTCAACATATGAATTCTGGAGTAATTAAATATCTACTCCATTGAAGGCAAGAACTTAAAATTGAAAGTTATACCCAGAGTAAGCCACTGAAGGTTTGCAAAACAGTGCCTGGTACTCAAGGAAAAAAATATCTTTGATGTTTCCTTCAAACAGTATTGGAACAACTACCTTGTAGATGACACTGGGTCACACAAAGGAGGAAACACATTCATCTTCACTAATAGAAAGGCAGACATATGCATAAATTGCAGCAATGCTCTAAGCACAAGGAATGTATTCCAAAGTTCAGTGTGGAAGCAGCATTACCTAAGCAGGCATAAGTGGGTAAGAGAATGAAACATTTCATTAGTAACAACACGTTAACAAATCTCTGCCAACTTGGTGTCACTAAATAACTATCTTGGGGTAAGGGATGCAACTGGTGGTAGAAAGCTTGCACATTGCCTGGGGCTCAATTCCTAGTACCACAAAAACAAACAAACAAATAAGAAATACTGATTACTGAATCGTCTGAAGATTTTTTTCCTTTGCACCTAATTTGGTGCACCTTATTTGAAGACTGTACTCAGTTGTGACAAGAGTACTTATACTCGGACAGAACTTCTCACAGAATGCCTTCTGTGAACTGAGATGGGGAAGCCCATAGTGAATTATCTAAGAAAGACTGTCCCAAGAGTTTCACAAAGAAGCATCTTGAGTTTTTTTATCATTTCTTCTATCACTCTTGGCTGAAGCCATGTGGCCATGTATGAAAGATAATCAAGTCATATTGTAAATATTTAAATTAGCAAAACTATTGCAGTAAAAGACACATTGACATTAACTCCTGACAAAATACTCTACCTCACTTTGAATGCATTTACCTCATTCCTCTTGCCACGTTCTGAAACAGCTCTGGAAATTTATGCATGAGTGTCTTTATGGGGTGTGCAAAGGAACTAAAATGAAGGCTGCTTCCATGTGCTATCCAATGGAAAGGAAAGCTTGCAAAATTATCACAGTGTTCTCTCATTCACTTTATTCACCAGATCTGGTACCATGCAACTTCTGACTCTTCCTTAAATCAAAATGATTATTAAAAGTAATTATTTTAAATCAATACAGGATGTCAAATAAACCATAGTAGCACAATTAAAGACATTCATGAAAGAGGACTTCCAAAACTACCTCAGAAAGTGGCAAGAGCCATGGGACAAGTAGGTTCAAAGCAAGGGATGGGCCCATAAGAATTTTGAGGGGATCAATGGCAGTGAGTATTTTACTGTAATTTTTAAAGGTTAAACACTCACCATATTTTTCAGTCATACCTCATAGCCCATCTTTGAGTAGAATCAGAGAATTTTTTTAAAGCTCTCAGAGTCTGTCCTCTGGCAACAAATCTTTTACATTTCTTCATCCTGTGAAATGTATTCACTTCTTCCTACAGCCCTCTAATGTTCATACAGTTGAAAGCATTTCATTCAGAGTCAGGACCCAAGATCCCATCATCAGTTGAAAATTGGATTAAAGTTCATGCCTGTGATTCCACAACTTCCTTGTAGGAAGAGCCTAGTAAATAAGAGGCACGTTATCTGCTCATCACAACCATGTATACAGTGATGGAGGAGTCTTGCATTTCTAGGCCTCTGAATTATCTTATTTTTGCTAATGATACAATACCACAAAATGACTGTGTCATAAAGAAAAGAGGATTTATTTTGGCTCAAGACCATGGTCCAGTCAGGGGTTCCATCTGGTGATGGCCTTCTTGCTGGCAAAGTTCCAGGGTAGCACAGAAATAGAGAACACATTTGTCTATTTGTTCTGGCCTTTTTGTCCTTTATTAAAGCTACCAGTATTCAGACAGAGGGGCTCTATCTTGATGAACTTATGCAACACTATTCCCCTCTCAAAGGCCCTGTCTCTAAATAGAATAGTTGGATTACTTTTCCACCCAAAATTTCAACAAAAGCTTTCTGAGGAGAGATCATATTCAAGCCATAGCACAAATTTAACATGTAGGGACTCTTATTGAAATATTATTAAGAATCTCTTAATGGTAACATCATAAAATGAAGCTGGTCTAAGACCATTCTAAGTATGGCTCCTAGCAATTACATAGTCCACATATTCATGAGACCAGCACTACTCCCAATAAGAAACTAGGAAAGGGGAAGGAAAGAAGAGTTGCTAGTCAGTACCAATTCCGATGTCTCAGTGAATCCATATTCTTTGCCTTGAGTAAAGACTATCTGGGACTAGTTCTGCGGGTCTTTTCTTTGCCTTCAGGGATTTGGTTTCTATTTTGAATTGCTTTTTCTTTTCTGTGAAGGTAGCCCTAATTTTAGTAGTTTACTAACTTTGATTTTCATCTGAGTACTTTTCTCAGTATAAATTCCATGTGCAAAATTTGGAGTTTCAAAGATCTACTTTAATTTTGTTCTGTATCTGCACATTTTATCCTGACAGTGTTCCTTTAATTCTGTGCATTTTAAAATGTAAGCTATAGTACATTCCATCAGATGAAAATCACACCTACAATTTTTTTAAATAAACCTTTCTCTACTTTGCAACCTCATGAGGCTGCTATGTGACAATGTCCTTAAGATCCTAAGAAATCTTATTTAAAAGAGAATACATGCAGGTCACATCAAAGGACACTCAGACCCTTAGAAGGTCTTAGGTCTCTTATCTATGTCAAGAAATCTAGGAGACCTCAACTTCAAACTTTCTAAATTCCTAAAGGAAAGTTTTATAATAGGACCTTTAACCACATCTATGACCTGCCCAAAGGCCATATTCTCCTGTCAGCACTTTGGAATTTATCTTTGTCCTAAAGCTTTTTAAATTTTTTTTCTTTTCAATTGAGGATATCTTGCCTGGAAAAGGAGGGGTTTTATAGTCAAAAGTAAATAATCTTGTATCCTTCTGGATCATTCTGTATCTTCTTATACTTGAAATCTGAGTATTTTCTATTTTTAGCTTATCTCCCTTTATCTGTAGGTTAGGACATATAGCTTTGAAAAACTACCTGATACTCTATTTTCTGCCTAAACATTTCATTAGTCAGTTCCATCCATTCTTTAGTTATATGTTCTTTTTTCCACATAACAGCAGGTAATGGTTCTGCTGAATTCCCCCTATCTATACAGCATTGTTTCCTTTTCTTGAATTTCTAATAATATTTTCTATTTGCTTTAAGCCTCCATGACAATCACCTGCCTGTCATGCTTATGCTATCCATCTATTTTAAAAAGTCTAAATCCTTTAGTTGCTTAGTATGAAAGCTGATGCCAAATGCACTTCATTTCTGGTGCCAACTTTTGTATCAGTGAGGGTTCAATCAGTAAAGGAAAATCACTGTTGACAATAACTGAAATATCTACCATCAGCGTTAAATCTTACACAAGTCTGTGCAAGACTTTTTGACTTTGCATTTAGGGTTGGGCCTGAGGCAGTAGTGTTATAGTTTGGATATGGAATGACCCACAAAGGCTTCTGTGTTGAATGTTTGGCCCCCGTTTGTGACACTCTAGGAAGGTTTTGGAACCTTTAGAAGGTGGGGCTTTGATAGTGGAAGGAGGTTAGTGTGGGTGTGCTTTTGAAAGGTGTATTTTGTACCTATCCCCCATGCATGTGTAAGTGCACATGCACTCACATCTGTGTACACACACACACGCACACACACACGCACACACACACACACACACACACACACACTTGGCTTCCTGGCCTACTGTGAGGTGAGCCACCTCTGCCAAATACTCTACCATCACTTTGTTTTGCCTCATCTCAATCCCAAAGCACTGGAAGAAGCTCATTGTGGACCAAAACTTATGAAACTATGAACCAAAATAAAACTTTCTTCTATGAAGTTGATTTTTTATTAGTTATTTTATCACAACAACAAAAAGCTAACTAACAAAGATAGCTACAGGCTCTCAAGATTCAGGAAAAAAAAATTGACGTAAGACAGAGGAGAGCAGTGACAAATTGGAAAGTACAAGAGAAACAGAATTCAGGAGAAAAACAGGACCTGTGAAAAAAATCAGAACCATTTCTAACCTCAATGATGTGGGAAATGTGCAGAAGCAGCTGATGTTTTATGTCACAGAAATGCAGTTACATCTGGTCCAGACCTCAGTGAAACCAAACAGGAGAGCAGGTGTGAGCTGGTCAGACAAAATCCCAAGTACTTCCTGTTAGGTAAAAATGGTATCAACCCAGCAAAAGAACACAATCTCCCTGAATTTAGGGTCCAACAGTAATTCCAAAAGAGAGTCGGCTGGGAGTTTATTGAACTGGGTTTTTAGGGAGAGTTAATGGGCTAGGCATAGTTGGTTTGAGGTTTAGGAGAGACGACACTTGGGCAGCAAGAATAACCGAATGGATATGGCTGAGTTTTCATTGTGAAATAACCCTATCCAGGGACAGTGAGTCCTGGTAGATCCATGGGATAGCAGAGTTATGCTGGAGTCAGGCTGTGATTGATCCTGGAGCTGAGCAGATTGGGAGCAGCCACTCCAGGAACTCAATTGGCCAGGGGCAAATGAGGGCCAGACTTACCACTTCCTGCCTCAGAAGGAAGCCAGCAGATCAATGATAAGTGTTTCATTTTCACCATCCAAACCTCACATAAAGTTCCTTTGTGTTTGGCAGTGTCTTGGAATAATACAGGGAAAGGGATTCTTAAAAACATAGTCCAGCTCATCTAAGTTAATAGAATACAGTGCAATTACTGAAGACCTCCTGGAAGCCTTTTTGATTGAGCTGAATATTTATAAGATAAAAAAAAAATCACTTGGAGTGTCATTCCGCTGGCAGAGAGCCAATACAAAGGTTCTGCGTTTGATCCTCAGCTCTGCAAATAATAATAAATACATAATAAGATGGTACTAGAATGTGAACATATCTGGAACAGAGCCTAAGTTTGTTCACCTTCATGGCCCTGGAGATCATGCTACACTTGATAGATACTCCATAGTTATTTATTGAATACAGAGTCATGTATTGAACATAACATGTGAAACACAGAATGATAGAAATTGAAGGGGCAAATTGAACATGGACTGTATCATGAAAGATCTTACATAGGGCGCTTCTTAAAAATGTTAAATAAGAAGTAGCTTGCTTAGATTTGCATTTAAAGGCTCTGGTAGAACAGTGAATCCTGGACTGGTTTTCAAGTGAGTTAGGGTTGTGAGGAAGCTTTTTCACCAGTCCAGATTAAAAATAAAGTAACAATAACAGAGGGGCAGTTTGATATTGGCTGGAGAAAAAGTGAGAAAGCTATGGCTGAAGCTAAGTGTTAACAAAATTTTCCACAAGGCATTTATAAAGAAATTTTCCTAGCAACTGTTGAAACATTTCTTGTCACATGTACTGGAAAAATTATTTGAGTCATTAATTCTAAGAAAGTTCATTATATGTAATGGTGACTACACCTTAACATTAAACATTTTTATCCTAATTATTGGACCATCTGTTTATTGTTCTCAGTACTCTTATTTATAAAATAAAACAGATTCATTTGTCAATGAAGAACATTGTATTATAAAGACAGAATTTTTTTCTTACACTTGAAATTAACAAATACTAATGGAAAAATACCATGGAATTATTTACATTATTATATTTCCATATTGTTAAAGACAAAACTAATTAGTCATTGAAAAAGAGAAAGACATATTCCAGTTAGTTATTAAAATCAGAACACATATACTACAGTTTATTTTATTGGCACTTGGCCTTTGCTTTTTAAACTCAAAAGCAGGAAAAACTTAATAAAAGAGAAAACAGTTCAGAGAGAGGAAAACTATTCTGCCCTACCAGAGCCTCTGCATAATTTAAAATCTTTTCAATTCTCAGTCATGAAAACCAGAAATCCCTTTGGTCACAGGAGGAAATGGTTTCTGGACACTCCCTGGCAAAATACAGGAATTAAACCTGCTCATCATGTATTCATGAAAGCCCTGCTAAACCCATTTAGCGGAGTAAGTCAAAGTTTAGCTTTTGCGGCAGTTTCCTCTGAGAACTTCTGCAGAGAAAGATACTCTCTATATACTCTCAGTTTTTGCATCAAAAGTAGTGAAAAGAAACATCAGGGATGTGATTCTTCTTAATCCTCCTGGGTGTCATTTCTCCTGTTTGACAAATTTAGGCCCAGAATTCACATTTTAGGGATTCTCCTTCCCCTAGATAATTCCAGCAGGTTTGGGCAATACTGATTTCTACTGTGGCTTTTTGCAGAAACACAGTATTGAGAGGATATGAGATCACAGATATTTAATGAATTAATCTACATTTATCAATGGATTGCTCTCTGATTTACAAATAAATCACATTTATTTTATTTGTTTTTACACTGTTTCCAATATTTAGAACTTTCATGAAATCTGAATACATTACCCACATTCAAGGGTGGCGAGATGGTAGGAGCATGAGTTTGAGGCCAACCTGGACTACATAGCAAGACTGTCTTATAAAACTAAACAAACAATACAACACAAACAAATACAACAAGAGGGAGGACATAGCAAGGAATCCTTAAATCATTAGGGATCTCATTAGATCCTCAGTTCTTTCCCCCAATAATCAATTGTTATAAACTCTGGAGGCCAACTTGTGAATCTTCTTTGGTTTCCTGTTGCATGATGCAATCCCTCCCTCCCACAGTGCTCCAGCTGCCATTGTGAAACGAGCTGGCATGAGGTCCTTATTAGTGTTGAGCGGATGCTATCCCATGATCTTGAAGCTCCAGAACTGTGAAAGGAATAGAACTACTTTCATTTTAAAACTAACCTGTCTCAGGTATTTCACTATGCTAAGAAAAATAAACTCATACAAAAAAATTACAGACTTTCTATCATGTCAGATGAATATTGCTCAGAAAAAATAAATCTTGCTTATTAATATAAAGAAACCCTAGTTTCTATAGTATCTTTCTACAGTATCTTAGTGCTGGGGAATGGCATTATAACTCAGTGGTAGGACACTTGCCCAGTAGGCACAAAGTCCTGAGTTACTTGAACTCCCAAGTACTTCAGGAAAACAAAACAAAACAAAGAGCCACAGTGTTTGAAAGTTCAAGTCTGACAGATTCTTTCAAACATTGTAATCAAGAAATGAGTTTTCCTTCAATTAGGTCTGTGTGGGATCCTGTTGATGTTCATTCTTGTCCCTTGTCTTGAGCACGTAGAGATGGATCTGATTTCTTCTTCCATCCCTTAGTTATCTCCACAGACACTAAACATCAGGCACACAATCTGAGTCAAGTTCACCTTGGGAAACTGGACTCAAAGTAAACAAAAAACAAACAAAGACAGCAGTCATATTTGTATGCCTGGATGTGCATTTCAGGATAATATTGCTTATTGTGCATTACTTTCTTGAAAATAAACTTTTATTTTCAGTCTTTTATAAAAGCTGAAGAGAATGGTATAGAAAACAGAACTCAAAGTTTTTTCTTATTTCTAGAATAGAAATTTCCAGGTAATTCTTTTTCTTTGAAGAGATGAAGAAACTTGAGTACATTTCCAGAAATTTACTGTTTTTTGTGTATCTTTCTTTACTTATTGATTCTTTTCTGCAAATTTTGCCTTTGCTTGAATAAATTAATGATTACATCTATTTTAAAATTACATATAAAATCACAAAAAGCTGTTCTATGTTAAAACAGAGAGTTGATCTAGAATGTTAAAAGATCATTTCCATGATGCATTTAACTGTCTCATTTTTATTGGACAATTAATGTGCCCATCAAAGTTAAATCTGAACTGCATGCAAAACACACAAGGAATTTAGAACATTTATTTTCATACTTTAAAAAGAATATTTTCCTAATTTAGTTTGGAGTATAAAACAAGCATGGAATAGTGTTTGTGTAGACAGATGTCTTATATTAATCTTCCTAAGAAATGGAACACCTTCCTTAAAATAATTTAAACTATTTCATTTGTTTTAAATACTGATCACAAATAGCAAAACTATGACACAGACAAATGTATGACAAAAATTTTGCAAGTTTTATTTATAAATAATTACAGGCATAGCTGGCTTCTAAACAATCACCTGTTGCTATATTTTTGTTTACTTTTTATAATATATTTTTAACTTTCTAGTAATTGGGACAAACTTTTCCCTTCCATTTGAGCAAAATAAAACCTCCTCAATGGTAATTCCTCATCCTCCCCTCATGTTGTTTTATTTTGTTGTACATTATTCATTAAAGTGTAATTATTTGAACTGAATTCACAAAATTCTGTCTTTTGTCCATTTTAACCATTGAGCATAATGAATTCTCTGTCTTCCTAAATTTGGACAAGTGACCATTTTTTAATCAAGGGTTTATAATTTCTCAAACTCACTAAGAATACTTATACATTTATATATTCTTAAATACATGTCAAAAAAAATGAAACAAAACAAAAATATATGCTCAACCTTCATTAGATAAAGAGATTTGGTAAAGGAATAAGAGAGGATGATGAGACAGCTAAATATATTATCCAAAATTGCAGTACAGGAAATTTATTTTGCCCTCCTTGACTAAGACAATTATCTATTGACAGATTGACAGAAGTCAAACCCTGACAGTAGTCAGAAATGGAGTCAGGTCAACAGGTAACAAGGCCAGATCTTCAGTGAGCGAATGACATGAAAAGAATGTGGGTAGGGGTAGGTCAGAAGCGGTTCATCAGAGGAGAAAAAAATCAGGAACTTGGCCTCCTCTTCCCCTCCAAATAGAAAAAGGTTGTCTCTTCTTAGTTTTTCAAATTTCTCAATAACACTATAGTTTATATGATCAACTGAGATCTGCTCTAAAAAGTACTAAAATATACATAAATTTACTCTTATGTTAATCATATTAAGAAGGTACTCTTATCAGCCACAGTTTACAATAGAGACTTGAGGAACTTGTTCTGGGTCCTACAGAATGCACAGGAACCGGTATTGAACCTAATTTTGTGTGCTTAACCATTATATCATAAACAATCTTCTTTTTTCACTCTTCTTTGTCAAAAACAAGTCTATTTTTAACCTGCTAAGATTACATTATTGTAGCTAGAATAGATATTTTGAAAAAAATTATCCAAATTCGATGAAAAATTTGAAAAATAAAATATGATCAATATTAAACAGATTTTCTAATTTTCAAAAATGCTAATGTTATGATGTATATCAACTTTTTGTATATAAAATATTTTAAAACCGGCATATTCTCAGTTAACGATGCCAAACTTTTATTAAATATATGAAACATAATTTTGACCATTCTAGATTTTACCAATGCTTAAGTGAAATTTATGTTTGATTAAGCACACTGGATTGTACAAGACCTTAGCTTGTTGAAAAGACTGAGGCATTTTAGTAACCAAAATGCACAGGAGACATAAGGTTCCAGTAATGGAACTGTAATGTTTGGTTAGTGCCAAGTTGTAAAACTCCCAAGATATTTGTAATCCATTTAGAGAGTCTTTCAGGGCCATCTTGGGATATGAAGCCTTGGACTAGGAATACATGATCATTGCTTCACTAGATCATAAACTCCAAAAGGGCATCGACTGTGCACGTTTTATGTCTAGTCTTTCATAGAAAGTTATTAAATTTAAAAAATCGGTTGCTAATTCAGAGGAAGCTAGAAATAAAATAAAAATAGTATGTCTTAAATATGAGGAAAGCCTGACCTGAATAGGTGCAGTATGTTCAAGAGAAAAGAACTGACAAATCTTTAGCGTGTAAGTTACTCATATTGACTTAGGTTTCTGGACATATCCCCTTTCATTTCAAATTGCTTTTGCCTCTTTTTCTGCCAACTCTGTTTCACTTGTGATAAGAAAAAACATCGAGTTCAAATCTGGATTAACCTCTTTCTCCTTGGTATGTATGAGGCAGCAAGTGTGTACATTTTTGCTCAGGCTTAGTTTCTACACTTCTAAAAGCAGAAAAAAAAGCTCAACAGGCTTTTATGAGGATTATATGAATACAAGGAACGTACAAGAAGATGGAACACAGACATTCAAGAGTTTGCTTGACCTGACTTTAATTTATTATGAGAACAGCATGATTTAACCTACAGTCAGGACAAAATTCTTGTGAAAATAAACATATTATAACAGCAATCCCTACATGTATAACATTAAGTATGCTTAGCAAAATCCCTAGAACACAAAGTAATATTAACTATTATAAAACAACTTTTGTAAGTTTCCAACTATGGGAATATGGAAAGTTAAAAACATTGTATCACTTATAAAAATGTGGATTCATTTATTTAAAATTTTGAAAAATTAACAATTTGATTAGTAGTACTGGCTTAGACAAAGATGAATATAGTTTATTTATTAATAAAAGAGGCAGAGCTATATCAATGTCATATAGTTGGTGAGGATTAAAAGTATATGCTTTATTATAGTTGATTGATTAAAAGTCAAGATTTTTTTTAATTTGAAGATTTTATGTTCGATTATTTTTTCAAAAGTATATCAACCAGTTTTTGAATTGCTATTTTGCAAACTTTAAAACATTTTTCTAACTAAAGTGATTTACAGAGGGTGCCATATAAAATGACCTACAGAACAATAGTATCAATGCACAGATGTGTCTTCTGTGACTGAATCATTATGGATTGAGTTCCATCTACAAGTAAACCAGCATTTACACATGCCAAAGGGTTTATATGGAAGTATTTTAATAATAGGTTGGAAGAGACATAAGGGTTGAAAGAAACTGACTGCTGCCATCCTGCCTGAGACCAATCTATTCCTCCAGCCTCCCAGCACAGCCGCGCCTGGGGATTCTGGGGATTCCTAGCATTTATCAGCCCCACTACTGATAGCAACCACTGCTCCCAGTCTCATTTTTGGCAACCATTAATCCTTCTGCTGTATCAAGCTTTGTCCTTTGCAAGTAGCCACAACCCCTTTCCCTGAACTTTCCCCCTCTCACTTCCTCATAAAAGACCCCATATCCTGTACAAGATATTGCACGGTGGTCCAAGTGCCAAGTTGGTCCCTCTCAGGTTTGTTCTGAAATAGATTGTCCTGTTGAGTTCATATTCTTGTTTGTCTTCCTTCTTTTTCCTAACAGAGATACAGGTGATTTTTCAAAAGGTCGATTTCACTCTCTTTGGATATATACCTAGTAGTGAAATTGCTAGGTAGTATAGAAGTTTAACTTTTGATTCTTGAAAAAACTTCATACAGTTCTACATATTAAAGCTACTAATTTACATTTCCACTAACACATCACAGAGCTCTCCTTTTCCCACATCTTCACACCAGTGCTTGTATCTTTCATCATTTTGATAATAGCCATTCTCATTGAGGCAAAGTGGTATCTCATTGGAATTGATTTAAATTTCCTTGACGATTAAGGATAATTAGCATTTCTTTTCCTATATCTGCTGGTCATTTGTATATCTTCTTTACAAAACATGTATTCATATGCTTAGCCATTTACTATTGAATCATTTGAACTTTTTATATATTTTGGATAATAACTTGTCAGATGTAGAGTTTACCAATTTTTTTTTACATTGTATAGGTTGTATCTTTGCTCTGTTGCACATTTCTTTTTCTGTACAGAAGCATTTTACTTCGCAGTATATCCACAATATACAATCAACCTAATTGTCCATGAATAAAAAACTTTTATATATAATGTCATGTTTCTCAAAAATAAGACCTAACTAGAGATTAAAAATGCCAGCCCAAATCAGCCTATCTTTGCCTTCCTTGCCATCACAGTATAGTGAGATATAATCTTCTGCATGACACTGGCCAGGACCATGGTAATGACAAGCTACTAACTACAACTAAAATTTATTTTAAAATTAGGTCTTATATATATATTTTAGCAGTTCACTCTACTAATAAATGTCAGGAAGATAATGGCCTCCCTTGGAGGACCTCTTGTAATTGTAGAGGATAAAGGCAACTTCTATTAATCTTATGATATCTCAATAAATTTAGTGTGAAAATATTTAAAACAAATTGTTTTTTCCCAATGTATATATTATTTCTCTCTCTCTCTCTCTCCCTCTCTCTCTCTCTCCTAAAGGAATTTCATCTAGCTATAAAATAGTACAAATTACTGCAATTTGTGCATTTCTAAAGACATGGGTGGATCTGGAGGACATAATGTGTAGTAAAATATTGTAGAAAATCATATGCCACAAATCATAAATAGAATTTTAAAAAGTTGATCTAGATGGTGATGGCAGAAGAATGATGACCCAACACTGAAGAGCATAGCACAGAGAGTAGATGAGAAGTGGTCAATAAGTAGGCAGAATTTACCTTCTAATTATGAATAAATTCTTGTATTCCATGGTACCACACAGTGATTATTATCAATGATGCATTATATAGTCCAATACAATTGCATCAGAAATTTGAATGTATACACCATAAAAAGTTAAACTTTAAGTGATAAAATGTTAAGTGATAAAATGTTAATTACCCTGAGTTCATCACTAACCAGTATATAAATTAATTAAAAGATTAAATTGTACCTAATAAATATGTACAAATGTTATACATCAAAAAGTAGCTATTTATCCTAAAACTTTATTGGATATGAATTTAATTCCTGTGTCCATTCAGTATCATTTTTCACAATTTTTTTATATTTCTATAACAAAAACACTGTATTTTAAAATATAAAAATCTCTTTCTGTAAAAGAAGATCTGTACCATTGATCTATTTTCAACTCTCACTATATCTGGTAGTTTTCATTTCTTCAGATAATCCTATTGTTCACTTTAATGTTTATAATTTATGATGTTTATAATTCCTATGAAAAATTGGGTATCATATAAAGAGTATCCAAAAGGCAAATGTATAAGCATTTAGAGTATTCTGAATGTTATCAAGCAGGAAAACATTTTATTATATCTATATTTTTGCTCCTAAACCACCATCACAGCACACATAATTAGAATCTTATTTGAGTAATTCCCCCCAAATTCAAATTTGGTCAATGAAGAGCAAAACTGGAACGCATACTTTATGTTAGCTTTTCTCTCTGCAGGTGACTTAGAACATGAAGGAAATCATAAGATGCATTTCTGCCTGAGGAACCACACTACACTAAGTTAAATTTGAATTCTAGGCCTGGAATCAAGTGTGAGTTTTTATCGTGGTTGCTCAAATGATTTTGATTTACAGTGACAAGAAAGTGTCACTGCTTTGGAGAACCCTCGTGAACATAATTGATACTTTATTTTAGGTATTAAATAATTGTCCTCTCTGCACTCAGTTGTTCCCATTTCTGACTCCCATACAATCTACTTGCTATGTGATTGAGGCATAGGGCTGGCAGGTGAGCATTGAACAATGGAATGTGGAAGTCCAGATAATGAGAGGGAAAAATCCAACTCCTCCAAGATCCCAGACTTGCAACCAGCAAAGGGCTGGTCCCCACACAGGAGTGAATATTAGTTTCTAACTCACTTGATGGACCAGCTGCATCTCTGTAAGAATAAATACTAATTCATGATTTTGTTTATTGTTGCTTTGCTAATGACCTCTTAATAAATATACCAATTGTAATTACTTTGTACAGATGGACACAAACAGAAATAAATAAGTCAATGAAGATTTTTTTCTCTGATTTATAATCTTTTCTCTACCACTTGAATCCCTTTATTAAGGAAGAATTTTCTAAATTGAAATCAAAACACTACTTGCTGGCTTTGTAATCATGTACAAATCTATTGACCCTCTAATTCTTAGTTTCCTGAACTATAAAGTAGGAAAGACTGTATACTTCCTCATTATTCACTGGATTACTAAGAGAGAAAAAAAGTATTTGTGCATACATTTTATGAAATGCAGCTCTCTTCTTAATAGGTCTCTGCTCAAAACTTCAGTGATTTCCATTTGAACTGAGCTTGGCTAAGAGGAATAATTACCAGAAGGTAGTAAATTTTCCACATCACCCTCAAGAATTTATGTTCTGACTCAATAGGGCAGGGGTGAGATCAAGAAATTGATATATTTTTTAAAGCACAACCAAAGATTTTAAGATTAATCACATTTAGAAGATGTTCTGTTACAGGACATAAAAGTGAGGATAGGGAAAGCAGAACAAGCTTAGGACATTACAGAAAATGAAAATCATGATAATCTTTTTGCAAAATTCACCCTCAGTTCCAGGAAAATCCCCAAACCAAGCATATTTTAGGAACCACTTAGTATCAGTAAATCTCAGTGGATATCTGAGGACCCAAAGCATCCCCGATTTTACTCACTCCCTTAACATCCAAGTTACCCAATAGCTGAGCTCTCCACTCCACTCTCTACAGCACAGTGTACCATGACCCCAAACTTTGGTAAAATGTCTTGGAAGCCAAGCTTGGCATGAAGCAAGTATTAAATTCATATGGCTATTGTAAAAAAAAACTACCATAAGTTAATTGTCTGGCAACATCAGTAAGTGATTCTCTTATAATTCTTGATACAGGAAGTCTAAACTCAATTACACTGGATTAACTGCACTATGTCTTCAGATCTGGTTCTTGGTGGAATCTCTAGAAAGAATAGATCTCCTCACCTTTCCTAGTTTCTGGAAACTGGCTGCACTCTTTGGTTCATGATTCTTTCTTGGAACCACTAATAATTCTCTTTCCCATCTTCCCATTTATTATTTCTTCCTTTGATCATATTGTCACTCTTTTATAAGCACCCCTATGACTACATTTAGCACACACCTGGATACTATAGGACCATCTCTCCATCTTAAGATCTGTAAATTATCACATCCACACATCTCCTTTGCCATGCCAGGTAACACTCACAGGTTTCAGGAATTAGGATGCAGTATCTATTATTCAGCCTACCACATAGCATCGAACTTTCAGATACAGTATTATATGGCCTTGCACCGTAATGGGTAAGAACTGTCTTCTCTTCTACAAGCAGCAAAGGAGTCTACCAAAGTCTTTTGTGACACTAATGAAAGACTGGCTACTAGGTGAGGTAGAATTTTCCTTCTGTCCAGTGGGGGGAAAAAGGCTCATGAAGAATTCAGTCTAAACTGTGATATTTCTTTGCTACTATGGACTAAGATTTATACTTACCCAGCAACTCTGTTTCTTTCAGACAGTTTTTCTCTCCTCTGACTAGTGTTCTAGAACACTCCACATTGTACATTCTCTACAGAAGAGCTTACTCTATTAAACTTTTGAGTTTACATATCTGTGTCCTGGAAACAATTTATTTACTCTTGTATTAACTCATTTCTAAGGCAGACACAGTTAATAAATATTGAAATGGGTCATAAATAAACAAAGAAGACACACAATAACAGTACTCCTAACATGCTGTAAGCTTGGTGGTTTTGTTTTCCTCTTCTGTATTTCGTTAAGAAAATAAGCATGCAGGATGAGATTGAAGAGCAGAATGCTATCATTGGGAGGAACCTTTTTCATTCTTCCTTCAATAAAGTCTTCCAGAAAGGTTAGTTGGGTTTCTCAGATTAGAAAATTAAGTGATTTTTGTAAGATCATTTGGAGGCTAAGCTGTAAAGTTGGATTTAGAGTAATTATTGTCTAATTCTTGAAACTATATTACTGTGATATTTAATTCTTATGAATTTGTAATGTTATATTTATGTTCTAACTTATTAATCAGATTTTCTAGACTCCCGTTGCTTGGTCAAAGTATTACTCTGTTTGCTGAAAACAGTACATGTTGGTTGTTTCCATGCTGTCTTGTTGATTGTTTTGTTTTGTTTATCCTGCACCCCAGCTCCCACTGCTCCTTCCAGGATAAAGCACAGTGACTTCCTGGGGCCAATGGAGTCCTGCAGGCTTTAACACAGGAAAGAAACTGTGCTTCCTCTTCCCTTTCCCTCCCCTGTGTAAATTCTGTCTGCTTCAGGGCGTGTGTATTCAGGCAAGCTTTTCTACCCCACAGGGAAGAAAACTAGGCTCGTTAAATCCTAAATAGTACATAGTATAGCTTGAATAACATTTTTCAAAAGAAAATTTAGTCTTGAATATTAGGGGGAAAGTAGTATGTACTGGCACATGAAATGATCTCCTTAGTGAAGTGTTGAAATTCCTCAAATTTGAAGACCAAACAAGTAAATTCAGGCTGAGGAATGAAGCATGTCTATGAATAAGGGCTCATCCCTATTTCTAAAGAATTTATCATTCTCCACTTAGAATTTTGAAGTTTATAATTCAGTAGTCTTCTGAAGCAGCCTCTTGTAATTTCAAGATCGTTCTTGGGTTCCTTGTTTCCCATATTAACACATGTAGCTTACCTGTCATCTTACAGAGATGAGACTGAATTCTCACTGAAGTGTTCAATGCACATTTTTATAATTACTTCATCTCAAACAAATATGCTTTTTATTATCTTTTGAGTAATCATAGATAGCCCCCAGCTGTCATAGCAGAATAAATGGGTAAAGTCACTTTGCAAATCTCCACAATCATGCAGTTAGCTAATTAAAAGTATTAACAATCAATGGCAGCTACTTCAATAAGATTGTTTGGATTTCTAACAAGTATAGGTTCACATCTCTAAGAAATGTCCCTCCTAAATTTTCTGTAGGACAAATATTTAAAGTTTCTGTGAAATATTTCTTTTCTTTTCTATTTATTTTCAGTTCTTTACACTTTTATACATATTCTGTCTGAATG
The DNA here is from genome assembly GCF_012274545.1 of Fukomys damarensis. Taxonomy (NCBI): domain Eukaryota; kingdom Metazoa; phylum Chordata; class Mammalia; order Rodentia; family Bathyergidae; genus Fukomys; species Fukomys damarensis. The sequence goes on along the minus strand of NW_022900917.1, from coordinate 25,885,524 downwards.
GAGTCACATGTGAATTTGGAGTTATTGTTTCCAGATAGCTTTTAATTTATTTTTACAAGATGTGAATAATTTTTGAACAACTTTTTTTTCTGGAAAGGTTTGTTGTCTAAATTGAATTAAATAATTAAAAATTACAGATTGTTGTTTCTTCTGGCTTAATATTATGAATGCTACCTACAGTTTACTGTTTAAAAGCCATATAAATTATGACAATATAAGCAATTTAGATAAATAATAAAACCATATTTTAACTTTTATTAGTGTGACTAAAATTATGATTTAGTATTTTTAGACATGTGTTAGTTCAAATTACTCTTTATAAAATTATTAAGCTTACACAACTCTCTCCAAGGACATGGTGGCACATACCTGTGAATTTAGCACTCTGGGAGACTGATACAGAATGATTGCAAGTTCCGGCCCCGCCTTGGCAACTTAGTAACTTAACAAGAGTCTATCACAAAACAGAAAATTTTAAAAAACCTGGGAATGCATTTCAGTGTGAAAACTTTGTGTCCAGTCACCAATAAAACAATATATATCAATATATGCTTACATGTGATAATTATATTACCTATTGATGCTTTCTTTCCTTGAATATTTCAAAGTTTCTTCATGGCTGTTTGTGCATAAAGTTAGCAGTTTTACAGTTTTGCAATCATGAACATAATATTTTACATTACCGAGAATTTTACCATATAAAGCATGAAACAAAATTTTTCTCTGTATTATCATCTAAAATCCTAATTGTCTGAAAGTAAATATTCAAATATTAAAGTGAATAGAGGTAGCATACATTGTTCTTGATGTCATATTTTCAGGTATGTGTTAGTCTACGTGATCACATTATTATCAATTATGCTCATGTTCAGTGTTACTAGGAGAATAACACTGGAGGAGGCATTTGGTTATATTTCAATTGCCAAAAACTGAAATTTAGCCTAAAATGTAGATGTTGGCCTAAGCAAAGATATCAGAATATTAATATCAAATCCAAACTCTTAGGTATCCTTAGTAACTGTATTAACCAATAAGATGGGCAGTCAGCAAAATTGAAATGTGCAAAGCTACCAACAAAAATTTTAAAAGTCACTTTTTCAAATGGAAAATTGTAAAATATTTCACTGGCTTTGTTTCAGAAACATCATGGTATTAGTGATAACACATTTTAATACTAGTTAAAAAAGTAACAGATTGAAAAATAAGTGATATCTTTATTTTACAGCATTTTAATAAGCTTCATTAAATTCATACCCTATACTTGCTAACACCATCGTACCATAATAGGCAACAGGGACTTATTAGAACAAAAATACATCTCCTTTATCAAAGGAGGAAAAATTGAATAACAACATTACACAAATATATATGTTATCTACACACAGAGGATTTTTCAGCAATTAAAAATGGCTATTCAAGTTGAAAATTGAGACATCTACGCTTCTGTAGCAGCACAAATGTGATTTCATGGCAACCATGACTAAAAAAGCGTGTTATCTTTATCACAAATATAGTTATTTTATTCTGACATGTACTCTTGCTAACTCACCAAGAGTCAACAGATAAATAGCAGGAATTATGTAAGAAGCTGTTGACCTACTGGTAACCTCAATCATCTAAGGAGGGAATATATATGCCATGGTAATTGGCAAATACTGTTACTAATCTCAGCTTTTTTCCCTTGTGATGTATGTTGCTGTTGTTATTGTTGTTATTGTTGGCTATATTTTTTCTCTCCCTTCCTAGTAAACCATTTTAACAATACACCCCTGACTTGACCTTGGGTTTATACTTTCATAACTCTACAAAAATTCATAGATGATATTTAAGTTCCTTTTTTAATTTTGTGTTATACTTTTTCCTCTTTAGTGGTCATGAGAAAAATCCAATAGTGTCTCCCCTTCTACCTATGGACTCCATGATAGTTTTTCCATAGTACAACAAAGGCAGAAAGCAGTTTTCAAAAGAAAAATATTTTTAATGCTCCACACAATAGATCTTCAAAGATAGCTTTGGAGTAAACATCAGTGCCATCTGGATGACTTGTTATTGTACGCAGATGGGAAATTGCTTCTTAGCTTCTGTGAGGACAGTGTAAAATATTACAACATTTAAAATTAAATGATGTTTGCATACCCAAAGCTGATACCATTTTCAGATGTTCTTTAATTCGCTAATTATGATGATTTATTCCAGGAATTACTTGATAGATAATAAAAGGGAAATTATTTTTATGAAAGCTTTAATTTTTTCTTTTACTTCCACATAATTTAAAATTTTTTAAATATAGAATGTACATGTGTAAAACAAAAAAAGAAAATACCATCATCAACTCTCATCTGATGTATTATTTAAATTGTTTCAGTAGTCTGATTATTCATAAATGTCTAATCTCTTAATATATGTTTCTGTTATACACGAAATTACATTTTAATAGTTTATGTAAATAATTTACATATAATTTCCACAAAAGTCACCACTTGCTCAGGGTTCTGAAAGTACTGAGGAAAAGATTGTTATTCACTGTGAGAAAATTCTTTTTTCAATACTTAGTAGTTCATTTATCTACTGTCTCATTCCTGTATTTTGTTCTTCTACCATGAAATAAATTCCTACTGATAAGAAAGGGTTTCTTTTTAAGCCGGAAGAATCTTACCATTGGTATATGGGAACTAAATGTAACTCCCAAACTTGCTAAATATCTGAAACACGAGTTCATGTTCTCTAAATCAAAGAATGAATTCTAGGATCAACAGAGGTTAAGAGTGGGAAATGTTTTTGAAAGAAAGATAGCTTCTACCTGAGACAGATAGAAGAGGGACTGTAAAGAGGGTTGCTCACCCACCTTGCTTCTCAAAGGTATTTTATGAGACAAAGCCAGGAGGTGAGGTGAGTACAAAGTGAGACAAAAACTATAGTCAAGCAGTACGACTATAAGTGCAGTCACTTAGGTAATATTGGGCCAGTGGGAAATCACAAGGTGGACATGAGGTGGGACAAAAGCAATCAACCAATAAGATTACAAGTATAGTGGCATAGGTAATATTGATTAAATGGGGATCGAATGGGAAAGTAAGTCACATCACAAGTATACAAGGAACAAAGAAGGATTTTCTGTAAGGGATGAATCAGGGACCTTTCCTGGAAGGGACTGGTTATGTTCTTGATCCCCCACCCAGGCAATTGACACATATTTGGAATATCAATCACTGCTATTTATCCCGAGGGGAAGTACATGGGTACAGTAGTTTCTCTCTTTATATAATGCTAACCAGTGAATCAGCCTCAATCATTTTTCTATGCTTAGGGCCCATCTTTGTCTAACTATCATAAAATTTTCTAGCTAATTTAGCTATCTACAACACTGTAAGGCTTTAAGACAAGAGCATATTACAAGGCATGTAGTAACAAATACAGAATTGTCACCTAAGGTTTCGACTCCCTGATAGCTCTGTCCTGAAAATGTGCATGGTAATTATCTAGTCTCTTATGCAACACTTACTTGGAAGATAAAGAACAAGAAAATGATAAATTTTAATAACTTGTATATGTGACCTATTACTGGAAAATAAAGCTATTTTCAGAAAGTAAGCAATCAATTAGATTGCTTGTAGTTTCCAAATGACTGAACATTCAAAAATGTCTAATCTCTGCATTTTTGTTTCTCTGCTACAAGAAATGAACTATCTGGAAATTTATAAAATAACTTTATATACTTTATAATATGTAATTTATACTCAGTCACTACATACATATAACATATGTTATATGCAATGCATATGTGGGCACATATATATTTGAATAACAAGAAGAAAATCACCATGCTTAAATTCCCCTTAAAGTAGGAGCATTTGAGAGAAGATTCCACATCAGAAGTCCTCAAATTCCTTTTCCCCTTCAGTTCTTTATATGTAGGAACCTTTTAATAATCATTCTATGAAAGAAGGAAGCAGTGAATTAACAATGAATGGAAACAGATTCAAGGTTTAATTTTTACCACTAAAAATACTCCCACACATGTGAACTCATGTATTACAAATTTTCCATCCTATTTCTTATTTAAAAATATGTCTCTGACTCAAGGACAGTAGTAATTGTTACATTCATAAAGCTGAACAAGCTGTATTTTTAAAAATGATTTATTACATTGCTCTTTAGTAACCTCTCTTTAGAAAGTGTCTTACTATCGATTAGTTACACTTACAAGCAAGGCAGCTAAAACACTGTCTCAGTGTTCTGGCCTCCAACTATTGTGAGCAAAGATGAGTAAACTACATGCTTGTAAAGTGTTATCCTTTATGGGATGAAAGAAGTCTGTCTTAGTGTTACAACTTGAACAGTGCTTTCTTGTAAAGCCTATGAAAACACTTTATGTCCTGTAGAAGCTGAATCAAAATCACCTTTTTGAGGCCACAGGATGTCATTCTAGTGAACTACAGTGTCTCTTTCAGTGGATTATGCACTCTATAACCATAGTCCTGGGATAAACAAAGGAAGCTGTATACTAAGAGCCCTTGTATTCTCATGAACAGATCCAAAGTACTCTTTTCTCAATGATACCGGAAGCATTTAGATTAATCATTTAGTAGGTCAGTATGTCAAAATATTTTAGCCTTATGTGCCCAAATGGAACTATACTCAGATAAATTAATCCAAATATGCTGAAGCATTCAAGGAATTAAACTAAAGAATTACTAATTGCATAGATCTAAAAAATAAGAGTAGTTTTGCAGTATTAATTTGCCTATGCTTTTTCTCTTTTAAAGATGAATTGCTTTTTCATGCCTCCAAATATTTATACAGGCAGTGTCCTATAACAGAAGTATTTTTTCCCTAGTGTTGATTTTGTTTATCTTTCTACTGGTGCAGATATCACTTGCCCTGATGCATTTTTATTGATCAACACTTTCCCTCTTACAAATTGTTTTTAATAAATGTTATTTTTTAAAATAAGTTAGGATTCAGAGAAAAATTGATCTCACCGTGCAGGGACTCTGGTATACTCTCCACTTCCTTTCATGCACCAACTGCCTCACTATTACATCGAGTGCCAGATGGATTATTTTGCTATGAATGATAAACCTGGCTGGGACTGGTGGCACATGCCTGAAATTGCAGTACTCTGGGACATCGAAGCAAGAGGATAGCAAGTTCAAGCCTGGACAACTTTGTAAGACCCTAACTCAAAATAAAAGAGGGGCTGGGGATGTATCTCTGTGCAAAAGTTCTAGGTTCAAACCCCAATGCTACTTACTAAATAAGCCTACACTGGCACATCATTAACATTCTGAGTCTATAATGTAAATTAGGACTCACTCTTCATATTGTACACTTTATAATGTAATACAGACATGTAATATCTATAATGTAGTATAGAAATATAATAAACATAATAATAAATCCATAAGAAATATGGTCATGCAGAATAGTTCTACCACCATAAAAATTCTGTAATCTGGTTTTTCATCCCTCCTACTGACATAACTCTTACCAGTCACTAATAACTGACTCTTTACATAGTTTCTCCTTTTCCAGAGTAAAATAATATAAAATTTCTACAAAATTGAAATCAATGTATAGCTTTCCCAGAATGGCTGCTATCACTTAATAATATGCATTTAAGTATCCTCCATATCTTTTTATGGCTTGGCAGATCACTTCTTTTCAAGTACTGATTAATATTCTGCTGTTTTGATGTAACATGATATATCCAGTAACCTAAAAAAGAACATTTTGGTTTCCTCCAAATTTTGGCAATTATGACTAAAGCTGATATCAGTGGCCATGTTTTGCTGATTGTGTATTTATTCAACACATTTGTAATGAATACTTACTCTTTGGCCAGCACTGTGATAGATAGTAGAGTGTGTGTGACATCTATTATACCATTGGCAGGGTTAATGAGAAGTATGGAGCCATATAGACCTGAAGATAACAATCACAACATTACAACACTGATAACACTGGTGCATCAAGCTATACACTATAGGATTCATGGGCCAGACTCAGCACTAAGGATTTAATATGTATAAAATGCTTCTTCCACTTGGCATCTTTAAAACACATCACATATATTCACAGATTTCTATTTTTTCTGTTTTAATTGAGTTTATTGGTATATTTTAGGTATACAGTATGGTTACATTCATTGTTGGGATCTTGTACCTTTACATGACAGGCCTTGGTTCTCATTTTCCCCATCTGCAAACACTTTAGATCCATCTTTTCATTATTTCACATTTTTTTCTTTTCCCTTATTACCCTTCCCCTACCCATCCCACCTTCCCTACATTTTTAGCCCCTTTCTTCCCATTTCACAATGTCAGTAATCTTATTAGGATCTTATATTCAAACAGAAACACTAAACTTGCTGGAAGGAAAGTTAGGCAGAACTCTGGAAGACATTGGCATAGGAAAAGACTTTATGAACAAATCCTCAGTAGCACGGGAACTAGCAGAAAGAATCAACAACTGGGATATCATCTTATTAAAAAGCTTCTACATTGCAAAAGAAACCATCAGCAGAACTAAGAGACAACCTACAATGTGGGGAAAAAAATTTACCAGCTGCTCCTCAGACAAAGGACTATTATCTAGAATATATTAAGAAATCAAAACAATCAGCCCCCCTAAATATAAAGACCAGATTCAAAAATGGGCATCCAAAATGAACAGATATTTCTCAGACAAAGAAGTAAAAGCAGCAAGTAAATACATGAAAAAATGTTCCCCATCACTGGTCATGCGAGAGATGCAGATGAAAACAACACTGAGATTCCACCTGACCCCCACAAAGAATGGCTGCTATCAAGAAATCAACCAATAACAAATGTTGGAGGGGTTGTGGGGAGAAAGGAACCCTCCTCCATTGTTGGTGGGAGTGCAGACTGGTGCAACCACTGTGGAAATCAATATGGAGATACCTCAAAGAGCTTGGACTGGAGGTTCCATTTGACCCAGCCATCCCTCTGCTGGGTATCTTTCCAAAAGAACTAAAAGAATCATATCACAGTGATGTATGCACACCCATGTTTATAGCGGCACAGTTTGTAATAGCTAAAACTTGGAAAGAATCCATTTACCCATCAGTTGGAAACTGGATAAAGAAGATGTGGTTTTTCTATAAAATGGAATACTACTCAGCCATAAAGAGCAAGAAAATAGATTCATTCATAGGAAAATGGATACATATTGAAGATATACTCCTAAGTGAAATAAGTCACATATGCGTAAATATCAAATAGTTTCTCTTGTGTATATTCATAGATTTCAATGGGAAAATAAAATTTTGAAGAGAAGAAGTGAATCAGCATAACAAATATCACTGGGAAGTAAAAAAGAAAAGAGAAAAACATTGAAAATGAATTTTATTGAATTTTGCAACTGGAAAGTTTTAGTAAATTTATGAAGAATGCATAAATGGAGTGGTAAATAAAAGGATTAGTGCAGCGGGTTGTTGAGTGAAATGACAATAAAAAAATGAAGTTAATTACATAAGACTCTCATAATGAAATACTAGCATAAAGGAACAGGAAACTCATCTTGAAAGATCAATATTTTTCTAGAAATTTTTTTGTGATATTATTCCAACAATTATATCCAGAATAAGTGATTTAACCTTGACTAAAGCTTTAGAGAAATATTATCACTGTCCTTAATTTATAGATGAGACTGAGACACTGGAAGAGAGTGAGGTTGAGTGATTTACTCTACATAGACTGTTAGTACTAACCAAAGTTAGGATATAAACTTAGATGGTGGGAAGGGGAATGGGGAAAAAAAAAGAAGAATCAAGATATATCATGTACAAGAACAAATTCCCTATGATGAATGTGCCCATGATATGTGTGTGTGTGTATATGCCTGAAGAACTAACATTTTATTAATATTAAATTATATATGTGTGTGTGTGTGTGTGTGTGTGTGTGTGTGTACCAATAAAATAAATTTTTAAAAAGATATCTTCAGGTCCACTTTGCTACGTTACTAACTCAATTGATATGTTCCCACTAGTCACCGTTACCCCACCCCATGACCATTCATCCCTTGTAATGCTCATCCCTTGGGGAAAATTGGTTCTCTTCATGAATATCTTAAGAGTGTTGGATTGAGCATTATCTTCTCATAACTTTATTGCATTTCCTCTATGTATTTTCAACATTTTAAATAATTGTTTCTATTCTAATTGCTCCCAATCCCTCCAGAATTTTCCAAGGAACTCTATCAATTAATTTTAAGGAATTTTTCTTCAAATATATAAACTACGTAATCCGATGCTACTGTTTCTACTAGTAATATTATAATAACTAGCAATACTACTACTGCAGTTAACATAGAGCAGGTTCCCTTTAGTGTTTCAAAACATATTGTTGTGAGAATTCACCTCAGTCTGTTTTACAATGAAAGTTTTTATAAAAGATTACTTTTATTTGAACCATACTTCATGAATATGAAGTTGTATGTTGTAGTAGTCAGTGAGGATTTTGAAGTCAGAGCTACCTAATGTCAGCATCTCCTGACTAGATGTTAGATGTCTTACTCAATTTGAGGTGCCTTATTTTATTTTTATAAATCATCTTGAATACTTCATAAGGAGGACAAAAAAACTTAAAAATGTAAATCACCAAGAAAAAATTTTGGAGCTTTATGCAGTATTTAATTTATATTAAATGAGTTTAAATAAATGTGCCTTCAAGAGTTATGGGTGTTATCTTAATTGATAATTAAGCATGATAAGCTGAGATCCTTTGTAGAGATAAAGATATTGATGATCTAAGACATTAAATGACTTGCTACTCTTTGTAATCTAGTGATTCCACGAAGTTAGGCTTTAACCCTGTATAATTCTTATACTGAAGAGTGGTACAATGATAGAATAAGATTCAAATATATCGGCAGTTTCTGAAAAACAAAACCTAACTATCTATTTATCTATCTCTTTTTCTCTCTCCCTCCCTTCATATATGTGTGTTCTGTATTCAAAACAGTCCATTATAGTAATATCATATTTATTCTATTTCTATACACATTTAATTTTTTCTTATTATAAAATTTTTGCACATACTCTCAAAATTTTCACTTTAAAAGATCTGAATAATTCAAACATATTACTGGAAATTGCACTTTTCTAACTTGTACTTATAAAATATTTTGCAGGAAATATAGCCGAATTATGTCTTTGCTTTTCCTAAACACTTATGTCACACTATGGCATTTCTTGAAATACACTTATCATTCCATGCATTTTAAAATTAATATTAATAAGGCATTTTATATGTACTTTGCAAGTCAACATCCTAAATTGTCAGTTTGTTTTCATTTATACAGCCATAACGACTTTTTGTGCATTAGTTTTTAATGTTCATTACTGGCTCTGAAACAAAATTTATTTTATTTTATTTCAATAAAGTAGATATCTATATCTTGAGGATTTGTATATTCATTTTTTGATGCCCAATTGTTTTTTTTCTTATTGGGCAATATATTCTGGTTTTTGTTGTTGCTCCTTACTGAGAATCTTCTCAGTGTTAAGTTAGAGAAAATGTTTACAGATATAATGGAAGTAGGAACCCTAAGTTAGTCTTAAAACAAATTCTGCCTGAAGAAATAACATTTTATTAATATTAAATTGTATACAACTTTTGTTCCCAGACAACAGTCTAGATATAAATTCAGTCATTTTACTTAGTAATATCGTCAACTTTCACTAATAGCTATCCCATGTTTGAAGGAGAGCAAGGAAGTACCAAAGAATTGTCACTGAATGTTTTTCTTGCCTCATATCAAACTTACTTTTAAAGGGCTTTATATTTTATCTGTCAAAATTTCTTAATTATTCAAATCATGTTTTTTGCATTTGCCTTTCTGTATATCATGCATTTAAGAAGTTATTTTGTGATCAGTCTTACTTAAAATGTTAACCCAGTCATGCTGTTTTCTAGCAATATTTTCTCCTGGCAGTCTTGCTAGGGAAGATGCTTTCTTGCAGAGAACTGTGTTTTTATGCATGATTCCCAGTATTTTGGAGGGCACATACTAGCTTTTATTTCAATAAGAAATTTGATTTCATGGGCAGTAACATAGTTAAATTTTTTAAATTCTCTTTAATTATTAAGATCTGGTTGACATATTTTTGCTGACTTTCTCACTGATCCTCTAACAGTGACAGAATGAGCGTGGAGCACTTTGCTTCGTGGAAACTAGTTACCTTCATAAAAGCAGAGAAAGGAAAAGCGTTCGGGTAGAAAAGAACCCAGAAAAAAATGTTAGCAGTTGTAACAGAAGTGGTGTTCAATGGTGCCTTGTGAATTTGTAAATGCACACACACTGAGCAGGGTCGGCTCCTTCCCTTGTCTACAGGCCCTAGCACAGGGAGCAACTTGTACAAGCACGTGTGTGCTTTCAAAACCATATACATTGTTGCAAATGTCTTTATTAAAACTAACGAAGTGATGTTTTGTCGCTAAACACATAAAGTTGATTCAAAGTACCCTCTTTAAAAAAACGCACACCCACAGTTTCATTGTAGGCCAAACCTAATACTTTCAAATGTTATCTGTATAGTGTCATTTTCCCCATATAAACAATGTTATTGCACTGAAGCACATGAAAATTATGTTCAAAACTAGATTTACTATTACCCACTGTGTCACCCAGAGCAAGTTGCTTTATATTTGTGATCTTTTGTCTCCTATTAATGTACAAAAATACTAACCTTGCAAGGTTATTGTAAAAGTTACCTGAATGTAGCACTGTTTTATGACTAAAACAAAGACAGCCAGGTTGCACTCTCAGGAGGCTCACCTGGGGAGACGGAAGTACCTTTTCTTTCATCCTTGATAACATCTCTTGCTGATGTCACTATAACCCTCAAATCAAACTTAACATAAGTCCCTTTAATGCCATCCTTTGAAGCTAGACTGTCAACAAATGGTTTTATAATTAACAAGGAGGACTTGAGTGCATGTATACAAAATTTTTTAAATAGTGTTCTTTTCTGTATTTCTTTTTTACAGCCCTTGCTAATGTCTTTTATGTCCTCTTTCCCTATCGTCAAATATGCAGAGCCCTGGTGATACTTCAGACCTCTCAGTAAGACTTCCCAAAGAAGCACCTCCCAAAAGTTAGATCTAGTTTCCAGTTCTTAAAAAGTAACCTCCTTTTCTCTTTCCCTCATTTTTTTCAGAATTTGCTTCAGTTAGTTATTGCAAAGAAGTTTATTCATTGAACTGATTTGTACAAATGACCCTTAACTCTTTAGTTCTTCTTGTGTTTATATTTTTTAAAAAGAAGGGAAATGTACACAAATAAAATTTAAATTGACAGACTTTGGGATAGTTATAATTAAAGAGGGATAATATGTAGAACATCAAAAAGAAATTTTAGATAGAAAATGTCATCTTTATTCAAGTCAGGAAATCTGTCCCTCTCCACCAGGATCAAATCCTTAAATACTTTGTAATTGTCCTATAGTGAGATAATAGCAATAATAATTTATATATAAATCTGCAAGTTTTATAAACAACCATGAGTGTTGAGTTGTTTGTTAATTAATTAATTTATTTATTTATTTTTAATGTACTGACTCTTACTGAGCAGCCACAGTAGATTCCAGAGGTAAAGGGAAAGACAAATAAGGCAAGAGACCCTTGCGTACACGTATTATTTCAAAGTAGGTGCTTCTATACCAAAAACTCCTGCTGTGTACAAAAGCCATGTTCAGTAACAGCATAATAAAACTAAGAACAGGTTAACTTAAAGACAGCAAAAGCATCATCTAACATCCTTGGGTACACATAAAATATTTAACTTTTTGTTAACCTTATTATCTCTTACACATTTCTAGTTTTTAGAAAACACATTCATGCTCCCAGCAGAACATGTAGACCCATCTAAATTGCTCATTCTGGAATATCACCAGATAAAAGAAACTAAATGTCTTGAATATGATAACCTAGAAATCATGACAATTCATGAACTTGGTAAAGATACAAAAAAGAACAATTGATGTTATAAAATGTGGTCAATAAATGCTTCTACTGACTCAAACTCAATTGGATTAGTAAATTGGCTTTCAATAGGAATCTCAAAGAGAATGGGAAATGCTATGAATGAATACAACTGCAGCTCAATGGTTGCTTTTATAATTTTTTCCTGAAAGAGCAACTATGATCAATGAATCGCTAAAGTCCCGTTAATTTGTTTGGCCAAATGTACATCCTGAACTGCCTAATCCAAAAAATAGTCAATTGGAAAAATACATGACTGAACAGACTGGCATTTTGAGCTGTTACATAAAGGTGGCTAGCTTGCAGTAATTTATTTAAATTTCCTAGTTCCATGTGCATGCTAATGACTCCGAATCACCCTCAGCTACTCCCAGCGTGTCAGTCTCATTGGGATCCATTCACTCAGATCCAGGAGCAGAGCAGTTTTCAAAGATGAGCCAGCGAACAGGGGAAACTTTGTCAGTGCCTGGGCGCCTCTGCAGGCCACCTGCTCTTCTTCTTGGCTTTCACATAAGTTGCTTTGTTCCAGGGATACTGGCACGTGCTCAGCACCATTTAGGACAAGATTAATACCATGAGCTGACTGCTTTCCTGGAAGCCTTTATCTCATCTTCTCTCTTACACACTCTTCTCACTTTCTAGAGTGTCTACCATCACCCCTCACAACACAGGGGAGAAAAATGCTTCACTATCTCTTCATGCAATGTTTCAGCTGAAAATCACACAGCCACTAAAAGTTTCATCACTTTGGGGATATGTACTAGAACAAATTTTGACAAGAGGGAATTTAATAATAACGTGAAGAAAAATATCCTGAAGCCCAGAGGTATATTTTTCCTGGCCCCAAAATACTCACATAATTTGTCACTGTGTAAGATGCAATATTCTTAATTTTACAGACTATTTTTCCCAACAAAATACATCTTTCATTCATTAAACAACTTTTCTCTTTGGAAACAAGATGATATATACCAGGGAATGCAAGTAATTTCTGGGGTTTGACTAGAAATTACTTATGGTTGTCTCTTGGAAGAACTTACATGAATGTGTCTAGTTCTCCACTGGCTTACCTGTTATACCAGTCATGGGAGACCATTCCAGGTGGAGACTTGAGAAAAATCTTGTTATTGATTCTCCATCAAAATGATATAATAAATTAAACAAATAAAGGCTGATATATATCTAATCAGAAAAAAAAGAAGAAAGGCAAAGTCAGTTAGTGTACATGTCCTCCAATGAAGAAAATTGCAAACACTGATACTGAGCTCATTTGTAGTTCAGCGAAGAGCATCAGGAAGAAGGGTTGAATCATTAACGGGCAATAGCAATCCATTCAGCAGTCAGAGCTATTTTTTAATTACTTCCCCGGAAATTCAGAATTGAAATATGACTCCCCTTGGTGAGACCTAGGTATAGATAATTACAAAATCCAACAAAATGTAACAATGCAGCTAAGATTGAAGACTACAGAGCTGGCCCACTCATTAGGCCTCTCTGGAGGATAATTGTTCAATTAGCATATATGCAATTTCTCATTCAAATATTAGTGACAGGGATGAATTGCATGAATAAACGGATAAACAAGTGAACAAAGGCATTACTAGAAGAAGTCTTCTGAGAAATACCTAACAGATGGTGTCATTCTTAAATTGGCTACACAGATATGACAGTGTATCCTCCTTAAAGATTTAAGGCAGCCAAAAATTTAGATCATTTGAATTATAGAATGAACATTCTCAGACTTGGGTTTCCCTTTCAATGTATAAGTCAAAAACAGAAATGAGTAAAAGTTGCACTATTCCAGGAATCTGCCTTCTCAATCCTGTAGTCATTTTTTAGGTAAAAAGCCTTGATTACATTATCTTTCCTACAATATAAGGTTTCTGTTGCAACAAATCTAGAACAATTGCTAACTGGGATAGGTGTTCAGTTCCTTCTACACTTTGTGCCTGATGTCCACATATTTCACTTATAATGCAAGTTTTCATGGGTCATTTTCACATATTTGCCAATGGGCAAAAGTTTATACAAAAGTAAAGAACTAATTTTTTTTTTATTTCAGCTTTAATTGAGTTTATTGGTACATTTTAGGGAGACAGTACAGTTACATTAATTGTTGGGATCTTGTACCTCTACATGATAAGTCTTGATTCTCATTTTTCCCCTTACCTCTGCCCTCCCTTCACCGCCTCCTCCCCTCTCCATCTACAAACACTTTATTTTCATCTTTTCATTCTCTCACATTTTTTTCTTTTCCCCTTTTTACTCTTCCCCTACCCATCCCACCTTCCCTACACCTTTAGCTCCTTTCTTCCCATTTCTAAATGTCAGTAATCTTATTAGAATCTTATGCATTGTTGCAGATTATTTACACCAGGGAAACTATTTGGGATTTACACATGTGTGACTTATTTATTTCACTTAGGAGTATATCTTCAATATGTATCCATTTTCCTGTGAATGAATCTATTTTCTAATTCTTTATGGCTGAGTAATATGCCATTTTATAGAAAAACCACAACTTCTTTATCCAGTTTCCAACGAATGGGCAAATGGGCTGTTTCCAAGATTTAGCTATTACAAACTGTGCCGCTATAAACATGGGTGCACATACTCCTCTGTGATATGATTCTTTTAGTTCTCTTGGAAAGATACCCAGCAGAGGGATGGCTGGGTCAAATGGAACCTCCAGTCCAAGCTCTTTGAGGTATCTCCATATTGATTTCCATAGTGGTTGCACTAGTCTGCACTCCCACCAAGAACTAATTTTAAAAGGAATCCATTCTAACTTGTATGGTGAGTTCCTAAATGTCATTTGTATCTCTCTACACAAGCATCATTCTCTATGATAGTATGTTTTAAATGCACATAGTCTGTTTAAACATTTTTAAGGCATAGTGATGGTTAGCACAGAAAAAGACCTTGCCTTTTGCATTCAATTTGGATAGATAAATTATAAGCTACTAACAAATGAATACATCGAATCTAATTTAGCACAGTGATGTCACTTTCTTCTTTGGAACACCAAGTTATTACCTTGTTAACTTGTCCATCCTTTCCTTTATCAAGACTATTAGCAAAACTCCGCTATTATAATTTTAGCAAACATTCTAATAATATCGTGTTTATTAGTATTTTTTAAAATTTCTGTGCACATATATTATTTATTTTTCAGAGGTTGTTTGCTTGTCTGTTTTGTAATTTTGTAAATTATTACAACTCTAAGAACCAAATACACTTTCTGTATCTTTCAGAAGTATAACCTATCAATATAGCTCTTTCTGCCTATCTGTGCCCTTATTAAAAAATAATCAGGTTTTTCTTTTTTGTTATATCCTACTTAATCCAGCATATATTTTTATGCATATTATGTGCAAAGCATTATATTATGAGGTCAACCAAATAAATATGGCCCCTGCCTGCATAAACTACACAGCTCATCTTGGCAGACAACTAATCATAAGAATAAACACATACTCTCAACCCATAGTAGGTATGGTGAAAACTGCTGTCATAGAGTATAATAAGAAAAGTTAACAAAGTTAACAAAAGACTAGGCAAGGGAAAGGCCCTTTAAGGAAATAAGTCTTTGAAAACTGAAGGATAATGGACTGAAAAAGGTTCCAGTCCTGGCCATGAGGTGAAACTGAGCTTGAAGAACCAAATCCAGACCAGGAAAGCAAACTAATGTCAATAAGGGGGTCTTGGCGTGAGATGAGGTCTCAGGGGTAGGCAGGCAGCAGATCATGCATGCTTTACAGTCTGTGTAAGAATTTGAATTTTATTCTGAGAACAAAAGAAAACCTCTGGGCTATTTAAGGCAAGTAACTGACCTGGGATAACTTACATTTTACAGAGATCATTCAGATAGCTCTGTGGAATATGGAAGGAAAGCAGGCAAAATTAGAAATTGGCAGCCACTGAAACTGCTGGTCTTTTCCTAGCCAGTGGAGAGAAAGTAGGAATTTGAGTAAGCTGTTGGCAACCAAGATAAAAACACAAATGGTCAGATTTAAACTTTATTTTGAAAGGGGGAATGATGATGTTTGCTGATAGTTAGGACATAGTTATGAGGAAGAGATGGATTTATTAGGCAAACTAAGATTTCTTGCTTGAACAACTTTAAATGTTTACAACATAAGGTAGAGAACAGACCTTAAACATATTACTATGATGACTGGAATGAGTTCATTATTGTACAGGCAAGATTGCAGCCAGTCCATTGGTGAAGTAAGGCCTCATAAAGAAAATCGCATTTTAGCTAAAACTTGTATGAGTAGTAGTTTGCCAGCAAAGAAGTGGCCTGCCTTCTTAACACATGACATTGTTTCTTCAATTCCCAATGGTAAGTAGTGCATTTGGTTCATGTTTTTTTCTTTGGGTTCTTCAGAGCAGAGTTCTAAATCATCCATTTAATTGTTTATAATGCTCACCATAGCCCCTATGTCAGTAGCCAGCCTGGTTGGTTTCTCTTGGATCAAATGCCTTTAGCAGGAGCCACAGTAGATAAAACACAGTATTGGTGGGATCCAACGGATAGCTCTGGAAAGGGTTCTTTTTGACCCTACTTTCTATAACAGTAGTTAATATTCCACGAATAACTTATTTGGAAATTGTACCTCCCATTAGGCCTGATTGGAGGAAACACTGTCTGTTTTTCTCCTCATAGTTAAGAAGAGCTTGAAGGAAAGATGTGTTTATCTTCAAATTGTTCCTACTTAAAGTCCAAATAGAAAAGAAATTCTTAGTCATAGATACATAGAGACATCTGCAATTTAGAGAATCCCTGGGTGTCTGGGAAAAGTACTAAGTTGAATTTTCATTCCACTGAGGCAATGACTGGTTGTGGGGAGTCTTCAGGCTCCATTCTTCTGTTTGCCAACCCATTTTTACTATATTTCTTCACATCTGTGAATAGTTTAGTGTTCCAAGCAAGGAGTCATTGAATCAAAATTTTAAATAAATGAATCTTTAATCTTATATAAGTTCAAACAACAACTAGAAATTTTCTCATGCCTTTGGCCCAAGAAATCATATTAAATATTTTTCAAAAGATTCCTTATCTCAATTCTTGTTAATGTTTATGACCTTGGGCTGCATTGATGGGACTTCTTAAAAAAATAAGCCACCATTGAATTGTTTTAAAGAATAGGATGTTAGGTCAGACCACCAAGGCTAATATTCATGATTAAAGAGAGAGAAAAATGGAAAAATTGGAATTTTCTGGGTTACTTTCCAATGAGAGATCTATTGCTTCAGCTAGGAACTGTGCCAAGGACACAGGCAATGATTCCTATAAAGCGAATCCAGTACATATAGATCCCTCATACCTGCTTACTTTCTTCTAAGCCAAAACATTGCCAAATCTTTTCAGTAACTCAACTGACTCAAGGAAGATACAAGATGAATGCAGATTAGAAATGCAAGCTGCCTTTATACTTACACAGGCTATGGGTTTAGGGATGAAAGGCTGTATTATATTGTCATAAATAAAATTCTGCTTGCCATTGAATTGAACCTCCCAGTTATTTCTGTTGTTGTATTTCCTGCTATAAGGTTGGGCATTATTGAAGTTTCAGTGCACCAAGGTACTCAAGACATTTTTAAAAAAATGACTATCTGAATTAGAGAATTATTGCCCAGGTTTTCCAGTATCATGACCTAAAGAGAGAAGGGCTAACAAAAAATACCCTTTGAAGATGTTAAGGACTAAACTAAGGACTCTAGCTGTTTCTGGCTCCAACCAATAACCCCAGTTACAAAAAAATCAATATTTCCACACATTAGAAACACACTTGTGGTGCACTAGTATACTGTGGTACTCTGCTAATAAAAATCCTTTAAACCAGATAATAATTTATATTCAAAATACAAGATAGTGGTCCTTGCTTCTTGGTAGTCAGTAATCGCAGCTAGTTCTGTCTTACAGCTTCGATTTTCCCAGAGCAGTTTCCTTGTGTAAGTAAATCCAACTTGAAGCTTCATAAATTTCATGTTTTTGGAAGCAAGATTTGGTGATGGGAGAAGGAAAATACAACTTTTCCTTTTAAGTATATTACCTGAGCTGGGGATTTAGTTCAGTGGTTCCACCGCCTGCCTCTCAAGTGCAAGGACCTGAGTTCGATCTCTGGTACCCCCCCGCCCAAAAGTAAAATTTAGGTATAGAAACTGAAAGTAGTAGAGATACCATGGCTAGTCTTAGGAAAATGGTCAGGAATCTGAGGAATGTATTCTTTGGAATAATTTTCAGGTTTGATTTAAAAATTAAATTAAGACAAAGTAACTGTATAATGAGATACTAGTAGTCTTCCTGCTCTCTATGCCTTTGTAGCTAAGTAAATTTACATGGATTTATTTGCACACATAGAGCCACAGACCTCTTCTTCTTAAAAATAGAATTCCTTATTGCCCTTAAGTTCTGAAGTTCAACTTAAACTCTGGAATCTTGTTAACATGCAGCTAACTCCACAAAGTCCAGATAGCCCCTTGGGAGATTGTTCTAGTGGCCTCTAAATCAGAAAACAAGTTATATGGACCCTTCTTTATCTTCCCACACACACTCAAAATAAATCATATACAATAGTGGAGGCAAGACAAGGTAACTTCAATGAAAGATTATTTTTTAAAAAAGGGAGGATGGGAAATATATAGCAATTCCCATGATCACATCTTACTGGATCTTTGCCTTGAAAGTCAAGTAAGTTCTTTATTTGTTCCATCTCCAAACCCCTTATACACTGTCCTCCACATTTCCCTTCAATTTCTGCTTAAAGTTTCTTCCTCTCTGGTATCCTTAATTACCACATCAAAAATGAGCAGTGCATAGTTTGTCTTTCTTAAGAGCTAGACTAATCTTGTAGCCCTGTTACTACTGCTATCCTTTAAAGGAAACAAGCATTGGTTATAGGTCACCTATCACCTGGCACCCAAGCTTGGAGTATCTTTGTCAATAGAGCCCTCTAGAAATGTAATAGATTTCTAGTACATTTGCTTCCAACAAATTCCATGTGCATGTAACTGTTGTGCCCAGATCACAATATCCCCAAAAGACCACCAAGGAGTCAAGTCCAATTCAATCAATGAGGAGTTTATTGCAAGCTCGAGCCTGGACTCCCATACCTCACCTATGTAGCGGATTCGTACCGAGAGCTCAAAACCCAGTTTCAAACAGGCTTTTTATCTGCAAAGAAGCAGATCTAGGGGCTTTCTAGACTGGTCAGTGCCTGATTGGTTAACATTTTGAAAATGCAAGCAGGGGACAAAGGTCTGCTGACTTGAGTTGGTGGTCAGCAGTCACGTACTCTGCAGTCCCACGTTGATAATTAATAGATACCTACAGGATGGCTTAAAGGCCACCAAGACATTCAGGATGAGCAAACAGTTTGACAATTAACTTGGGGTCTCTATGTCTAGAACCACTAACTTACACGTTAATCAGGATCCGGACTTTAAACAGTACAAGATTGCCTTACATTCCTAAACCAGGGTTAGAACAAAGGTCGGAGCTATGGCTACAATGGGAGGGGGTTAGAGGACTGTCTCCTAGGCCCTTTGTCATTTAGCATGGGCTTGTAATTTGGTCAAAAGGGTGCTTTGGGGTTGTTCTAGTAACTGGGTGGTGACCTGATCACAGAATGGAGTAACTTTTTCAAAGTGGAGTTAGCTTGGGCTCCATATAACTACCACCAAAGATCCCATTTCTGTATATTTGTTATACCTGAAGAATTTAAAAACGTTTTTCAGTATACTTTCTGCTCATCTTTCATAATTAACGAAACCTATCTTAAAGCAATCCAGATAACAGGTTTGAAGGACAGAGACAATCCCCTTAACATGATTTCTTCCATGTGGATAACCTCCTTTCTCTGGCCTAAAAATTTTAAGGCTTAAGAAATACTTGCAGCACATCTCTCATTACTTTCAAAGCCAAGTCATATAAATGTTTTAGTTTAAGGTGCAAAGACAGTCTCTGTTATTTGTTTTAATTTTCATGTAGCCTAGTTACCAGCCATTCAGCCAACTTGGATTGCCAACTGCAGGAAAGAAAATGGGTTTATCCTAGCCATGAATATTTGACAGTATCCTTATAAGCTGGTTACCAGTAGAGTTTATTTTTCCTTTGTAGGATTTGTTAAAAACATTAACACATACCAAAGCATTCAAGAATTTTTACAAAATATTTTCCCTCAGGTTGATAGTATATGATCTTATTTCCAAGATATTATAAGCAGCAATTTTACCAAATACTTTGCAATAGCATTCCAGCTTTCCATTCAGACATATTTGGATCTTTGCTGCTCACCTTCTGACAGCTTAGCTAATGAATATTACATATTTCAGGATGTGTTATATGAATACAATACTTTCAATACTTCATAGTAATTAGGATATAGTTCAGTTGTTTCTAACAGAGATCCAAAATAAAAGTACTTATGATAGACTTTTATTTCATCTTTATTTCTATTTTTCTTGTAGTGCTGAAAATCAGGCTCAGAGCTCTTCATATGCTTTGGCAAACACTCTGCCACCAAGCTACATCCCTAACACCCCTGCTTTTCTGATATAATTTAGGACACAAAGCATCTATGCCAGTAGATAAGAGCACAAAGAGACCTAGGCTCTCTCCAGATTGTTTTTCTGCCTTTGCTAGTTGGGTGTTCTTATTTACATAGAATAAGAGGGCTCACCTTTGTGTGTGTCATCTAGAAAACAGAATGGAGAAAGAGGAATGTCCCTTTGAGATCATACCTGACAGCTAGTTCATGTATTTTTCTCTTATAGATGTCATTGATGAAAATTTAGTAATGAAGCAAGAAAGAGTTCAAAGGGTACTTGAAAATTGAGTTATTGGTTAGGAAGTCAAATGTGTGTGTGTCAAAATTCTAGTGTGTCTCCTAAATTTGTTACAATGAAAAAGAGAAGGTTCCTTTGTTTTTAAATAATTCTTGATAATAGAAGAGTTAGTTTTTGTCTTGGTTACTTTACTCAAGGCTGAGACAAAAATAATGAACACCCAAAGTTAAAGGAGGAAAGTTTTATTTGGTTCACAGTTTGCAGAAATTTCAGTCTGTAGTTCGCTGGCTCCAAGGCAGGATGTCGTAGCAGATAGGCATCCCAGAAGAGAAACAGTCCATGGCTGACAAAGGACAACAAAGCAAGCAAGGGATGACCACAGTTCTTTCTATCCCTTATGTCTTATCCACTTGGGGCAGGTGTCACTCACACTCTTAATCCCAGTGCCCTTAATCCAAACATTGCAGCATGAATCAATTCCAGCTTCACAAACTCTAGATCAAGCCACATCTGGAAACAGCCCCATCTATGACCAAATGAGGCTTTTGTAGGACATCTAGATACAAACCACAACAGTTTACCTCCTATAGTTTGAAGAGATACATAATTAGAGAATCCATTAGAGTTAATTTGTATCAATTAAATAAAATAATGTTTAAATAAACAATAGAAACTATTTAGGAAGTAGAGGAAGAAACTAGAATGAGTGGGTTTTTCAAAATATTCTTGACTTTCAATCCCTGGTGACAAAAAAAAAACCGTCTTTATGCATTTCTAAGTTTGAAATCTGAGAAATTATGTTACTACTTAGCACAGAGTAACAAAATGTTTACAGAAAAAATTAACCACTTATCCTGAATTTTAAAGCAGCATGTTACAGTACAAATTGTATCCATTAGTATAATTTTATATGCTTCCAACAGTGTTTATTGGTAACTTCTTCCCAGAATCAAGCATATCTCTCATATGTCAACTGTAACTTGGTGATGACATGGCATTTCTAATAAAGACAGGTATAGTGATCTCTGCAGTTTGAGAGATGTATAGTGAGAGATGTGATTTACATTCCCAGTTCTACCACTTACATTTACAAATTGTAGGAAGATTATTTACCAATCTTAGGTATTAGAATTCACGTTTAAAAAATAAGACAGGGCTGAAAATCCAGCTCAGTGGTAGACCATTTGCCTAGTATGCAAGAGGTCCTGGGTTCAATCCCCAGTACTGGGGAAAAAAGAATGCAGATAATATTACCTGCTTTTGAACTAATATAATAATTAAATGAGATTATTCATAAAATATATTTATATAGCTTAGAGCAAATTCTAGACATATGAAATTAAGCTTTAACACAAACAAGTGGTCCCACGTGCATTCTTGTGGAGTAAAAAACAAGTCAAGTCAACCATTCCATGAAATAAGGCAAACACATACACGCACAAATAAAAATACATACTGAGTGACTACAGATAGTTAAAAAACAAGCAAAACCAGTCAATCACTGGTTTTAGGAATGAAGATAGAAATGTCATTCTTGCAGGAGGAAACATAAAGCAGAGTCCTAATGTTCTAGGAATGTTCAGATTGTAGACATGGGTGCTGATTAAAGTGATGTTACAATTGTAAAAATTCACTAAATTGTGCTTTTGTGACTTGTGTGCTTTTCTCTGTGCATATTTCATTTAAAATATTTGTTTTAAATCTTTAGACAATAGACAGAAGCTACTAAGTAGAAACATTCTTAATCTGTTATTTGAAACAAGTTCCTTGACTTCCAAGCCAAAGAAAACCATACTAGATCAATAAGTTTTATGGGAAAGATTATATTCTTGAACGCTTCTTGTTTTTTTTTTTCAGCTTTAATTGAGTTTATTGGTACATTTTAGGGTTACAGTACAGTTACATTCATTGTTGGGATCTTGTACCTGCACATGACAGGTCTTGGTTCTCATTTTTTCCCCTTGCCCCTGCCCTCCCTTCTCCCCCTCCTCCCCTTCCCATCTACAAGCACTTTATTTCCATCTTTTCTTTATCTCACATTTTTTTTCTTTTCCCTTCTTACCCTTCCCCTACCCATCCCACCTTCCCTACACCTTTAGCTCCTTTCTTCCCATTTCACAATGTTAGTAATCTTATTAGGATCTTATGTATTATTGCAGTTTATTCAGAACAGAGAAACTATTCAGTATTTACACAAGTGTGACTTATTTATTTTACTTAGGAGTATATCTTCAATATGTATCCATTTTCCTATGAATGAATCTATTTTCTCAATTTATATTCCATTTTATAGAAAAACCACATCTTCTTTATCCAGTTTCTAACTGATGGGCAAATGGGCTATTTCCAAGTTTTAGCTATTACAAACTGTGCCGCTATAAACATGGGTGCATATACATCACTGTGATATGATTCTTTTAATTCTTTTGGAAAGACACCCAGCAGAGGGATGGCTGGGTCAAATGGAACCTCCAGTCCCAGCTCTTTGAGGTATCTCCATATTGATTTCCACAGTGGTTGCACCAGTCTGCACTCCCACCAACAATGGAGAAGGGATCCTTTCTCCCCACAACCCTGCCAGCATTTGTTATTGGTTGATTTCTTGATAGCAGCCATTCTTTGTGGGGTGAGGTGGAATCTCAGTGGTGTTTTCATCTGCATCTCTCGCATGACCAGTGATGGGGAACATTTTTTCATATATTTACTTGCTGCTTTTACTTCTTTGTCTGAGAAATGTCTGTTCATTTCAGATGCCCATTGGGGGGGCTGATTGTTTTGAATTCTTTATATATTCTAGATAATAGTCCTTTGAGGAGCAGCTGGTAAATTTTTTTTCCCACATTATAGGTTGTCTCTTAGTTCTGCTGATGTTTTCTTTTGCAGTGTAGAAGCTTTTTAATAAGATGACATCCCAGTTGTTGATTCTTTCTGCTAGTTCCCATGCTACTGAGGATTTGTTCATAAAGTCTTTTCCTATGCCATTGTCTTCCAGAGTTCTGCCTAACTTACCTTCCAGCAAGTTTAGTGTTTCTGTTTTAATATTTAGATCTTTAATCCACTTGGATTTTAATTTAGTACATGGTGTAAGATAAGGGTCCAGTTTAATCTGTGGCAGGTTGAAATCCAGTTTTCCCAACACCATTTATTAAAGAGGCTATCTTTCTTTCAGTGAGGATGGTCAGCTCCTTTGTCAAAGATGAGTAGCTGAGTACATCTGGATTTGTTTGTGTCTTCTGGTCTGTTGTTATTCAAACCTCTTTTAGTGTGATGCTAATTTTCTTACAGAAAAGAATGAAGATAAGCATTTACATCACTTTTATGAAAATATAATTCATAAAATACTTCATTAATTTTTATACTATTCTAAAATATCTGCTTTAATAAAATGCACATCATTTTAATTATCAAATTTTCAATAATTTCTAAAAAATATCATATTCTAGTCTCTATTTACAGGTACTCTTACCACTTAATAACTTACTTGGAAAATATAGTGAGATTTGAAGGATGTTTATGTTCTCATATTTTTAATGATTTTTTTCCTCAGGCTATTGTAACATGAAATAAGACCAAAATAAAACAAAACAATAATATGATGGGATGCTAAATAGGCATTTAACTGTGCAATTCTGCCTTTTCCTTACATGTAAAATAAATCAAATAATAATTACATTTTACAAAGTATTTGTTGGTACTAATGAGTTCCAATGAATTAGCATATATTTTGACTTTTAATTCCTACATTGAATCTGTGTGAAATAACTTCCCATTTTTGAGAGAATGAAATAAAAACCTGAAGATTCTATAAATCTAAACAGAAAAAAATTAGTAGTAAGAGCAGGAACATTTGTGCCTAAACACCCTACATTCAGAGAGTGAGCAGAATTTACACAGCTCTGTTACCAGGTTGAGGATTCTTTAAGATTCCTACTGGGGCTCTTGCAGCAGAGCATTCAACAGTCACTTCTATTAGACCAACTGAAGTTTCAAAATACAAAGTCTGTGTGATTTTATGACAAAACAAAATGATGAATTATTTTTAAGCTTCATAGGTGGCCACCTTTTGACATTATCACACATCCTCTGCAGGACAGTTCAGTGGAAGTTTTCAGAGAGTCTTACATGAAAGTATTCCCTTAACAAATCAGTAGGTGAAGGCAGTGAAGATGAAAAGCAACTTGAGTCAGATGAAAGACAGCAGATGATTAGAGATTATCTCTCGAGCATAGAATTACACTTTCAACTAAAGAAATTCTATTTTACCTATGGATTTGGGTTATGTCTTCTAATTCATATTCAGTATTTTAAATGCTGCACCGTGTGGAGTAAATGAGAATTGCTTGGTTTAAAAATTGATGAATTCAAGTAAAAATACACCTCTCAAATGAGGTCACTCTCATTTAGTTGTAAAAATATTTCTCCTGAGATTTAACCTTCCTGATGTTAAATCATTCAACCAATCAACAAACAACCATAATTAGTGAACTTACAATGTGGTTGCCCCTAAAACAAATGCTGTGGACATATTCTAATTCTGTGCTCCAAGGAATAAGATACTAATTAACATAATACTTCTAATGTGAATTAATTGAGCAGCGAGGAAAAAAATTAACCCTATTTTTTTTTCCTACCATTTGGCAAAAGAGCCAGGTGACTGAATTTTCACCTTTCACTTGGCTATTCCTAGCCTCACAGGCTCTCTCTCCTCTTAAACTAGTTACACTACTGTTGATGTCCCTTGGGTTTCTAACACCAAATTCTAGAACCACAATTTTTTTCTCAGATAGGCTTATGTATTTATTACTGATAAAGGAATGTGGACATTTTCAGTTTAAATTTTATTTCTTCTGCTACTGTTAATTATTGTTCTTTCTTTTTAAATGTACCAGTTTCTGCCATTACAATAAACAAATTAACCTCATATTTTGGAGAATTTAGCAAAATGTCTTCAGGATACAGAAGCAAAAATCTAAGGAAACAGAGATGTTCTTACCTAATACAAAGAACTGGTTCGAATTCTTAGAAAAACATTAGGGAAAAATGGATAATACTTGAGGTATATCAGCTAAAGTATTAATTGTATCATCTTAACGTCTGAAGATAATTGATTTTTTACTCTGAACCTTATTAATGTGTACTTATAATAGAAATATTACTTTAAAAGGAGAATATCTGGGCATGGTGTCATAAACCTGCAATTCTATTCTAGCAACCTGAGGGACTGAAGCAATAACATTGCAAGTTCAAGGCCAGTCTGGGCAACTCAAGGAGAACCTGTCCCAAAATAAAAATTAAAAGTACAGGCAGTTTCTTAACGTCTGAAGATAATTGATTTTTTACTCTGAACCTTATTAATGTGTACTTATAATAGAAATATTACTTTAAAAGGAGAATATCTGGGCATGGTGTCATAAACCTGCAATTCTATTCTAGCAACCTGAGGGACTGAAGCAATAACATTGCAAGTTCAAGGCCAGTCTGGGCAACTCAAGGAGAAACTGTCCCAAAATAAAAATTAAAAGCACAGGCAGTGTAACCCAATGCAAAGGCCCTGGGATCAATCCCTAGTAACACACACACACACACACACACACAGAGAACATTCACATTATTACTCATAATCATCCAAGACAATTTGGGTATTAGAAAATTTCAGTTATTTCATATTTTATAATTTTGTTCTTAAATATTTAGCAATGTTACATATAAGAAACAAATATTAGTATAAAGAATATGTTTAAATTTATTCAAGTGATATAAAAGTTTCCATACTTCACAAATGAAGTTCTTGGTGTAACTGAAGCAATGGGCACATTATTATGAAATACAGGTTTGTGCAGTTTTATGCAGATTTTGCATGCTTAAAATACTTTCAAATGAGAATGATTTGTTTCCTGTATGCCTACTTAATCAAAAGAACTTTATTTCATGCCAGGAGAGATAAACACAAAGTTATGTTTTGTTGTATTTTAAAGAAATTTCTCAAAATAAGACTAAAAATAAATCAATATAAATCCTTCTTTAAAAACACATATTGGGGCTCTTTATATACTTGCTCTTCTTATACTTCACAATATAAATGGAGTGCAGGTCTTATCCTTCCCCTTTGCAGTGATAACACAGAAACTGAAATCTTAAATAAGCTGATTAAGGTCTAAACTATTAAAGGGCAGCTCCCTGGTTAGAATCTAGAGCTTTTTAAGTCCCACTGTCCATCCAGGCATTGACTGCATATCTGTGGCACACAAACTGTGCTCTTTTCTGAACGCATGACAGACATCATTAATCAATTTCAATACTCTTTTGCTA
Organism: Fukomys damarensis; assembly: GCF_012274545.1. Lineage (NCBI taxonomy): Eukaryota > Metazoa > Chordata > Mammalia > Rodentia > Bathyergidae > Fukomys > Fukomys damarensis. The sequence continues at coordinate 25,858,414 of NW_022900917.1, read as the reverse complement.
TAAGCTTCCACATAGTCCCAGAATCCTTTTCTACCCAGCATTTCAAGAAGCCATTACTAATCAATTGGCATTGGTGTAAAATTTAAAACACGTTTACCTCCTTGGTCCTCGCATTTTCCACTCAAGTTGGCTGCCTTGTGAAAAATGATTAAGAGCGGCTACTTCCCAGATGCTTTCAAGGTCAAAATACAAAAAGCCTGATCATCATGTAACTGGTTAATCTTTGCAAAGTCTTTTGTGAGTGAATTTTAAATAGATTTTTGTTCAGTGCATCAACTACTCTCCCCATGCACATTTCTGCTTTAAATGGCTGCTTTGGAATTGTTCATTAACATGACAAAATATATTATGGCAGTAATTTTGCAAATTAAACAGTCTGTTAGTACATTTAAACCCAAAATAATGTAGACTTCAGAAGTACTCTTCAGGAGTTTATTCCATATTCATCAGCATATGAAATCAAGGAATTGAATGAAAACTTATTGGAGCAGGTGTGTTCAACCTATTTCAAACCTTCAAGGATGAGATAATAAAACTCCTTTGCTTTAGTGAATCTGTAGAGGCAGGCAATGCCCTGATCATAATCTGGCTATGGCAACTGTGATGTGTCTCTGATCTTTAAAGTTGCTTCAGTAGAACTGTGGGAAAGTGAGAGATCAGGTACCAGCATTTCTGAATGGAGCTTTCTTCATGATAGGTTTATGTTTTCATTATTCAAATAGTTTCTTATTTTCACTACAATATAGTCAGTTTTTAAGTGGATTTCTTTATAGGAGCCAAGTTATGTTTCAATACAATTGATCCAAAAACTGTTTATCTCTTTTTCTACTTTTCTCACTTTGATAATTGAAGGACATCAAACGTAGAAAGTTAAAAGATTTCCTCAAATAGATGAGTCCATAAAATACCAAAATTTGTATAGTCTTTGGGATACATCTAAAAAGGCAAATTTACTTAGAACACGTTACTTAAGAAATACAGTATTTATACTGGATTGAAGTAGAAAGAAACTTCATTTTCCTAAACCTTACCAAGAGCGAAGAGAGATTTCAGAAAATTCAAAATATAAAAGTCAAATTGTTTAGGTGCATTAGTCAGCTTTGTCTTTGCTAAGATTAAATACATACAACTTAATTGAAAGGTAGTTTAGTAGGCTGACAGTTTCAGAGGATTCAGTACATGGTAGGCTGACATTAAGGTAGGAGCATCATGGGAGAAGACCATGGAAGGACAAAGCTACTTAGTTTGTGGTGTCCTAGAAACAGAGCAGGAAATCAGTGTCACAGTGGAAAGAGGAAGGAATTAGCTATAAACTCCAAGGTCATATTCATGATCAATACATTTACAACCAGAAGTGTACTTTACTAATGCCCTTTTTAGCTCCCAAACCAATCAAGTTGAAAAGTTTAACCATCACATCAGGTTACAGAAATATACAAAAAAAAAAAAATTTGAATTAAATTCCTTCAAGTTTTATTTCTTTGCATCATTCCACATGTTTTATTTGTGATCTTTAATCTTTGTGAGTATATCTAGCTGTTCAAAGTGAAATATGGGTAAATCACAAATAGTTTATCTGGACAAAATGCACAAGAATGAATCTAGTTGCCTGTGTTGCCTTCACAAGTACCAAAATATGAGCAATTGAATAAATTATCCTACTAATTTTGTACATTTTATAGTGAAAGCTATCAATATAACTAAATATTGTGGTGCTATTGTTTGATAAGTGGGCTCTGCAGAAATGTGACTTAAATTTTATGGAAGTCTTCTTTTATTTAAAAAATCCTTAATACATTATTGGGGCAAAAAAAATAAAAGCAATAGGGAGAAAGGACAAAACATGAGTGCATAGTGGCAAAGCAGGTGGGACATCTCAGAAGAGCTGAAACTCTCATCTTTGAGGATGTGCATACAGTTTTCATTTTATTTAATAAAAACTTGAAACACTTTCAAATTATGTTCTTTTTGCAAGAGAATAATAAAGGTTCTCTTCTACGCATTCGATAATATAAAGCTTAGATTTTCTTCAAAATTTCAAGTAATGTTCTTCAGAGGGAATGCCAGTTACTTCCGAGAGGTTGGTTCTTCATGATACAACTCATGCTATATTGAGGGGAAAAACCATATACAACTAAAATACAAATGGCATTGCACACAACTGTCTCCTCCTTCCAAAGCAAACTGGGAATTCATAACAGATTTCAAGATAGTCACAGAAATAGCATTTGAACTTGCTACCTACCTACAACATCTAGACCAATTAAGCATTTTATAGTATGACATATCAACTCATACGAGATTTAACATTAACTCAGAGTATATTTTCACCATCTGCAGAGAGAGTACAATAGGCCTACAGTTTCCAAAACTGTTTCACTATGTTAGGCACTTCCCTCAATTATTTGCTTTAATTTAATATCATTATAAAGGAAGCATAGAAGTTACACACTGATTTTTCTTTCTATTCACAATGAGAGAGAGGAAAACAATGATATGTATCCACATCTGGATTTGGTCCAGATTTATCTAATTTTAGAGTATAATCTTAATTAGAGCATTTGGTAGGCAGAGGGTGCTGCTCTAACTTAAATGAGGTATCCTCTCTTCTAAAACAGTAACATTTATGTTCAGTTCATGTTCAGAAAGGGGATCTTTCATTAATATATCTATTTAAACATACAGTGGTGCTTTGGTTTATGAATTCAAATTTGGGAGAAAATACCTGCATTTGTGTTTGTGTAAGGAAAATGATCAAGTTTGTCACCTGATGTAGACTTTGCAAATAGAATAAACATTTTGCCAAAAGCTCTTGTTTGCTAACTGAATTGTTTGTAAACAGAAATATTTTTGACTCCAGGTATTACTGTACCAGGGTATTTTAACCTAAAAGAGTCCAGGAAAGCTGTATGTAAACAATTATATATAATTTCTCCCTAAACAAACATGGCAGAAAATCTAAAATTGTTGACCAGTAACTTCATTCCAAAACATTCATTCTAACGAAAGCATACAATTCCTGAAAGCATAGCAGGATTTCTGAAATCTCAGCACAATTTCATTCTTTTAAATTCAAGTAAATATGTCTTCAGGGTCTTTTGGGTTCTTCAGTCTTTAATACCCTACAGAAAATATTTCTAAGATCTGGGACAGCAATTTCTCTACTGAGTCTGATATCTGGAGAAAGATCACCAGTCTATATTTTTCCTGGGACATTCTGAAATCAAAGAGCCTGTTATTTTATTCTCAACTCTTCATAGATAGATTAAGGATTCAGATACAGGCTGTGGGATAGCCTTCTTCTCCAAAACCCTGAAGAGTTTTTCCTCATTTGCCTTATCTCTGCAAACTTAAGAAATCACAAGAAATACTTATTTTATCTCCTTAATAATTCTGCTTAAAAGTCCCATAAAAAGTACCATCTAAGGAGAGTTGTTGCTAGTCACTCCCAAATGCCTTGATTGCCACATCAGCCCTCATCAGTTAGACAGTGTGCAAAATAAAGAACCGAGGAAGCTTCAGCCTACCATTTCTTATATAAAATCCACTAGTTAATAGGTATTATTGGGGATTCTAAATGGTTGGTTATCTTAGTTTATTAATTCACAGTACATATAATACCGTCAACCTGTTTTGAATCCCTATATGGGTGATGATCATGATTTTGCCATACAGACTGTCTACTATGCTTTTATTAATGCTGACTGGCTAACACCAACATGGAAATAACAGGAGCATGAGAAAAGAATGGAGTACCCACTCACAAAAGCAGGGTGACCACGTTTATGAGGCAGTAGCTACAAGGTCACAGTGAGCAGAGAGTAGAAGCAAGATATCTTTACAAATTAAGTATGGTGTCATTTGCTTAATTATACATTGTTTTATTGCAAATACATTAAACTTTATGTGATATGTAAATATTTTCTCAAATTTATATTGGATTTCCTGCCAAAGCACACTTTGATATAATTTTAGAGGTAAAGGACACAAAATGGGTAACACTACACTGGGCAACAGCACAAGATTTTTATTTTTTTTTTATTTTTTATTTTTTTGGTACCAGGGATCGAACTCAGGTCCTTGCGCTTGCGAGGCAGGCCACCAAACCACTGAGCTAAATCCCTGGTAGACCATTGAAGTTTTGTGTCACTCACATTGTGAATGAGAGGAGTATTCTAGGAACATAGACAGTAGGTAAAAGTACAAGACAGACTGCTTTCTGCCCTTCTTACCAGTATTCCAGAAACAGCCATCTTCTTCTTGTTGACAGGTGATAGGTGCCTCCCATTGTGTCACAATCATGTTTGGATATCCTACAGAGACTAAATAGTTTGTAGTATAAGCAAAGCATTTACTTAACAAACAGAACTCAGAAATGGAGTACATGGCTTCCATTTGTTATTGATAGCTGGAATGTACATAAAGGGGCCAAGCACTCCTTGCAGAAATTCTAGTGGGGCCTTCTTTAACCAGTGAGAGTTCTCAAAAAGGGCTGGCTGAATTGAACAGAACGGGTTTTTATTCTGTATCTTCACATACTTTAAACTTTGTCATTTTGAAAAGTAATGAAGAAATTGATGACTGTCAAATTCTTCGTTGTTTTTTTCTTTGACTGAATGTCCCTCTATACTTGGATACAGTGTGGTATGTGGTTTCCCCTTGCAGCTAGGCATTAGGCTGTGAGAATCAAAAGGGTTTATATGCTCAATAAGAGACTGGCAAACAGAATACAGCGGGTCATCGAGAAGAACATATACCCCGACCAAGTCAGATTTATCCCAGGGATGCAAGGATGATTCAACATATGTAAATCAATAAATGTAAAGCACTGAATTAACAGAGTCAAGGACTAAAACCAAATGATCATCTCAATAGATGCAGAAAAAGCATTTGAAAAAATTCAACACCCTTTCATGGTAAAAACACTGCAGAAAATTGGAATAGATGGTACTTATCTTAACTTGATGAAGGCTATCTATGAAAAACCAACAGCCAAAATCATACTAAATGGTCAAAATCAGGAACAAGACAAGGATTTACACTGTCATCATTTCTGTTCAATATAGTTTTGAAATAGTTTGGCACAGCAATTGGGCAAGAGGAAGAAATAAAAGCAATATAGGACAGGAAAAAGTTAAACTATCACTATTTGCTCACGATATGATACTCTACATAGAAGACCCAAAAAACTCCACAAAAAGACTTCTAGGCTTAATTGAAAGATTCAGTAAAGTAGCTAGATACAAGATCAACATTCAAAAATGAATAGCCTTCTACTTCACAAATAACAGACTCACTGATATAGAAATTAGGGAAACAATTTCTTTCACAATAGGATCCAAAAAAATGAAATATCTAGGAATCAATCTAACAAAGGAAACAAAAGGCCCCTACATTGAGAACTACAGCACTCTCAAAAAAGAGATTGAAAAGGATATAAGAAAATGGAAAAACATCCCCTGTTCCTGGGTAGAAAGAAACAATATAATGAAAATGACCATAGTTCCAAAACTGCTATACAGATTCAACACAATCCCTACTGAAATTCCAACATCACATTTCACACAACTAGAGAAAACAATACCAAATATCATTTGGAATCAGAAGACACTTAGAACAGAAAAAACAATTCTAGGCAACAGAGACATGGCCGGGGATATCACAATCCTCAACTTGAAACTATACTACAAAGCCACTGTGATAAAGACAGCATGGTACTGGCAAAGAAACTGACCCAAGGATTAGTGGAACAGGTTAGAAGATACAGAAAAAACTTTAGACATACTCAGCTACCACATCTTTGACAAGGGAGCCAACCATCCTCACTGGAGGAAAGATAGCCTCTTTAATAAATGGTGTTGGAAAAACTGGATTTCAACCTGCCACAGATTAAAACTGGACCCTTATCTTTCACCATGCACTATATTAAAATCCAAGTGTATTAAAGATCTAAATATCAAAACAGAAACACTAAACTTGCTGGAAGATAAGGTAGGTAGAACTCAAAGAAGTCGGAATAGGAAAAGAATTTATGAACATATCCTCAGTAGCACAGGAGCTAGCACAAAGCTCGAATCTCATCTTTTAAAAAAGTTTATGCACAACCAGTGAAATCACCAGCATAGTTAAGTGACAACTCACAGTGTAGGTAAAAGTTTTAATCAGATGTTCCTCAGACAAAGGTCTACTATCTAGACTATATAATGAACTAAAAAAACAAAAACAATAAAAAAAAGATGCCCCAAATATAAAGACCTAATTCAAAAATGGGCATCTGAAATGAACAGACATTTCTCAAACAAAGAAGTAATAGCAGCACATAAACATAAGAAAAAATGTTCAGCATCACTGGTCTTTCAAGAGGTGCAGATGAAAATGACACAGATTCCATCTCACCTCCGAAAGAATGGCTGCTATGAAGAAATCAACCAATAACAAATGCTGGTGGGGTTGTGGGGAGAAAGGAACCCTTCATCATTGTTGGTGGGATTGCAGACTGGTGCAACCACTGGAAATCAACATGGAGATACCTCAGACAACTAGGATTAGAAGTCCCATTTGACCCAGCTATTCTTCTGCTGGGTATCTTCCCAAAAGAATTAAAAGAACCATAAGAATCATACACAGTGATATATGCTCACCCATGTTTATAGCAACACAGTTTGTAATAGCTAAAATTTGGAAACAGGCCAATTGCCCATAAACTGGAGACTGGATAAAGATTTTTTTTGGGGGGGCTGGGGGGTATATATATAAAATGGAGTACTACTAAGCCATAAAGAATGAGAAACTAGAGAGATTTACAGCTAAGCAGATGCACATTGAGGATATATTCTTAAGTGAAATTAATAGGACACACGTGTAAATATCGAAGAGTTTATCTCTCTGGTGTGGTAAACTTAAAGTGTAAATAGAATCAAAATGTATAATTAATATTGTATAATAGGAAGAAAAGGTCTAAAGGAATAGAGGAAGTGGGAGGAGTAGGGGAAACGCAAAAAGGGAAAAGAAAAAATATGTGAAAAGGAAATAATGTCTTTGTAAACAGGGAAGGGTGAAAAGGGTGAATGGAGGGCTATGGAGCGGGGAAAAATAAAAACAAAGAGGAGTCATGTAAAGGTGCAAGATCCCAATGATGAATGTAACTCTATTGTATTCCTAAAATATACCAATGAACTCAGTAAAGATAAAAATATATTCATTTCCTTCCCTGTAAATAATCAATGAAGAATATCTTTTTCCCCACCATTTTTTAATGGATGACAAAACACAAGAAGAGCCTCAAAGAGAAAACATAACAGATCTAAAGCCTACAAATGTGTGCACAGAACAGAGGTAAAGTAAATAGATGACTTCATTTTCTGATGGGGTTGTTCATAAATAACATGATGGTGAGTTTTCTAAGACATCTCATGGTGAAGGCCGATTTACTTCTGATAATCATGGTCTGCTTCCTTTACAGAAGAATTAAAATATTTATTACATGAAATTGAATTCAAATGCATGCCTTTATACATAGCTGACAATTATTTTACAGCAGAAGTGTTGCTAGCTCTCTCAAGATGGAGAAATAACATTTTCCCGAAGAATTAAACAATGTTCTCAAATCTCTTCTTTCCAGAAATAAAACTTAGCCCTTATCAAACAACCTGTTCCCAACTGAGTCAACTTTTGCACGTGAAGCATATAGTTAATGCTGCAGCCACATATAATCACTACTTTTCATTGTTGTTTTGTTTTTTTGAGACAGGGTCTCACTATGTAGTGAGACTGACCTGGAACTCACTATGTACCCCAGGCTGCTCTCGACCTCACAGAGATCCTCCTGCCTCAGCCTCCCGAGTGCTGGGATTACAGGTGTGTGGCACCATGCCCGGCTATAATCACTACTTTTACTGAGTCTTCCCTTTGATGTTACATACTTCCACCTAGAATTACACACTTGAATTACACACTTCTGAAAATCTGAATAGGTGCACTTACCTAATTGAGGTGATCAGATGAGTTATTTTATAACTTTCAAACTCATTGTAAAACAGTTCCGTTGTTAGATTCAACTATTTCCTTCACAAATAAAGAACGTGTTAACCACTTAACTACATATGGCTGGTGGTTCAAAGTTATGATTTAAAATAAAGTCTATGGGAAAAAAAATCTTTCAACTTCATATGAGGATATCTCATTCTCTTTAGGTTACTGAATTCAAATATGAATCTGGCATTTCTTTTACATTTGAAACTTACATTATTGTAAACACGGTACTCTGGGTTAAACAGGGATGCTTTCTTTGTCTTAGAACAAATTTTTAACATTAGATAACGATTCCAGGCAAGGAAAGGCAATTAATTATAATAAAAGTCTAAATTAATTGTTATAATTATGATCATTATGATCCAAGCATAGAGGATATACTATGTGTGAGCTTTTCATCACTGTGATAAGTGAGATAATGAAATTTTAAGAAAAAAAAAGATTTATTATGGCTCACCTTTTTGGAGGTTTCTGTCAATGGCTTATTGGCCTTTGGATCTGAGGTGAAGTTGTATGCATTTTGTGAGCACATGGCAGAGATCTGTTCACATAATGGTAACCAGGACTCAAAGGAAGAGGAAGAAGTGTGGTTGGGGTCCCAATGTCACCTTCACTAACAGCCCTCAGGGCCCTCACTTCCTTCCACTGGGCCTCACTTCCTAAGGGTTCTACCATCTCCCAGTAGTGCTATGGGGCTCGGGGACTAAAGCCATCAACACATAAGCTTTTGAAGGACATTCAATGCTATGCTTTGCAGGAACAAAAGACCCAAACTACAACAGGTTATTAAAATGCAGAAGTGTCTTCATGCCCCTGAACGACAATATTTCAAAATTTGAAAATAATAAGGTATGTTTCGGATACTTCTTTTGTAGATGGCAGAAGACAGTGGAGTATAAAAGGTAGAAGCATAATTTTTAAAGCTTTTTTATAGAACACAGTGAACATTTATTGGATACTTATCATGCATCATACATTGTACTATGCATCTTGTATGAATATTCTTACTGAATCTTCAAGATTGTATGAGACAGATACTACTAGTCTCAATTTACAGAAGAGGAAATGAGATTTGTCATGTTTTAGTAAATTGCTTAAGCTGGTAAAAGTCTAATATTAAAATATCATCAATCTAACATTAAAAACTATGCTAAGGCTGGGGATTTAGCTCAGTGGTTCCACCACCTTCCTCTCAAACACAAGGACCCGAGTTCAATCCCCAGTACAAAAGCAAACAACCAAAAAAAATTATTTCTTGTAAATGCTTTGAGTCTCAATTTTCCTAGCTGTAATATTATATAATATGAGAGCTTGTGTGGCATAATGAAATGAATAAATATATGAAAGTACCTGGAAATAGTGTAATCATACTCTTAGTGATTAAAGCTCCTGTTTCTCAATATCCATCCCAGTGATTTTTAATGAAAAATTAGTACAGTAGAGGGAATACTGCCAACCATTCCCTTCAAAGCACTCCCAGTACCACAAACACTCTCATCCCGTTGCTCCTGGCCCCAAAGCAGCTCTAGAAGTCTTCCTTATAGTGTCCTTTTGAGTCATGCTCAAAACTTTATGGTGAATGCTCCTGCCAATGCCATCCAATGGAAAGATCATCTTGTAAAATATTATCATGTGTCTTCATCATGCTATTCACTAGGCCGCCACAGTGTGACTTTTGCCACTTCCCTCAAGTGATGTTATTCATTGTTGTTCAGCAGAGTTATATTCTTCAGCTTCATGTAATCAGAATATAATGGTAAAGACTTCTATTTGCTGACAATGTGTTGCTTCAGAACCCGTCATCACATAGGGTGTACAAAAAGTTTAAAGCAGCTTCATATTGTTTTTCTAAAATGAGATAATTTAAAATACTTGGAAAGAAAAAAGCTTAATCTGCTTCTGTAAATTGAAAAAAATCAGAGGTTAAAGGAATCAGACTCTCTTAAGCCAAATGAAAAGTTACACTTTTTAAATCTGAATCGTGCATTTTATTTTGTGTTTCTTAAAGGCATAATGGGAATTTTCTGTAAGAATTCTCTGAACTGATACAGCTGGGAAAGTAAAGCACCCCAACATCTCATCAGAGAAAATGATCAGCGATTCCAAAATTATACTTCTGAGTGGGATCCCAGAAATAGGTGTGATCACCTTGCTCCTTCATAGGCCTTTCTCTAGGTAATTAAGAGCTGAAGAAAAGGCAAAATTACACAGTGAACTCATGGCACCAGGGTCCACAGGGAATGAGCTTGGGCTCTGGTGTGATTTGGAGTAGTGTTAAACAAGGCATTTAACACCTCACAGTGAAGTAATATATGGGAAAGCTCTAAAGGGCTGCTAAGCTGAGTCATTATGGGCAATGCTAATACAATTCGATTTCTCCGCTCTAAAATGAAGAGTAGGATTGGGAAGCACTTTGTAAACACATATTGACTTAAGAATGTATATTTACAAAGTAGTGAATTCTGCATTTTTCACTTTCATTTTATAAATGTATTCAGCAAACATTTATTGAGAGCCTAAATGTTTTATAGCATGAGTATATTTCATTCGCATGTTAAACAGCTCAGAAAGAATACGAATCATTGGGTATTTATCCAGAGTAACCTCTAACTATAGAATTATTGTATTTATCTATTCCCTGTTCTCTTACCTCCATTCCCTGTTAGAATTCCAGGAAAGCAAAGAATTATTGCTACACAACTGTTGGTGCCATGCGTTTTGCTGCCAACCGCTTCTTAACAAACCTATGTTAGATTCCCATTTAGCACTGGGAAACTAACATAGTAGGCATGTATCTTTGTTTTACTCATGCCCAGAGAAATTAAAATGTAGCAACTACCTACATAAAACAAGTTTTCTAGAAATTTTATGAATTTATTAGGATCATCCACTGATAAGAATCTAAAGATAGAAATGAAAGACTTATGCTTCTGGTCAACTCTGAATTTCCTATTCTGCTTTATTTTAAAACTTAAAATTCTCTAAAGTCTTTAAAACTACCTTTAAGAAAGCTATAGAAATTTCCTAAAACTTTTTTTTTCCAGTTCAGCACTAATCTCAGATATTTACAATCTTTCCTTTGAAGAACTTTCTTTTCATTGCCAGACTTGAAAAGAATTGGAGTTTTGTTTAACTGCTTTGGGGAGTTATTAGCTCAGCCCATTAAAGCTGGGTGTTGTTTACCTTCTCAAGGAGAGTGGAGCAACAGGGTTGAAGTGCTCCCTTGATTTGAACTAGAAGATTGCGAAGCAATTAGGACATACTTGGAAGTCTGAAGCATCTGTCTGAGCATTCATTCTATGGGATGTCGTTTGTAATTGAAATTAGAACCATTTAGCTCTAAAGCTTTTTTAGGGTCCATTACTGAAATTGTTACACCAATGTCTATTTGTGAATAAGGCTTTGAAATACAGGATGGGAGAATCTGTTTCCTCATTGGCAAAGTCTCAAGAAAGGAAGAATACTGACACATTCACTTCCGCAAACTAAAAATGCAACTGATGTGTCTGTTAGGGTTCTGCAATCAAGAAAGCCATGTTTGCTGACAATGGATTCATTAGACTCTCCTTCCTACTGCCAACGGGCACAGGAAAACATGAAAATTTTCTGGCAGTTCTCAGTGTTGATGGAAGAATCAAAGTGGCCTTCAACGGGTGGCTGGTGAAAGGAGAGCTTTGTTTTGTGTTCCAGTAGCCTGAAAATGGTCATTTTGAAACTCAATAAAGGTGTGTGCTCTAGGAAGTCAGAGGAGTTGTTTGTTAATACATGAGATCCAGAGGAGGAAGCTGAGCTAACTCTGTCACTAGGAAATTTATGATGCATGCAAGAGGCTTCCTGACTTTCGATCCCTGAAGAATTCTGTAGGAATAAAGAAAAATCAGAGGGAAAAGCCTTGATTGTGAGCCACAAAAATAGGATGACTCCACAAACATTAGAAATAATTTTGGCTGTATGCTTCCCAAGATGAAATTTATTTTCTTTTAGATAATGCTTCATTGATTCCACTAATGACCTAGTAAAAGGAAATCCTGAAGTGTGTAAGTGTATGTGTGAATAGCAAATATTATTATTAAAAGGTTTCGTTGATTGAGTTTGACCAGCCCCTTTAACATTAGAGAAAGCTACATACCTTCCCTACTTCTGCCTTGTTTTTATAAAACATTATCCTACAGTGATTTCTAGTACATCCCACTGTGTCTTTTAAAAAAGATACCACTTGGGCAAGAAACCAAGGAGAGTGGATTAATAATGATGGAGTAAAGACCAGCACCAAAATACACCCTGGGACTCGAAATTGAAACACCTGGAAAAGAAATTAATACTGAAAAAAAGGAGTAGATCTGCGGGAATTAAGGAAGAGCTGATTGCAAGAGATCCATTTCCTAGTCCTCTCCATCCATCTTTTATTATTCTCTTTGTTTGTTGTCGCGAGCCGGCGACGCAGAGCACTGTCCAGCAGTGTCTCAAACCTGAAAGAGCAGCGGGGTGGAGATGGGGCAGAGAGAAAGGAAGGACGCCAAGACAAGAGTCTGATCAAGGCAGCGTTTATTGCCGGCAAGCACCGGCCTTTTAAAGCAAAAAAAACCCACAAACTATTATGGGATGGGTTTACCATAGTAACTGAAAGGTCACACAGGAAAAGAGCAAACAGGTTCACCAAAACAACCCACCGTGAGTAGTAGTAACCCGGACAACCACACATCTAAAGGTCAGAGACAAGAAACTGTAACTTTCAGGAATTCCACAAAGGAAACACTCTACCTGCTCAACTGGAGAAGCTTAACACATATGGAGTTACTAGAGTTAATTACAATACTTACAACCAATACTCATGATCCCCACAATTCCTCCCTTTTTGTTTTAAAACTTTGGTTCCATAGCAAGAAGAAGCTTAAGAGAAAGTATAGGCATGTCCGAGCCTGTCTTAGGTTGGGAAAAGCATTTGGCTGTCTTACCCGTCATTGGGGTCATCTGTCTTACAGGCCTATAACATGATGAAGATTTAACAGAAGCCCCTGTCTTAGGTTGATCAGTCAAACCTTTTCCTCTTACCCGTCTTTGACTTTCCGGACCCTCACTGAAGCTCTTTTTATCTGAGCGAGGTAAATGCCCAAATTTTCGGAGGACCCTTCCTTAAGGTCCATGAGCGCATGTAATGTTTT
>NW_022900917.1:25814109-25841852 GCF_012274545.1 Fukomys damarensis | reverse complement strand
TGTCGCGAGCCGGCGACGCAGAGCACTGTCCAGCAGTGTCTCAAACCTGAAAGAGCAGCGGGGTGGAGATGGGGCAGAGAGAAAGGAAGGACGCCAAGACAAGAGTCTGATCAAGGCAGCGTTTATTGCCGGCAAGCACCGGCCTTTTAAAGCAAAAAAAACCCACAAACTATTATGGGATGGGTTTACCATAGTAACTGAAAGGTCACACAGGAAAAGAGCAAACAGGTTCACCAAAACAACCCACCGTGAGTAGTAGTAACTCGGACAACCACACATCTAAATGTCAGAGACAAGAAACTGTAACTTTCAGGAATTCCACAAAGGAAACACTCTACCTGCTCAACTGGAGAAGCTTAACACATATGGAGTTACTAGAGTTAATTACAATACTTACGACCAATGCTCATGATCCCCACAGTTTGTACTTTGCCTCACTCAAATGAGGGATACCATATGATATTGAAACTCACGTGTCGGGTTGATTTCACTCAACATTATATTTTCCAGGTGCGTCCATTTTCCTGCAAATGTCTCAGCTCTGTCATTCTTTGTAGAGTGGTCCAAGGGAAAAAGTGTGACAGGTGAGAAGGAGGAAGGGGAAATAAGATGCGCCGTTTACAGGAACCTAGTAACTCCAATTAATGTAAACATTTTATGCAATAACGTGAGCCAAGATTAATAATATAAACACAATGAGAAATGGGATGGGGTAATTGAAGGAAAGTGAGGGAAGGGAAGGGAAGGGAAGGGAAGAGGATTTAAAGAAAAAAGAAACAAGCTGTGGTATGTACATGTAACCACTCTACAAGATGACTGCAAACCATATAAACTACAAACATGTATTAATAAAATAAAATGAGAGCAACAAAAGAGAAAGCCAATTAAAAACTAAAGCTTAAAAGCTACAGAGAAATTAGAGAAATTGAACTCAACACAGACAAAAGAAGGTGGCAACCTGGAGCACTAACCCTGCCTCCCTGAGAGAGGGACCTGTCCCCACGAACATAAAGTAGACTCAGAGAGCTGGTGAGGGTCCAAAGCTTCAGGGAGAAAGATCCGGCCTGCATTCATAGTCCCAGGAAAAGCCCTGAGATCTTGTACATTGCAGAAACGGCGTGAGCTTTCTCTCTGAAATTAACAGCTCTCACATGGCAGGCTAGAGTTAGAAAGGAAATCCAGTGCAGCACTCACCATATTTGAGAGCCATTTCAGGAAAGTGTTAATTTTTCAAGATTGAGCTACAGAACAACTACACTTCAGTGTTTCTGGGGTCACCCTGTGTAATAGTTTGTATCTAGTGTCCCCCAGTAGCCTCATAACTTACAGGTTGGACTTTTGGGAAGTGATTTGATCATAGGGGGATGATAATCATCAATGACTCAGTCTCCTGGTGAGTTTTTAGTGAAATAAGATGTTGGGAGTTGAAGCCTGGTTGGAGGAGCTGAGGAGGTGAGTGACCTGAAGGGTCTTTCACACTTCCTCCTCCCTGGATCTCTCTCTGCTTCCCACCAGCAGGCCCTGAGCTGTTTCTCCTCTACCAGGTCTCTCTGCCAAGCTACCCTGATTTGCAGCCCCCTGGCTATGGGCTGAAACTTCTATAACTGAACCAGAACAGACCTCTCCTTCTTGCAGCTGTGGGTATCAGGCACTGTGTCTCAACCACAAGCAAGTAACTAACACACCCAACCATGGTCACTGGGTAAGAGACAGTCATGAGAGGCAGGTGGAGAAGGAGCAGGGGCTAAACATAGAGCCCTTGAGAAGTTTAAGCTCAATCCAGCAAGGACACGGGGGTCCCACTCACTGTAAAGAGAAGCCAGGCCAGTCTCTCCCAGGAGAAAAGGCAAAGCAGGACTCAGCATTCACACACAAAGATATGAATATGGAGGCAAACTCTGATTCAACAAACCTCCCCAATATCTGTTGACTTCCATTGCTGCAGACTATGAAAAGAAACCACTCATTCAAAAACACAGAGGAATTATTGCAATAATTTCTGGGTTTTTTCTTTTGGGGGAGTTATTCATTTTTATTTTGCTGTCTTTTCTTTTTTTGATGGTTCTCTTCTGTTAACTTCTATCTGACTCTATTATTTTCTTTTTATTGTTTAATAGGATCCTTCTCACTTCTCTCTCCTCCTTCCCATCTTCCTTTTATTTTTCAAATTTTACTTCTTTTACTTTCTCCTTCTCCACTTTTATTAATATTACTATTAAACTTTATTAACCTTTACATTTTAAATTGACTATGACATCATTGTTGAATTATGGAACCACTGAGCTAAATCTCCAGCCCTATTTTCTATTGTTAATGGTGGTATACTTGTTACATTTAGTTAATTCTGTGTCTCAATATTTGGCTTGTCTTTGTGTCTAAATTATTATTGCAGATCTCTTTCCTATTGTTAAAGGTGCTACAGTAGTAGCTTTTATTTGTTCTTATGGTATTTCAATATTGTTTGCTTTAGAATCTACTTTTGTTGATGATTGCCAGGATGGAATAGTAGTTGCTATTAATTGGTTTTTATTGTATGCTAATATTGCTTTGTTCTGTGTCATCAAAAATACTGTAGTTAATTTCCAGAAAACTGGATGCTGGGTTAATTACACTGCAGCTTCCTTTCCCCAAATTAATAGCGTGGTAGGATCTTGGGACAGACATAAAGACCTGTATTTAGCCGTCCCCAGAGCACATTGCTGAAAGCAAATATTAACCAAAGAGATCTCCATACTAACAACAAAGTGTTTTCAAGTTAACCGACCCTTAACTTTTAGCATGCAAAATCCATAGAAATGTAAGAAAACAAGGCAACAAAGTGCCCCCAAATAATCCCAGTTCTCCCAAATCTGATGCAGAGAGCATCAAGGGAGAGGAAATCAAAAGCCAAAGAATTGAATTAAGTGAACTGATAAAACAGAAGACAAAGGAACGGATCAATGATGTGCTCAATGAGCTCAATGATGATTTAAATACACAAATAGTGGATTGAATAAGCAAGAACAATGATCTTATATAAAACACTAATAAAAAGCTATTTGAGCTACACAAAATGATAGAAAACATCGATGACCATTTTACAAAGACTTAGAATCCATGAAAAGGTACCACACAAAAATCTAGATTAAAAATTCTATTGAAAGTATGGCAGCAAAATTGATTGATGTGATGACAGTGTCCAATACGAATTTTAGGATTTTTTTTCTAGTTCTGTGAGGAATGCCATTAATATATTGTTTGGGATTGCATTCAATCTGTGTAACAATTGTTAGTGTGGCCATTTTGACCAGAGATTGCCTTGAGTATTTTGTAGACTGGTAATAAGATCAGTGGATAAGGATTAAATTTAGTAGTGAAATTATTATAAGGTCTAAAGATACAGTAGCAACTTCATTCATTAAGTTTAACAAGAATTAAAATTGCTAATGTATAGATTTTACATAGTAAAAAACTCTATAATAAATTTTTTTAGTCTTTTACCCATAGACTGGTATTATCAATCAGTTCACAAAAGATAAATTCAGATTAGCAGTTTTAAATGAGAATTGTCTTACATGGTCTCAAAAGAAACTCTTTTTAGGTTTTGACAACGTGCACTTGAGTGTCCTCTGTGTACAGACATGTCTAGCACATGGCTCCTACCTATGAGATAGGCTGAATTTTTCTGTCCTTCATGAATGATATCAGTTCTCCCACTAAAGAGACCCCAGAAAGATCCCTTGTCCTGTCCACCATGTGAGGACAAAGTGAGAAGGGATCTTCTATATGCAAGAAAATGGTTCTTCACTGACCATTAAATCTATCTTGGTCTTGGACTTCTCAGCCTCCTGAACTGTGAAAAATGAATTTCTATTTTGTACAAGCCACCCACTCTACATACAATATTTTTGCTATAGCAGCTGGGAAGATAAGACATCTGCCCAACTTTTACCTCTAAGGTCTTCAAGATGTCAAGATGCCAAAGCCACTCATTTTGTCCTGCAAAGGGAAGATTGTCTCTCTCTCTCTCCTTTATATGAGGACCCCCAAAGTAGCTCTCATCCTTTCTGAATTTTAATGAAATGAGTTTTTATATATGATACATATGACACTACAAGATCCAAAATAAATTCAGTTTGCTTTTTTATTTATTATTTTTTTAATTCCTAATGTGGGGAATTATTGGCTTGTTTAAAGCACTTAAAATAATAAATACTTCTTAACAATGTTGTTTAAAGTAAGTTTATCATTTTGAAATGCAGGACCTTGAATTTCTGTTTTTCTTCTATTTTTAATTGTTCCATTGTTTTTCTCAATACAAATTAAGCACATCCTGCTAGTTGCTCAAGCCAGAATCCCTGGAATCATCTTGACTTCATTCAGTTTTTCTGGCACCACATTTTAGAATGCCGCAAATTCTGCTGGCTCTTTCCTCTGTAGGCTCCATATGCACAAGTTGGTCCACTTTTTCTGTCTCCACTGTCAGTACGCTTTGTCTCTAGAATCTGGAATAGGTGATCTTCTTAATACAGTGATTAGATCCTGTCACTACTTTGTTTTACAACCCTTCAACGGATTTTCATCTCATTCATACCAGTGCCCGGGGATATTGCAGGTCTTGTCTCTCCACCCTGACTGCAATGCATATTCCTTGCTTCTGTTCTGTACCGGGTCTGCAGCGGCCACGTGGCGGCCTCACTGGTTCCTTTAGAAGCAAAGGCATCTGCTCACAAATGTTAGCCCAGAATCCGTAACTCTCCTACAAGAAGTCACACACCTCCAAGCCAACAAGCATTCGCTAGCCTCTTAACCTGTGCACCACACTGTCTCCATGTGCTCTCCGTTTTCCAGGTATCGTTCTACATTTTAGGGAGACAATAGTTGGCAAAAGTAGTCAAAACAGAGCTCTCATCAAATATGTGTTCTGGCAGGGAGCTAATGTTTTCCATAACAGTTATTACAATGTGACAAACTATATTTACATGTTGGGATTTTTGTTGTTTGTTGATTTTTCCCCCCAAGGGAATAAAGTTTCATGCGAGCAGGCAGTTAGTTTTGTTCAGGACCAGTCCTTGCAGCCCAGAATACTGCTTGTCATATGCAAACACCAAACAAATATTTGTGGCTGTATAAGTAATCTGTGGTCAATTTTCTAATGAATCATGTTTTTAAAATAGTACCTCATTACCTTTCCCCTACCCCTCCCACTTTCCCTACACCTTTAGCCTTTTTCTTCCCATTTCACAATGTTAGTTATTTCATTAGGATCTTATGTACTATCACAGCTTTAAGGGAAAAGAAAAAATGTGAGAAAATGAAAATATGGAAATAAAGTGTTTGTAAATGGGGAGGGGAGGAGCGGGTGAAGGGAGGGCAGGGACAAGGGGAAAAATGAGAACCAAGACCTGTCAAGTAAAAGTCCAAGATCCTGATAATGAATGTAACTATACTGTATACCTAAAATGTACCAATAAACTCAATTAAAAAAAATAGTACCTCCAACTTGTTTTCTCGACAACAGATAATGTACAATTTTTCAACACTCATTTCGGTTAGGGGCAAAGGAGTCTGAATTTAAAAGATATTTTGGACGAAAGATAATTCACAAATCTAAATTATGGCAAAGATGTTTTTCCATCACGAAATTATTTTATTTGTATTAAATGACAGTATGAGTTCAGCAGACTGATGTGAATTGGCATTTGTGCAAGATCAGAGGAACAGTGAGTTGACATGGGCCTTCTGGAAAGCAAATTGGGTTTTTTGCAACTTCCCCCCCCATAATTCATACTAAATGCATTATAAAGGTACCTATGTGGTATGTACAAGGCTCATTATTGAATTAATATTTGTATAGTATTGCAAATTTCAGAGTAATATAGATATCCAACAAAAAAATACAGGCAAAATTTAAATATACTGTGTCTCTCTCACATAGATGGATACTATGCAAACATTAAACTCATGTTCCAAGAATATATAGTAGTATTGAAATACATTTGCCTAACCAATATTAAGAGAAAAAGACCTATACAGCATTATACAAGCAATATAACTCAGTGTTCAAAATAGCTCTTAGAAGAAACACTAAAACAGTGGTAGTGGTTACATTTAGTTGGTAGAATAATGGACAGTCTATAATTTTTATTAAATAGATTACTTTTATTTTTCTCTTTTCTGTGTTTTAATTTTCTATATTTCTATACATTGTACAGTGAATATGTATTGTTTTCATAAGAAATTCAAAAATTATTAATTTTTTAATAAATTAAAACTAGTAAATATCTATTTTGACTTCCAACCAACTGTAACTGAAATGTAAGATCCTGAACACATGAGTTTTGAATGTTTTGTCCCTTACCCGATCTTCTCAGAGAAAAGAACACAAATCAGAATATAATAAGCACATAGTAAACAATTGTTGATAAATCAATTGTTCATAAATAAATGAATAATCATTTAATGAATAAATCATTAACCATGTAATCAGAAAATCTCTGAACTTTTGTAGATCTCAATTTACTCATAAATAAAATGAGTATGATAACAGTATCCAACTCCTAAAAGCATATAGTACAGTACACTCTAAAACATTAGCTATTCTATTTGCTAAATAATTTGTCCGTTTTTATTTATATGACTCTCTCCTCCCTCTCTCTCTCTCTCTCTCTCTCCTTCTCTCTCTCGCTTATGAATATTTTAGGATCAGATAGTTTCAGATTCCACAGTCTTTTATAAAGCTTTATACCTCATAGAGACCATGGGATTATTCATTATCATAAGGCAAAGTAACTGTAAGTTATACATTGATTAAGTGTTTAATTTTCTAATATGTGTTTGAACCTTTCTGCATAATTTCCTCTATTATCTAATACATTGCAGTGCTTGTGGCCGTGGCATCACAGCAAGAATTATGGCTCCAACAGTGCTTCCCACACATGCTTCTATCCCACGTACACATCACCCTTAGACTAAATGGGCAATTACTCCAGTAGAGAAACCGTGAAAGATCACCAAGGTGATCTCTTCCACCCTAGTGCAAATCTAGTTACCTCCTTATTCCAGGATGTCTCTAAAAGGGAGAGAAAGTTTGGAAATTTCCAGTATGCCATGAAGTGGTGAGAAAGTGGATGAGGTCTGAAATTAAGCAAGCTAGGAAAAATAATGACAATCTTAGTTCTTAAAAGTATTGTTTGATATATTTAAGCCTACTCACCACTAAATGAGTGCCTAGCTTTTGGGGTTGCTCCCTGTAGACTGACTTCTTAAAAGTTAATATCTTTCCTCAATTAAACTAATAATAATCTCCAGTTCTACTTCTGGCAATTCCAGTATACTGGCTACACACCATTTCCCTTCTTTAATAGCAATACACTTAATTGTATGACTTTCGTGGAAGGTGGTTCAATCTACTATTAATAATAACAAGTAAGCAATTTTAATTCTCTGTTTGTATAAAGCACTGAAATCCAGGCCTAGTTAACAAATGAGAAGACAGAGAATTAGATGCATATTTTGCCACAAGCAATGTTTTCATGACTCCACACACAGCTGGTTACAATTCCTTAAACCAGTGCAAACCTCTTAGTTTATGTCTGGAAAAGTCAAGAACAGTGATCAGTGTTGGTTGTTTTGTTTCTTTTGTTTCCATTTGAAATACAGCCATAGTGAAGGAAACAGAAAAAGTATAAATATTGCATTTTTGCTTTGTAGTGATTTTGATTAGTTGGTATTTGATTTTCTATACTGCCCTGTTCTGCTGACACTATCAATTTTCATTTTCATTCACACATTCAGCACAGCTCATGAAAACACAAGCTATATTCTTTAGATTTCATTTAAATAAGATTTCTTAGTAGGTTTTTGTTCCCTGTTTCACTTTCCAACTTTGTTGACAAAGTCCATTTCATCAGAACTAAAAATAAGCTCTTCAGTATGTGGGTCTCTTATCTGTGCCTAGCATTATGAAAGAAAATTTAAACTAAATAACATGAAATAGCATTTAACTATATGAGGCCAGCTGTCAGGCTATACTCTATATATCCTACTGATAAAAGTGAATTTTTATAGTTTAACCTCCAAAACAAGAGCAGCTGAAGCAGTGCTGCTTTCTTTCTAATAAAGATAAAATGATATTATAAACAACTCTAGAGGACACCTGAATTGTTCTGTTTCTATGGAATTTCACTAAAAGTCATACTAGTAATACATTCTAGTCTGCACTAACAGCACATGAAGGCCGGCACGATCCACGCTCTCCATACTGAATAAGTATGCTTTAAATCCATGAAAAAGGAAAGGATCCAACAGCCACCCTAGTCTTTTCTTTCTAAATCTTTTCTTTCTTGATGGATAGGTTGTGAGGGACGTAGATTGCTTAGTTTGTAGGAATATTTAGAATTTAGGTTGATGGACTGTGGAAGGGAGGAACTGGGTGGAGACTGCAGAGGAAATTAAGATCAAAAGGCTTAACAATGAGACCAAGTTCCTCACCTTTTCCACTACCTAGAGAACTACTGCATGAAGCAATTTAGAACCAGTACTATCATTAAGAGAGGAAATCAGATAACACCCAGACTATTCTTTAGAAGGAAACAATGTAATTAGTTAACAAAATACTGCTGTTTTCATTGGTAATCAGCCAGGACATAGGTCTAATTTGGCTGTATAAAAGGATTTTGTGGGGATACTATTGGCCTGGGATTTTACTTGTAGCTTTACTTGGCCTTGTTTGAAAAGTAACACTGTGTTATGTGTCCATGGTCTTAGAAAGAAAGGATGCAAATTCTTTGTGAGGTAGATATACTTACTCATTTGTATCATTTACACAGATGCCAATTTATTTTTCACCATCTTATTATGCAGATATCAGAGAGAAGAGGAAGGTAGATGTATTTGCTCTGTGTTTAAATTGCTAAATTGTTCAGACCTCTATGACAGCATTTTCCAAGCCATATTGTAATGACTGATCTTCTTGAGACCTATGCCCAGCAAAGAGTTTGGAGAATCTTAAGGTGTGTTTATGTAAAAGAGAAGGTTTTACATCCTTATCCACATTGGTCCAGTTGTTGCGTACTTTTCACATTGTCGGGATTGATAGACTATGTATGCTTGCTTTAAAATGAAATTTGGGAAGTTTCTAGAGAGACATGGACTCTAGATTCAGTTTAATTTTTATACATATTTAATGTGTACCAGGTAATCTTCGTGGATAACTCGCTTAAATTCTGCAAAATCCATGAAATAAGGATTACTTTTCTCCTTTTGCAAAAAGGATAACTGAAGTTCAGCGAAATACACAGTTTTCTCACAAATTGCCAAACCAGACTATTACTATGCACCTTAGTTGGAGGTGAGGTTGAGAGATAGAGGTGCTTTCTTCCTCTAGGGGTACAGTTCTGTGTGATGTCTGGTCAATATATTTCAGGTTGTATTTCAATAGGAAGTCACCTACCCCTGTGAAAAAGATGCTTCAGGAAGTAATATTACATAAATTATTGAAAACCTGGGTCCAGGAAATTTGAAGAATTGGCTCAATGTTGATGACATTTTTGTTTTGTCTCCTTTTAAGTTGGCCTAGTCATTCATCAATTACAGGCTTAACCTGGGCTGGCTCATCTAGTACACTATCAGATTAGAACCCACATCTTTCTATTAGAAAAATCCTTGCTCTCATGTACCACACGATGCTTCTTTCCTAATTCTCCATTCTCATTGGAGGGTGGGCTGAGGGTTTGCTACTCTTTATCTCCAGCCACCTGGAATCTAAGAAATGCTACTATGAAGACCAAAAAGGAGAGAAAGAGTGGAGTATCAGTTATCTTCCTTTCTACATAAATGTTGAGAAGAGTTGTAGACTGAATAATGGTCATGCAAATATGCTTGCATCCTTAGCCTCTGGACCTTTGGTTATTTTACATTGTACAGGAAAAAGAATTTGCAGTTGCTGTCAAAGGTGTGTGTGGGTTAACCTGAGTTGTCCATTGGACTGGATAATCTCTGAGGTCCTTATAGGAAGGTATGTTTAGAATAAGTACAAGAGACATAAGCATGTTAGGCTGCTGCTTCAATGTTAGAGGGACCATGTGCCAAAGAAGGCAGGTGTTCTCCGGAACCTGGCAAAAGCAAGGAAAACAGTGACTTTGTTTTTGCCACTATAGCAGCAAAAAATAAATAAATAAATAAAAGCATCTTTTATGCATCACACAGCAGTCATCTGAATTTTGGAGAAGATACACATAGCTCATGGCAAACAAGTTCTGCCTTATTGCCGGGGATTTAGCTCAGCGGTTCGGTGGCCTGCCTTGCAAGCGCAAGGACCCAAGTTCAATCCCCGGTAACAAAAACAACAACAACAACAACAACAACAATAAACAAGTTCTTTCTTAGAGCATTTAGAAGAAACCAAACCTGGTGACACTTAGATTTCAGGCTTTTGACCTCAAGGACCATGGGAGAATACATTTGTGTCATTTTAAGAACAGCTTGGGATATAAACTTGGGGTATACTACTGCTCTGGTAGTATAGGAAAATAAGTAGTTATTGCAAGACATCTTCTCTCTTCCCTCTATTGTAGCCTCTTGAAAAGACAGATCTAATCAGGTTAATTTCTTCACAGTGTCATGTAGTCTCAAGAGTTAAATGATCTGATGCTTTTTGGATTAAATATTATACAATGGTTTGAGAACCTAGGAAGAGGTTAAGATGTATGACTTTCTTTTTTTGCCTGTTAATGGGCTATTTGATGTCTTGAGTCTTTCTCTTCTACACATATCTGTGAATGAAAGTAAAAGCAACAAGATTGTCCACCTCATCAAAGGGCTGTTTAACTTCATTTGTTTAAGCTTATAAAATGCTGGGAAGATAATAAATGCTAATCTTTATTTAATCAACTAGGCAAGAAGACAATTAAATGAAAGACCAGGAGTGTGCCTCGCAGCACAGTATCTGATGGAATTCTTATAGCAAAAACCAACAGAGACCAATGTTTAAAATACAATTTCTATAATCTGCCCCATCAAAGTGATAAATTGAGGGTTAAGGCTTCCAATTCCTTGTTTATCTCAACTGCTTAAATTCAATTGCTTTAATTAAAATTGCATTGAGAATACATTTTCTAATTTAGATTTTCAAAGGCCATTGGGGGTTTGGTTCCATTCCTTTTCATGTCATGTGTGAAGACTCATCACTTAATTTTCTCAACAGTAAAAGGAAATTTTCTTCCTAAATTAATAATTATTGTTTCTACTAACAAGCAATAAAGAAGTTCTCAAAATTGGCAGTTGCTAAATTAGTGGTTGGTGAAAATATTTCCCAATCATTTAAGCTTTGGAATCTGCTTTTAACCTGTTCTTAAAATATGCAAACACATTTTGCAAAAAAGGATCCATTGTGATCAATAAAGAGAGCAAGTAAGTAAAAAGGACAAATCCAACCACTCGGGTTAAGTTAGTATTTGCTAGGTGACCCAAGAAGTAACCTATGATTTATTGTATTCTGAATGTCAGATTTCAGAAATAGAAAAGCATCAGAGAAGCAGCTAATGTGGTAACTAGACTCAAAGGAATAAAATAAGATAGTAACTCCTTCAGTGCAAACATTTTAAATCAGTAAAGCCAGAAGAAACACACCCTGTTTCAAGGCAGTGGCAAACTTTTGCTAATTCTTTCCTCTTTGCTTTCTTTCCTTTATGTTTTAATATATTTTCTTAGTAACAATGATTCAAGACTAATATAAAGAACTCCTATATAACCTTGGTCAAGATTCAAGAATTGTTTACATTTTATCCCATTTGCTTTATTATCAATTCTGTTGTGCTCTTTCTGGACAATTGAGAATTAAGTGAAAACATCTGCCCCTTTCCTTGTAACACTTCATTATATATATCCAGTGTTAGAAGATCAAGGGCTTGACTTCTACGTCTCTGGGTTCTGGTGAGAAACTCATTGCATGTGGGAGACAGCAAGAGTGGGGCCATTTGTCAGAGTTACATTCCTAGAGCAGGCCCCTAATGACCCATGCCCCCTCCTACACACACTAGGCTCCGTCTATGAATAGCAAGAGCCTGGGGACACAACGGGCCCTTGGGAGGCACTCAAGCCACACAGAAACCATAGCACTGGTGTTTGCCTCATCATCAGGCTCAGGTGATGGGTGACAGGGAGACTCTGATATTCTTTTTTTTTTCCTCTCATTGAGTTTATCGGTATATTTTAGGTATACAGTACAGTTAAATTCATTATTGGAATCTTATACTTTTACATGACAGGTCTTGGTTCTCATTTTTTCCCTTGTCCCTGCCCTCCCTTCACCCTTTCCTCCCCTCCCCATTTACAAACTCTTTATTTCCATTTTCTCATATTTTTTTCTTTTCCCTTATTACCTTTCCCCTACCCTTCCCACTTTCCCTGCACCTTTAGCCCTTTTCTTCCTATTTCACGTTGTCAATTATCTCATTAGGATTTTATGTACTATTGCAGTTTATTCACACCAGAGAAACTATTTGGTATTTACACATGTGTGACTTATTTCACTTATTTCACTTATCTAAGCAGTATGTATCCATTTTCCTATGAATGAATCTAATTTCTCATTCTTTGTGGCTGAGTAGTATTCCATGTTATAGAAAAAGCACATCTTTGTCCAGTTTCCAACTGTTGGGCAAATGGGCTGTTTCCAAGTTTTAGCTATTACAAACTGATATTCTCCGTCCTTAGTGTTCCATAGAGAAGATGTGCATATTTCTCTACTCTTGAGAGTGTTAATTTCATCACTTTGTTATTGTGGTGTCAATCAGGCTTCTTCATTCAAAAGCTAATATTTCCTTCACTGCTACGTTATACATAGTTTTAAGGGGGAATAACATGAGACCATATTAATAATCCACAACTCATCCAACTGTAATAGTCCAGTGTGTCCACTGATGATTTCATAACTCCAATATGTCTTTCTATATTTCTCAGCCATCAATTCACTGTAGGAGTGTTTCCCTCCCTCCCTCTTATTTCATTTATATATATATGTCAGGTGAAATATATTCATGTTTAATTTACTTGATGTAATGATCTCAACATTTATATTGCTTATTTTTTTTTAATTTGATCACTCCATACTCCTTTAAGATGTCTCTTCTAACCTTTAGTTATGACTACATCCCTCTTTTTCTATTTCTTTACTTCCTGTCGCAGATGCTGTGGCTTCTTCTCTTTTCACTGCCTCAGACTTGAAATTAGTCTTTTTCCCTGGAGCCACAGTTTATTTTATTGGATAACTATATTCAGAAAAGGAGATTAGATTGCTATAGTTTTTCTCATTGCTTCTCCTAGGTCACTATTGTAGATTCTGTTAGCCAACTAATCTAGGAAAAATGCTTGCATGTATACCTTTATTCAATCGTGTTGGAATATCTGCCTGTAAGGTGTATTCATATCGATAACGCTAATGTAACTTCCATACATGTTCAATTCTATGTAAAGTTACCCAGAAATTAAATGAAAGACCTTGCACATGATCCTAGACTTCTCTGACTCAAAAATTTTAGATTCAAAACTACTGAGATTAAAAAATGATCTAAGGCCCATGCATGGAAAGCACACCCTCTACTTCTCTCTCACCAACATCAACTTCACTACTTCAGTGTTTCCCACTACCAGTTGTTCTTTCTTTTTTTTTTTTTTTTTTTTTTTTGGTTTTTGAGACAGGGTCTCACTATGTAGTTGAGACTAACCTGGAATTCACTATGTAGCTCAGGCTGGTCTCGAACTCACAGCGATCCTCCTGCCTCAGCCTCCCCAGTGCTGGGATTACAGGCATGCGCCACCACGCCCAGCAACCAGTTGTTCTTTCTGAAGGAAGATGTCATTAAGAAGGTTACTTTGTACACTCTCATCTGATGAAATATTGCAATCATATCACTTTGAAAATCTTAAAAATGGCTTGTATTATATATTTTTATTCATTTTCTGACCCGCATGAAAAGCATAGTCAGTAGGTTTAGAATTGAATTTGCTCTCTAAGGTATCTCCAGCAAATTTAAAATGAAATTACAGAGCATCTTTTCCACTTCTGTTAATTTGAAGACTTCTCTCACTTTTGTAACCCAAGTACTGTATGTTTTCCTCTAAAATGTCCACTGTGTAACTAGAATACATACATACCACATTATTTCTCCTGTTTTTATCTAAACACAACAGTTATAGTTTTCCCACATCTGCTACAACAAACACTCACTGGACTGATTGCATAAAGCACGATTTACAGTGTTCTGTTCCTTTCAGTCCTGGGGAGCCTGAAAATCAGGAGCGAACTCAGAACATCCAACATAATTTCTTTCCAAATCATGCTATGTCAGTCAGATTTCCCTAACTCCAGCAACTACTGGACATAAGCAACTTATTAAGAGAAGAGGTTCACTTTGGCTCATACTTTTGGAGACTTCAGCCCACGACTGGGCGCATGCATTACATTTAGATCTTTCAGGAGGTGCTGCATAAATGGATTGGGAAGCCTCGGCTGAGCAAAGCTACTCTTTCCATTGGGGGAAAGCAAAAGAGGAGAAGAGGCCAGGGTCTCGCAGCCCCCTTCAAAAGCTCAATTCCAAAACCTAAAGACCTCCCCATAGGGCCCAAGCTTTCAAAGGTTCTTGCACTTTCCAAAAGCTTCACGCTGGGGAGCAAGCCTGTAGCGTATGAACCTTTGAGAGACACTGAAGATCTAAAATATTGCACATGGAGATTGTTTTTGGTACTTCTAGAACTGCTTTAAGTCACCAGGAATCCTCCCCAATGTTGCCCTTACATACAAATTATCAACAAAATTCGGTAGTTATATCTAAGCCTTTCAGAACCCTAATTTTCTTGGAAGCCTGTTAGAAGTATATATTTGAGCAGAACACTAACAAAATGTTCTAGAAAAATTCTGGAGAGATAATGAATACAAGTACAGGGGATTTAGC
This sequence comes from Fukomys damarensis, assembly GCF_012274545.1. Lineage (NCBI taxonomy): Eukaryota > Metazoa > Chordata > Mammalia > Rodentia > Bathyergidae > Fukomys > Fukomys damarensis. The sequence continues at coordinate 25,826,919 of NW_022900917.1, read as the reverse complement.
TCAGTGGTGCTGCTGTCTGCCTCACAAGTGCAAGGTCCTGAGTTCAATCCCCAGCACCAGAAGTAAGAATAAGAATAAGAACAAGAATAAGAATAATACAAGTACAAAACATTTAAGATGAAAATTGACTACAGATGCTGACTAAAGCAGACACTTTATGGTTAGTGGTCCATAGGATAGAAATATTTATACTTCCTATTAGTATGAAATACTAATTAGTATGAAATAGTATAATAATTTAATGGCACCATGATGTCAAAATAATTCTTGTTTCGTTTGTAACTGAAAGGCACTACTTTATTTTCAGCTTTGAGTTTATCGGTACATTTTAGGGATACAGTACAGTTGCATTCATTGTTGGGATCTTGTATCTCTACATGACAGGTCTTGGTTCTCATTTTTTCCCCTTGTTCCTGCCCTCCCTTCACCTTCTCCTCCCCTCCCCATCTACAAACACTTTATTTCCATCTTTTCATTATCTCACATTTTTTTCTTTTCCCTTATTACCCTTCCTCTACCCATCCCACCTTCCCTACACCTTTAGCCCCTTTCTTCCCATTACACAATGTTAGTAATATTATTAGGATCTTATGTATTATTGCAGTTTATTCACACCAGAGAAATTATTCAGTATTTACACATGTGTAACTTATTTATTTCACTTAGGAGTATATCTTCAATATGTATGCATTTTCCTATGAATGAATCTATTTTCTTGTTCTTTATAGCTAAGTAATATTCCATTTTATAGAAAAAAACACATCTTCTTTATCCAGTTTCCAATTTAGGGGCAAATGGGCTATTTCCAAGTTTTAGCTATTACAAACTGTGCCGCTATAAACATGTGTGTGCATATATCTCTGTGATATGATTCTTTTAGTTCTTTTGGGAAGATACCCAGCAGAGGAATGGCTAGGTGAAATGGAACCTCCAGTCCAAGCTCTTTGAGGTATCTCCATATTGATTTCCACAGTGGTTGCACCAGTCTGCACTCCCACCACACATAGAAGGATTATTTATTGGTTGATTTCTTGATAGCAGCCATTCTTTGTGGGGGTGAGGTGGAATCTCAGTGTTGTTTTCATCTGCATCTCTCGAATGACCAGTGATGTGGAATATGTTTTCATATATTTACTTGCTGCTTTTACTTCTTTGTCTGAGAAATGTCTGTTCATTTTGGATGCTCATTTTTTAATCGGGTCTTTATATTTAGGGGGGCTGATTGTTTTGATTTCTTAATATATTCTAGATAATAGTCCTTTGTCTGAGGAGCAGCTGGTAAATTTTTTTTCCCCACATTGTATGTTGGCTCTTAGTTCTGCTGATGTTTTCTTTTGCAGTGTAGAAGCTTTTTAATAAGATGAGATCCCAGTTATTGATTCTTTCTGCTAGTTCCCATGCTACTGAGGATTTGTTCATAAAGTCTTTTCCTATGCCAATGTTTTCCAGAGTTCTGCCTAACTTACATTCCAGCAAGTTTAGTGTTTGTGTTTTAATATTTAGATCTTTAATCCACTTGGATTTTAATTTTGTGCATGATGATAGATAAGGGTCCAGTTTTAATCTGTGGCAGGTTGAAATCCAGATTTTCCAACACAATTTATTAAAGACGCTATCTTTCTTCAAGTGAGAATTGTCAGCTCTTTTGTCAAAGATGAGGTAGCTGAGTACATCTGAAGTTTTTTGTGTGTCTTCCAATGTGTTCAACTGATCCTCAGGCCTGTTTCTTTGCCAGTGCCATGCTGTTTTTATCACAGTGACTTTGTAGTATAGTTTCAAATTGGAAATTGTTATACCAACTGCCATGTGTCTGTTGCCTAGGATGGCTTTTGCTATTCAAGGTCTCTTATGGTTCCAAATGAATTTTTGGATTCTTTTTTCTCGTTCTGTGAAATATAGTGTTGGAATTTTAATTAGCATTGCATTGAATCTGTATAGCAGTTTTAGGACTATGGCCATTTTCACTCTGTTGATTTTTCCTACCCAGGAGCAGGGGATATCTTTCCATTTTTTATATCCTCTTCAATTTCTTTTTTCAGTGTGCTATAGTTTTCAGTGTAGAGATCTTTTGCTCCTTTCTTTAGATTGATTCCTAGATACTTCATTTTATTGGATGCTATTGTAAAAAGAATTTTTTCCCTTATTTCTCTCTCAGTTAGTCTGTTATTTGTGTGTAACAAGGCTATTAATTTTGGGGTGTTCACCTTGTATCCAGTTACTCTACTGAATCTTTCAATTAAGTCTAGAAGTCATTTTGCGGAGCTTTTTGGGTCTTCAGTGTAAAGTATCATATCATCAGCAAATAATTACAGTTTAACTTCTTCCTTTCCTATCTTTATTGCTTTAATTTCTTTCTCTTGTCTAATTCCTGTGGCTAATGTTTCCAGAACTATTCAAAGAGGAGTGGTGATAGTGGTCATCCTTGTCTTGTTCCTGATTTTAACGTGAAGGTATTCAGTTTTGGCCATTTAATATGAAGTTGGCTGTTGGTTTTTCATAGATAGCCTTTATTAAGTTGAGATAAGACCATCTATTCCAATTTTTTGCAGGCTTTTTTTCATGAATGGGTGTTGAATTTTGTCAAATGCTTTTTCTGTATCTATCAAGAGGATAAAACAGTTTTTGTCCTTGACTCTCTTAGCATAGTGTATTACTTTTATTGACTTACATATGTTGAAGTATCCTTGCATCCCCGGAATAAACCTGACTTGGTCAGGATGTATGATCTTCTTGATGATCCTTCTTGATGTATTCTGTTTGTTAGTATCTTATTAAGGACTTTTGCATCTATATTCATTGAAGAGATTGGCCTATAGTTCTCTTTTTTAGTTGCATCTTTCCCTGGTTTGAGAATCAAAGTGATGCTTGCTTCCAGGAATGAATTTGGAAGTCTAGCTTCCCTTTCAATTTCATTGAAAAGTTTTAAGAGTAATGGCAGTAGTTCTTCTCTAAGTGTCTTGTAAAATTCAGCAGTGAATCCATCAGGACCTGGGCTTTCCTTTGTTGGTAAATTTTTAATTATATTTTCAATTTCACTGACTGTAATTTGGGTGTTTAAAATGTTTTTATCTTCTTTGTTCAACTTTGGTAATTCATAAGTATCTAAAAATCTGTCCGTTTCTTTTGTGTTTTCCATTTTATTGGAATACAGGTTCTCAAAGTAGGTACTAATGATCCTCTGGATTTCTATTGGATCTGTTGTGACTTTGCCTTTTTCATTCCTGATTGCATGGATCTGAGCCTTTTCTTTTTTTTTTTTCTTTTTTTTTTTTTTTTGATAAGATTAGCTAAGTGTTTGTCAATTTTATTTATTCTTTCAAAAAACCAGCTCTTTGTTTCATTTATTTTTTTGTATCATTTTCTTAGTTTCCTTTGCATTGATTTCTGCTCTAATCTTTATAATTTCCTCTCTTGTTCGAGCTTTGGGTTTTTCTTGCTCTTGTTTTTCTTTCTGTTGTTTTGTTTTTGGACCAGGATTTAACTCTGGGTCCTTGCTCTTGTGAGGCAGACTACCGAACCGCTGAGCTAAATCCCTGGCCCTTGCTCTTGTTTTTCTCGGAGTCTAAGATTCATCATTAGGTTATTTGAGCTCACTCTGTTTTCCTAGTGTGGGCATTCAATGCTATGAATTTTCCCCGTAGAACTGCTTTCATTGTGTCCCATAGATTCCTGTATGCTTTTTAATACAAATGTGTTCAATTTCTTCCCTGTAATTCACTTTTAAAATTATTTTAAGGATTTTGAAAAAATAAATCATTATTGACTGAAAGAGATAGACATCAGTTTAATTTTTCTTCAGTTGAAGGCTGGAAATATTCTATTGTTTTATAGAATCTAGTAATTAATTTTTCTTATGAAGAAAAATTTTTGTCTTAGATGATCTCATCAAAATATCACTTATTATTTCACTAATAGTGGAATCCACCAATAACATTTAACCTATTGCTGTAATTCATACAATAAATGATTAAACTGTAACACTCTAGAGAGAAAGAAACAGAGAAAATCATCATGTTGTGGGGAATATAACAGACAAGAGTGGAGAATTTTAATGGACAGATAAATAGACATTGTTCTTTTCTAGTCATAATGCTAGAGCAGCACAGTGAGAAAACAGGTAAAATTATTCTGATGTATGACTTTGTGGCAGGAATTTTGTAGAGGTTATAATTCTGTATATGAAGAATTCTGCGAAAATACACTATATAAAATACAAAAAGGAAAAGCTGTAAGAATACAAGCTATTTAAGGTGAAACTGCAAACACGTGCAGAAAGAGAGACGGAGGCTTTAGAAATTCTGAGATAAGAAAAAGATGATTGTTACATACATGGATCAGCAGATAACACAGAAAAATAATGAGTGTCTACTGTTCAAATGGTGATGGAACAGAACAGTTCTTCTGTCACAGCCACTCCCACTCCTAGACTGGCAGTAGGGCATCTATGCACTGTCTCTGCCTTACAGACTTCTGCTCAACTCCTTTTTATGAGGTGTGGTATTCACAGGACTGAATCAATGTGTGCACCTGAACAAGATACACACACATAATCCCAGGAAACCTTGGACACTGAAATTCTCTGGTTAAATAACTGAATCTACTTCCAGGCTCATATGTATGTGTCTGTGCAAGATTAGACTATGTCATCAGGGTGCCTAAGTGGTAGTGCCACAGTCTGAATGTCCTCCCCAAAACCTCATGTGGAACTTAATTCTTTAATGTGGCAATGTTGGCAAGTGAAGCTTAGTGAAAGGTTTTAGGTTAGGGGTGCAGAATTCCCATGAAAGGATTAACAACTTTTCATCAGAATGAGTTTGCTCTTGCAATGTCCACCCCCTCTTTTCTCTTTCATCTCTATGTTCTTTCATTCTTTCCCAATTTCACCATGTTTTAAAGAGCACTGAACCCTCATCAGATGGCCAGCAGATGCTGGCACCATACTCTTGGACTTCCTATCCAGCAGAACCATGAGACAAATAAATGTGCTTCCTTGGAGCATTACCCAGTGTATAGTATTCATTTGCAGCAATAGAAAAACAAAACAAAAAAACTATGGCAATCATGAAGTGGCTGTTGGTGGTAGGGGAAGGGAGCTTGAATGTGTGACTTCTCAATATGCAGGATTAAATAAACGGGGTGAAAAGAAAAGTGGGGACAGTCACAGACCTGGTCTTATGGGGCTTCCTGCATAGGGACAATCTATAGTAGAACTCTGAGAAAACAAGGGTTGTACCCTGACACTTCTAAATCCAAACCTAACTTAAAAGCTGTTATAAAGGTATATTTGTCAAGATAAAACATATCTTGCCTGAATTGATCAGGTATCCTTTTATACTTTAGTTTCAGACACACACTCTAAATATAGAAGGTAGGGACAAGATGAACAAAATCTGTATTTAGGTTTTAGCTATATGATAGAAGTGAAGATGTTTTAGTTAATATGAGGAAAAAGTAAATCTTATATCTTTAAAAATATTGTGGAGTTTAAGCATATGTCTGATGCATATTATTTGAATAACTGCCAGTTAATTTTTTCATTAGCACTACATGTTTTCTTGATCTCAACTATGTTTGTTGAAACTATACAGTCCTTTACATCTTGTCAGATATAAATACTAGGACCAAAAATATTCAACTGCTAAGTGCCGTCAAGGCTCTGGTGGCCAGGTTACACAGAACAAATGGTCAGTCCTTCTTATAGACTGCAAAGCCATGTCCCACATGACCTGTGAGGAAGTGATCTGTCTCCTGAAGACCTTGGCATTTTATGGCTTGAAGTGACTTTGAATAATCCTGTTCAGTCATTTTATTTTACAGGTTAAGAATTTATGTGTCAGGAAGATGACATTCAACACTCCTACATGAAAATAAAAATACTTTCTTTTCCTTAAAAGACAGAAAGCTCTTAATGGATGCTAGAGATTTTTTTTACATGATCTTAACATTTTTTATTTTATAAATGAATTCTGGTGTTGAGTTTGAATGTGTACTGAATTTTAAAATTCCTGTTAAAATGCATATACCTAAAGGAGAAATGGAGTCTTGTGTATTCTAAGCTAAACTAGTTGCTAGATGAGAAATCGAGCACCATCTACAGGGCAGGAAACGGGAAAGGACAAGGAGGTGTGTTGGTAAGTGAGATGAGGAGAAAGCCTCAAAGCTTAGCTTACCAGACAATTTTTTCCCCCTCAGGCCAGTCTTACGTGCAGAGTGATGCTGAGTGGAGAAAAATGGCCTGGTTGCCAAAAGTGCAGCACAGAACATGTTTTGCAGCAAATAGGAAGGGACAAAAATAACTACTTTCTCAACACAAGCGGCCACTTGAAGTGGTGCACCTTGAATTTTTCTTCTTTCAATTAGATCACAAAGTAGAAAGTTATGGATAACTAAGATGCCTCTGTATGTCATTTCAGGGAACTGTTCAAAAATAGAACAGTACGGGAAAACAGGAGAAGCATAATCAATACTGTGATTAATGGAAGTAATTTCACACAAACATCTGGGCAATTAAATATGCTCTTTAGAAGGTATTTCGCCTCAACTACCAAAGGAATGAATGGATTTCAAATCAAACATCACTCTCAGTGTATTGGATGATTCACTGTCACAGATTCAAATTGGAACATTCCCAGATGTCAAATCTATGAAAAGTCTTCTTTTATTTAAACAGAATATATACTCAGGATTAGATCCTCATTCTCCAAACGTTCTCATTAAATTGGAGTCACCCTAACAAGTGCATACATACATACTACATGCATGCAACTCAATAAGATGTTCATTGTGAGAAATAATAGGGCTGTACATCATGGCTCCGGCTCTCTGGAAAGTTATGGCTTTTGTTGGCTAAGCAAATAATATTCTCAGCAAGCAATCAGCATGCCATGATAAGTACAATGTCTTTCCAAGCCTTGGACAAAACAGTGAACCTTGGACTCAAAAATATTTGAAGTATTTGTTAAATTTAATTCAATACGTTTAGTGTTGGACTTAGGAATCTGCATGGCTGTTTAAATTACAACTTTATCAGACACCCCAAAATGGTTTTTAAAGAAGGATGATATAAAACAGTATCTACAGCATGATCCAAGGTGGTACTATGAGGTGTAATTGAAATATACAGTGGGGCCAGCGATGTAGCTCAGTGGTCCTGCAATTGCCTGGCATGCACAGGGTTCTATGAGGTGTAATTGAAATATACAGTGGGGCCAGCGATGTAGCTCAGTGGTCCTGCAATTGCCTGGCAAGTGCAAGGTCCTAAGTTCAATTTCAAGTACCAGAAAAAAGAAAAAAAAAAAAAAGAAATATACAGTAAGTGTTTCATTATAGTAAAACACACATTATCATTAATCTACCTCAAAATATTCCCCCTCACTTCAAATACACTTATCCCATTATCCTTGCCATTTTCTTAAACAGTTCTGGAAGTTCTGTTTAACGAGTGTCTTTATTAGGCATGATCAAAATATTGTGAATGCTGCTGCTGATTGTCATCCAAAGGAAGTCTGGTGAAAACATTATGGTGTGTCCTCATCTACCTATTTACCTCCCTGGCACCATTGTAACTTCTGGCTCTTCCCTAAAGGAAAAATGACTATGAAAGTTTAATGTTAAGTAATTCAGGACATGAAAGACTCTAGGACAGCTCACAAAATGAGACTTCCAGAACTGTTTGAGCAAGTAGCAAGAAAACAATCCCAGAACGGGCTGGCATGTTAACACCTTATTTTAGGCAAGGTATTGGGATCTACATTACCATACACATTTTTAATTTTTATGAAACTTTGTTATCCTACTAATCATTTCATTGTAGTAGCTATCAGATCCTAGAATATAAAAAGGATGAGTAAAAGAATCATTTTTGTAGATGGAAAATAAGACAACTAAATAGATGAGTGTTCCCAAAATTTATTTGTATGCTGGTGATGAAAGCCAGGGCCTTGCACATGCTAGGCAAACTCTTTATTCTTTCCTAGCCCATTTTTCTGCTATTTAATTATTGATTTTTTTAACTCCTGTCCAGATAACCTCACCACACCCTAATACCTTTCTCATGAAGACAGATAACTTTAGCTTAAATATTCTAGTAAATTTGCTACTAGTGCTAATACTTGCATATCTACTAACATGTCATCTGACAATGTCACACATCTTATAACTTTTAAAAAATGTTCTTACATCTAATGTATTACAATACTTTACAGCCAAAGACTCAAGCCATGAACAATGTCACCAGTGAAGTAAATATTGATTTTAATTCTGAGAAAGTATTGCTCTGGACAGAGACTACTCCATTTGAAAAACTGAGACAATGAAGAATGGCCATGGGTAAATTAGTTACTCTGATGCTGATCTCGTCCTTTTCACCTCTCAGATCATCCAGCCAAATTATTAGCCACAGTCTATGCATCAGCGTAGACAGTTGTTGCAGACCATCTCTACTTCTGGGCAGAGTGAAGATTTATCACTTGAATTTATTTTCCTTTCTTTCCTTCGGAGCCACCCCGAATGGGACTCTTGCACTGCAGCAGTCATCTTCCACTGGTGACAGCATTTAAAGTAACCTATAAAACAGGCTGGAAGTTTTTCCTTCTCAGACAACTGCGGCGGCTTTAGCAAGGACCAGAGGTAATTTGGCAGTGTGCACTGCTCTTCACACATGCACCTTGTATATTCAGGCTTGCTTTGAGCCTTGTCCACTATATACCACGTCCACTTTATAATGATTTCTTACCGACATGCTTGACTTTTTGGCATGGCAGCTCAGATATTAGTTCACAGAATGTCATTTGATACCTAAGAGGACATAGTACCAACTCAAGAATCACTGTTCAAAATGAGAAAACACTAGTTACTCCTTGAAACGTGCATCATTCTTGTTCTATAATTGCAGATTTAAACTATTTTATATTACTGAGGGTGGAAGAAGCTAAGTATGGTTTAAATTTAAGTATATATACTAGATTATGACAGTCTGATAATAAATTGTTATAATATGAACAAATTTCTCTTTCTGTGAGCCTCACAAATCTAGCGATCTTTAGGATGATCCAGTAAATGGATTGAAGAGTCACATCCCAAGCCTGTCATGGTGGCACACGTCTGTAATTTCAGTGCTCTGAGACAATGGGGCAGGAGAGTCTCAAGGTTGAGCCCAGCCTGGGAAATTTAAGAACTTAGTGGGATCTTGTTTCAAAATTAAAAAAAAAGAAGAAGACTGAGGAAGTATCTTATTCTGAATATCCTTGGTTTAATACCCAGTACCCCCACAAAAAAATCACATCCCAAAATAGTAAATGTGCCCCTTTCTTGATGATAGTGTGAAGGTGCAGCAATTTATTCATCAATTTAAAGGAAGTATGCTAATGTGGCCTAATAATTAGATAACACAATGTTTTCGATAAAGCAGACTCCTCGGGACATTATGTGGCATAGATGTCTCTTTATCACTTAGCTCAAGTTATCCAGGTTCTGGCCATTTGCTGTTATCTATATAGTTGACAAAAATGAATTCTATGTAAAAGTAGAATTGATGGATTAGTTTCACATAAAACTAGACTGTTTCACAGGTTTGACAAAACATAGTGGCAATATGAGAAAGATGAACTGCTATCCTTGCCAAGGGAGACAACTGAATCTAATGTTCTAAACTTAGAACAGAATACATTAAAACTTTATCTGTCAGATCAGTAGCTGAAAGTCAATTAACAATGGGGTCTATACAACTTATTCCAGTAAGAAGATCACATATGATAACTTAAATTTTCATTTGATCATTGTAATTATTGGTGATTACCATTGTTTCCAAAATTAATTAATCTATCTAGTTATCTCTGTCTCTCTCTCTCTCTCTCTCTTAATTATCTATCTATCCACCTTTTATTTTCTAGCTTTAATGTAGGATTAAATGTCGGTCTGTTACTAATCATAATCCTTCAATTTTTAAAATTTTGGATGTTGATTAGTTTTTTCATTTATTACATAGATATAATTATTTTGATATGGAGAGGGAGCCTTGGAAGATTCCATTTGGTCTTATTTTAATCATGCTTCACTTACATGGCTACCCAAGACAAAGATAAAGATGCTAAATGTAATATTGCAAATTCACCAGAAAAATAACCATCATATGTTAGGATGTCACTGGAGTTACCTTGAATCAATATCTCTTTCTACAAAACACCTGACTAGCAGATAAGATTTATTTTTTGGTCCTAAAGAATTAGTTACAGAAAATTCAGCATCAAAAATCTCTGAAAAATCTAGATATTTACTTTATTCTAGAACGTGGTTATCTTTTCTTGATACATGATATGAGTAATGGGCACAGGTTCTTTTAGGAAAGTTTAAAAGAAAGAGTCATTGTCATAATTCTGATAATATTGAGTTTCTCCCTCAAAGGTAGCTAGAAGCTGAATCTGTGAAATGTGAAAGAGTCCTAGCTCCCCAATGAGAGGTCACTGTATCTAATGTTTCTATTAGTTATACAATTCACATTGAACTTTATGGGATGGATATTCTTCTATTTTGGTCTCGGGCTCTAATGATAAAGTAGCTTCTTCCATGGATTTACTAACAATAACCCTACACTCCTTTCCTCTGTGGCCAATTACTATTACTTTGGCTTTTTCGCTCTGGGGATTATTGTGTTTATTGAAATAGCCACTTTCATTGATAGTTTTTCCTTCACATCCATGTCAAACAGAGAAAAATCCATATGGAATTTTTTCAAAGTAAATGATGCTTCTCTATAGTCATAAGTTCTCATTTCTCTGTCTTCATTTGGGGATATGGTTCCATGTATGTGCATGAGCTACAAGGGAAATATTCATGTTAGATATGTAATTCCAGCATTCTCCTCTTGTAATTCTAGATTACTTCTTCTGTGCTGTGCCCAGGAATTTTTTTGTTTCTCATATCCAATTATTTTGAATAGCATTGATTTGGGGTTTACAGTATTCCAGATAAAGTTCATTTGTTTAGTTAAATTCACATTAATAAATTTAGCCAACTCCAAAAATTCTTCCCCCTAAATCTAGTACCTTCAGTACCAGGATCTAGATAAAATTAAGTAGACAAAATTTGTATTTTTTTGGTATGTAAACTGTTTCCCTTATTTTTTGACATTGTAATTAATCACTCTTCAAGGCATGCTGAATATGGCTATAGCTTTATATCTGAATATAATATAATGTATTAAGAATAAGGCATAGGGCCAGGGATTTAGCTCAGTAGTTCTGCCACCTGCCTTGCAAGTGCAAGGACCCGAGTTCAATCCCTGATACAAAAAAAAAAGACTAAGGCACAAATTTTTGCCTTCTCTTTGTAAGGAAACTCTGGGTTTTCAACACGATCAAAAGATCAAATATCCTCATCAGATTGGGAAAAGGTGATATAAAACTTATAGTGTCCTGGGAATTTGTAAGCAAAATGGATCCTATAAATCCTCCCCTATATTTCTACTTCAATTATTAATGTTCTGTCATATCTCATCTCCAACTTTTGTTTCATGCAGGAGATCTGATGAGGTTGTGAATTAATGGACATTTAAATTTGGCAACTTACCATATCAAACAAGGGTTTTATTTCTAGTTTGCTCAGTATTGTAGCTGCAAAAAAAAAAAAAATTCATGGAAACTTCTGTTTTTAGTAAATGCTTGAGTTAAGAAAATCTCAATAGAGATCTCAATTTTTAAGATTACATATGTTATCAGAAGTGATGCTTTATACTACAAGACCGATGCTCTCTTAGCTCTGACGCTTTCATGCAGCTGCACAGCTGGGTCCTCTAATGCCTTGCCTTTGATTGTACTTGATTCCAGGTGACGATAGGCGGCACTTTAGTTATCTGTTGGCTCCTGTGTGCCATTAATTACCAAAGGTTTACCTCTTGAAATAGATGATTTGTTACCATTGAATAGGTTTTTGGTGTATAGTGAGGTTCATTTAGGGGAATTGGTACATGCATATCACATATTTTGATTCTTTTTATCATTTTACCCCTCTACCCTTCAATTGTTAACCAAGACAAATATATAATTCTGGTTATATTATCCCTATGAGCTTTTAGTGACAACAGTCACTTCATTTGAGGGTCTTAGTTGCATGCCAAGAAATAGTCATCCAGACATCAGTGAAAACCAAATGCATTTAAGGTGGTAGTGGGTAGAATTACATGATAGGCTATTAAAAAAAATCTTTAGAAGCAAAATAATTCTTAAATATCAAGTCTTTACTTGTAGATTTATATTTACCTTTTCCACCTCTCCCTTATATACATTGTGCTCCAGTTGTAGAATAATTCATTTTCCCCAAATATGCTATGCTTTTTTCATACTGATATGTCTTTTATAAGCTGTGCCTTTTGTATGAAACACTAATTCACTTCTTCTTATCTAATATATTTTATTACTTTTTGTTGTTGATGTTGTTTATCTTTCTGGTGTCTTCCTTGATAATCCTTACAGAATTAATGATTGAAATCCTTTATGTCTGGTTGTAAAATAGTTTTACCTAGCGTAATGTATTTTGTTATATTATATATTATATTGTAACATTGTTGCATGGTTCTATACATCATATGGTATGTCATAGTTAAACAAAGGTATAATTTTAGCAAACTGGGCTCCCTTATTTGACTTTCATCATCTATATGTTGTCATAGCAAATAGTTACCATGTAATGCATAATCAATTAATATTTAATAAAAAGACAAACCATTATTTTTGGAAATAATGATTTGAAATTTCACAGTAAACACCTACTACATTGAAAGAAAACTTTTTTTTTTTTTTTTTTTTTTTTTTTTTT
>NW_022900917.1:25810604-25813986 GCF_012274545.1 Fukomys damarensis | reverse complement strand
TTTTTTTTTGGTTTTTTGAGACAGGGTCTCACTATGTAGTTGAGACTGAACTGAAACTCACTATATAGCCCAGGCTGGTCTCAAATTCACAGCAATCTTCCTGCCTCAGCCTTCCGAGTGCTGGGATTACAGGTGTGTGCTACCATGCCCAGCTGAAAAATAACATACTAATGTTACAAATAGTTCTTAAAATATTTTTAAAAATCCTTTTCTTAATTCTTAACCCATTTTTGTCAGAATCTTCACTTTCTGGTTGGAGATATGAGCTAGAATTATTTTTCATCTTACTGAAATTTAATTTTACTGACTCATGGTTCCACTGATTCTTTCTGTTGGAGAATATTTCTCACACTCAGTAAACTGAAAGTGCTTTTATTTCTACATTGTTATCATCCAAAAACATTTAACCAAATATCTCCAGATAATAGCTAAGGTGTCTTTGAGTAGTAGTTGCCATGATATTTATGGGTACCTTTTTTCTATGTCAAGTGAAGAACCACAAAGGTTGTTAAGAGGATTGTAAAAGAGGAGAAGACAAAGAATAGTCTAGAAACCGGGTGAAGAGAAAAACAAGCCATCAAATGTGTATGATTAATCAATCTTCAGTGGTAGAGGCTAAGCCATGAAGTCATGAGTAGAGCATCTCTATGTCTATGAAAATTTTGAATCTGTTGACCATAAATTGTGTTTGTGTTTTAATTTTAAATTTCTATTATTTAATGAACACATTTATATCATTAAAAGTAACACATAATGCAAAAACAGTGTTATAACAAAGTATAACCTTTCCTAGTTCTAGCCTCCATTCCCGGAGTATTCCTCCCAAAGAATGCTTTTGATGTTTTTTGGCAAGTTATTTTTCCTGGAACTGCACATCTTGGTATTTCCAAGCGATACACAAATAGTTTCATTTCCACATCCACCAACATGAGATAGCATCTCTAGATTTCCCATTATGTTAGGTCAAGACTAAGCTGTCCTGTGCGCCGTTTCCTATTTCCCTTCCCCTATTCTCTCGAAGTACTTCTGTTATACCACATGGTTAAATAAAATTTCAATTTTTACATTATCACGATTGTAGATTGCTATTCAGAATTGAACATTACGTTAGGCCTGTGTTATTTTTAGGATTCTTACTTTTATAACTGCCTTACTTTTATACTTGTCTCATTTTCACTGGACCTAGTTACTAATTCTCCCTCCACTCTAACTGGCTCTAAGTGTAGTCTCCCTTAAGTTCAGTCAAGTGTGTGAGATATATGTCTCCTGGTGTCAACATCTATGCTATTTGGGCTAATTTTTCTACAGAGGTGCTGTCTAGATTTATCTTGGCTTTTATTTTAGAAAATTTTTTTTTTCTGAAAAAATGGATTCTCTATTCTCTTTATCACATATATTTTTTTCTTTGGATCATTCTGGGAATTGAAACAAAGGTCTTCACTCTAAGCCACGAACCTGGCTCTTTTAAAATTTTTTTGTATTTTGATACAGAGTCTTACTAATTTGATAAATCATCCAAGGTGTGCTGGAAAGAGGAATCTAACTGCTTCAGCTACCCAGACTGATGAAATAAAAGGGGTGTACCACACCTGGCCATATATTTTCCTACTCTTAACATTACATTTTTTTGGGGGTGGAGTACAAAGAGCTATATAGGTTAATTTAGACAACACGACTAAATAAAACTCATGACCACGAAGCTATTTCACCTGCTCATCTCTTGGTCACTGGGCTTCAATTTGCAAGGGTTGCCTTTTAGGTCTGGAGCACAATTATATTCTTGGAAATGTCTTTTCCTGTAGAGTTGATAATACTTTTACATCTTCATTGTCCTTTTTTCCTGCTGCTTATTGAATTTTATGCCTATTGGATTTCTCATCATTTGGGGGAATATATCTTCTAGCTAAGAAACTGATCATAGAAGGAGAAAAATTTTTTGAAAACTTTTTAATAAATGCTTTCTAATTTATAAAATTATAGACTGAAAACAATTTTCATTTTGCATTTTAAATATGACTCTATGATCTTCAATTTTCCAATACTACTTCAGAAAAATCTGAGACCACTGTAATTCTTTATGCTTTGCAAGTGAATTTTCTAACCTTTCTACAAATACTTGTATTTTCTTTGCTCTGAACTTTTGTAGTGTTTCGTCTGTGTTACTGTTTTTATTCATTATACTGGACATCTCCAAATCTCCCTTAATCAGAAATTTCAGGTTTCTCAAATGAAGAAAATTTACTTAAGATATGACTATTATTTCTCTCCTCTATGTCTGCTTTCTTCTAAAACTCCAATTATTTTAATGAAATACCTCCATTTTTGTATTATTTAACAAATTTAATTGTACTTTTCCAACTTCTTTATTGCTATTGTTGTAGGATTAATTTCTAGGCAAAAGGTTTTTATTTCTCTGTTAGATATCAAAGGTAGTTTTCAAATATTATTCCCTGTAAAATCTGTTTTCTTCATGTCATTTATTCTACTCCCTTGGTTTCTATACTATTTAAACCTTGCCTCAAAAACCTGAAAATCTTTGATTGTCTGATCCTGTTTACAAGAGGACAGAAAAAAAACAAAAAACAAAATATGATTGGAAGCAATGGTATTCAATACAGGGTTACCATGTTGGCCATGTGTTTACTGGGGAAACGCTGGCAACCACATTCAATTATTCTTCCTCTAGGTTGTTTCATATTCACCAGAAAGAAGGATTTCTTTTGCTTGCCATATGAGACTAATAAAACCAAACAATACATGTTGCTGAACTTCACGTAAAGGGAGAGAAGTTTACTTGAGTCTCAAAATTTAGCATTCAAATATAGAACAAGAGATCCTTCTAGTCTCCTATTTTAGTACAGAATACTGGCATACCCCCTTCAAAGGCTTTCTTGTATCCTCTTCATGAAAACAAAGGTGAAGTTTAGCCGAAGAGAGGAAAAATGTTTCCAAAAGGCAGGAAGGATCTAGAGCATTTAACCGGACTTTACAATAATTTTGTCTCAATTTAGTCAGTTCTATTTCGCCCAGTTACACTGGAACCTGAGATCTCCACACCGAACCTTGTGGCACTTTGTGATATAGTTTGTGTTTGTGTTCTGCTTGACTCTGCCTTTACTAAGGCAATTATTGGATGTCTGCTTGCTTTCACCTTTCCAAATATTGCCATTGTCAAGAGTGGAAGGTGGCATCAAAAGTGGAGAGAAATGCATGACAAAAACCATGGATGAGGCAGGGTTATATATAATCACATATAGGCCAGGCGTGGGGGCTCACACCTGTAATCCCAGCACTCGGGAGGCTGAGGGAGGAGGATCTCTATGAATTCTGAACCAGCCTGGACTATACAGTGAGTCCCAGGTCAGTCTCAACTACATAGTGA
>NW_022900917.1:25790131-25810548 GCF_012274545.1 Fukomys damarensis | reverse complement strand
ATATATATATATTTCACTTATGTATTTCACACATATACATACGTATAGGACTCCCTTCTTATATGTCTTTTAAAAATTATCTATTTTTTGTGGTTTAAGTAGGGCTTTGTAGGAAAGGAAACTATATGCCCATGTCTGATCCATCATTTGACCTGAAAGTGCTACTATATATTTTATATTCAAGTCACACACCAAGCTAAATCTATAAAGGGTTCTGAGGTGAAAGTTATTGTTAAGTGTAATATCTGAGTAGTAACTGTTCAGAGGAACAAAAATTTTTAAAAAACATTTTTTAAGTTCCTTTGAACTGTTTGTGTTTCCCCTCTTTTATTCCTGACTTTGCTTTTTACCCCCTTGAACAGCTGTCACCAATTACCTTAGTTATCTTTATATTCAACAATACATTAACATCCTGTCCTATAGGCCCTGTACTAGCCCTGCAAGAATTTGAACCCCATTTTTCTCTGAATGAGTAAATGACTAAGATTCTCAAAATCTTTTAAAATAATGTCTCTTTTATAAGGAAATCTGCCCTACTTACTCATGCTGAGTAAACTAAAGATATTTCTCTGATGTCTATGAATACATTTGACAAAGTTGGATTGAATTTTTTGAAACAAAATACAGATTATCCCATCTCACTTGGCTACAGCTACTGAGGATTTCTTCTTGGAATATAAAAATGATTAAACTTAAACTTTAGGCTTTCATTATAAGTGAGTGAAAAATATTTAAAGAGTGCTGAAAAAAAGTAGTCAGAAAGTTTTAAGGTACAGTGCTTAAAATGCTTGATCTTGGAAGCAAATGCTTTTAAATATCTATATTCATAAGACTCCTAGAAAAGTAGGCGAGAGAATGTAACAAAGCAAAACAGAATTTCTGTAATTCCATTGAAGTAAAAAGTACAATTTGATTTAGTTAAATATACATTTCTGGAGCAATTCCTTTAGAAAAGACACTGTGTTAGGTGCTGCATCAGGAAATGAGGAAACAAAGTAAGAACAGTGCAATCCCTGAAAACTTAGGCATTAAAAAGAAAAGAATATAAACAAGGTCAAATAAAATCATGAGCTTTATCTAGGAAGTTGCATGAGATTATGAGCATATAATTTATTACTTTCATTGGGAAACTTTTGAGGGGAAAGGGAAGCAATATTATATTTTCTGGGGTCACCCCCCAAAAAAAATGCAAAGAGATGACATAAGGTTTCAAAGGCAGTGACTTTTGTTCACTCTGTTATGTTAGCAAAGGAAAAGTAGGTGAAGGTGGCATTAAAGGTACAGAGACATTCATGACCAAAACCATGCATGAGGCATGGTCAATATTTGTATGGTTTATATACTACTATATACTGTATAGTATGCTAGCATTATATATAGGATATACTACTAGCATATATACTATTTCACATATATATATTCTATTTACATATTAAACATATTACACATATATATTCTATTTCATATATATATGAAAAACTTTAAAGACTAATACAGAATACATTTTGGAAGATGCATATGTGAATTACTTATTCTTTTTTTTTTTTTTTTTTTTTTTCAAGATAGGGTCTCACTATGTAGTCGAGACTGACCTGGAACTCACTATGTTGCCCAGGCTGGTCTCGAACTCACAGCGATCCTCCTGTCTCAGCCTCCCGAGTGCTGGGATTTCGGGCATGCGCCACCACGCCCTGCAAATTACTTATTCTTAATAGTGGAAGAATATGATTTGAACTCTAATGTAAGAATAATGTTGTGCCAGAAAGGACAAATAGGCTACAAAAAGAGACAAAAATCAGTTAGGCAAAAAATATCTGTAAGGCAAGAACTAATGACATTGTCTAAGGTAGGAATGACTTGAGAGAGAATTCACAAACATGGCAAATACATAAGTTGCGTGTCTGGCAAAGGGAGGGGGAGATTGCTTGAAATGTTTATGTATGGGTAACCTAGAGGATCAAAAGTCATTAATAGAATCAGAAATCCAAGAAATATGATGTTTATGCTGCAGGGAAGGAAAGGATGGTGCTGAATTCTATATGTGGTAAAATGCATCTACAAGGAGTCTAAAACACCCAGACTAAATTATTCAGTAAGTGGGTAGACACTGTAAGTCTGGATTCCACAATACATAATGACCATACAGCTAAGGCTATGGTTGTGAATGAGGGTCCAGGAAACATTTCAAAAGATGAGATAAGAGAACATATAAGGACACATATGGAAACTCCTAAGAAGTAGTTTAGAAAGTGAGTCATAGGTGTGGAGTACAAATCTTTAGTGTCTAAAAATCAACATTTTATTGAAGGCTGACTGTACAACAGGTACTTTATCGGGCTTTGGAAAGAGGAATAAGAAATGCAGTCCTTCTGTGAAGGGGATATCTAGAAAATACTAATGACAGAGAAATGATCAGTAATAAATATTGTTAATAAGCCAAGAAAGGGGATGAGAATGTTTTATTTAACTTCAAAGAAATAGGTGAGGAGTGCCATAAAGTCACAAAGAGCAAGAGAGTTTACTATTTTTCTTTCAAGTGAAAGAGAAATTAGTGAAAGGAAAGTGAAAAGAATAGAAAGAAAATAAATAGAAGGAATTAGTGTCATACTAGTGTAACTAACCTGGGAGTGTGTGGGTTGCATGAAATTTAGCTGTAGCCATGTCTAAATGCCTTAAAGATAGATTTAAAATGTACAAGCATTATTATTCACTTTACTAAACATTTATGTTCCTATAGTGTGTTGGAAAGCTACTGATTTCTCTATAAACATCTGGATTTCTTCTTATCCACGTGTTACTAAATTTGGACTGTGATTGTGACAACGTCATGAAGTATATGCATCCATTTCTCATATATATTTTGATAACTAATAAGTAAATCCATCCACATAATAAAAATAGTTTTACTGTGTCAGATTGATATTTCTACCTTTTTTTCTGTCTTTAATAATAAGAATAAGGAAGGGTCACTCAGTTTTATTTGGATTTCATGGTTTAACATTTTCATAGCTTCCCACAAATAAGAGATATCTTTCCTTTAAAATTCTTCTACAAATAGGAAGGAATCATGATGTTGTTAGACTAAGGTTTGCAGGGTCTTTAAGATGGACTAAAAGTCCAACAACTCTTTTCTTCAAGTCTTCCTAGAAAGCCTTGATAATCTTCAAATTCTCAGGGATTCGCCCTAGACCCGGGACTCAAAAAGTTAACAGTTCTGTGTCTCTCTAGTCTACTTTATACTGTGTCAGGCAATTAAATCTCTGTGATCATTTTACTCTGCTTCTGAGTTCCTGCTTTGCATGTGGACTAACATTTATAAGATTAATTTCTTAGTGCATAGATTTACCCTGATCTTTGGATAAGAAAACACCTTTTTCATTTTATTGCCAGTGTGATTTCTAATTCTTCCCGAAACTGACAAGGTTTTTAAAAGATTTCATGTGTATTTAGTTCAAGATACTTTATTAAAAGTTTAAGTATGAACATGTTTATCTTTAGTTTTTGCTTCCTCTCACTATGTCAGTTATGATACTCTTGCTATTAAAAGAGAAAGAGGTCTGAGAGTATAGTGCATGTGTCAGAGCATGGATGGGTTCAATTTCAAGTACCATATAAAAGTAACCAAACAAAAATGAATAAAAAATGATGGAAAGAATTAAAAGGAATTCTGTCAAAGTTTCAATATAAAAATTAGCCTAGAGAGTCATAATTTATTTATTCTCTCTCACCCTCCCTCCTCTTTCCCTCCTCTTTCTCTCTCTCTCTCTCATACCAGAGATCAAAATAATAGATTACATTTTCCTATCCAAAATTTTATCTTCTTTTTTTCTTTTCCAAGTATTTTCACAAATCTTCACCAGTCCTATGTACATGAGCATTCTGGAAAACATTTGATGCAGTGATATTTTCTGCTCCTATCCTTGATAAAAATTGTATGGATTTATCTTGTCATGAAACAATTCTCTGGTTGATGTGGCCAATTTTAATATATTTGCTAATTCAGGCAAATTTACAGGAGATTCTGCCCCAAATTATTCAAGCAATTTTATTTTCTGTTTCATAATGATATGGAACACATAGACAGAAAAGTCTATTGCTATAGATCATATGCTATGTATTGGTCACAATGTGAGTTATCATACATTGAGTAAAACCACAATGTCTATGAACCATTTTTCTGTTCTCTTATTTATTGACAGATTTTTTTAAAATTACAACACAATGAATTGATGGTAAATACAGAAGATGCAATAGTATAAAAAGCCATTTAACCCTTCCCTAGGTTAAGACACTTACAGCAGACAAAAACTGCCCCACCCCAACTCCCCTCCTTGAATGGAAATGAAATAAATATAAATTAATAAATACAAAACAAATCACTGCACAGCCTTTAACTCTTTGATTGCCATGGCAAGAACCATGCTGATGATTCTAGCTCGTGACATGTGTAGTTAAAGGTTGCCGCAGCAGTCAAAGGGTTATAGTGTTGTAAACATAAGTACTTTGTGAAAATGTTCAGTCATGTTAATGGTTCTAAAGCAATGAGATTAATAGCATGACCCCTTGACCTTTAATGACACAATATTATAAGGACTTAAGAGAAAATAGCTTTGTGAGCTGTTACATAGACTAATCAAACCATTTTATTTAACAATGTGCTATGAGGCCTTGATTCACTAATAAAAGACAACTTGTGAATAAACACTGTTCAATGAAATCAATGAAAAAATTAATTTAAGCACCACAAAATTTTGCCTGATTATATCTGACAGTCATAATACACTTTAGCACCATTTAATTAGCCTTGTATTTGCACACAAATGAGCTTTGTGTTTGTCGGTAGAAGCCATCTGGAAAAAAATATATGTATGTATATATTATATATATGCCAGATTTAAGATGGCGGAAATGTATAGAATCCTGTGTGAGCAGAACTCACAACTTAGAAACCTTAGAACTCATTTCAGCAAAAATGCATTATTTCATTCCTTGCACATAGAAAACTATATATTATAAAAAACAAACGATGAAAGAGTATAGAGTGTAATGTGAGTTATCTGGATACTTAACGATAGATTGTAATACTCTCACCTAACTCAAACATCATGAGGAATTAAAATATTTTCAACCACAAGATAATGGCCTAAATTTTTAATTTCCTGGTGTTTTTCTCTCTGCTTCACAGTTTAGTGTTATTTAAAGCAAAGTCTGTATTAATTTTAATTTTTTAAATTTCCCATAATCACAATATAGGAAGGAAAATGATTTTTATAAGAAGCTATAAAATGTATAACATTTATCCCAAAAGGCAACTTTCCTTTGCAATTACTTGCATTTCTCTTGGACTCTGAAATATAAATGTCTGTGCAATTTCTTTAAATATATGGTATTTATTTGACAAACTAAATTCATAGGAGCTTTCTCTCCTTAGTCTATCTAGTAAACATATATATATATATATAAATTATATATACTATGTATTTCCAAATATATATTACCAGATAGATCACAGGCATGTCACAAGTCTTTATTCATTATCATACTGATCCGCTACTGGAATCAGGATAATGTTAATACAGGTATACAAGTTCTAAAACATCTTAAAGATAGGTAATTACACTGATGAAGCAGGTGAATTCTTCAATGTCAACATTATTACATTTTATAAAATCGACAAACCATAAACTAATTTGATTTTGTTTTTGTTAAAAAATGAAGCTTATTGAAAGTTATATTAGCGCAAAATTGAACTAGTAAACTCCATTTATTTCCTCACTGTAATTTCAAAACAAGACATATTTGCTTAAAATTAGATACCAAAAACAAAAAAATCTTTCAAGACTTGTAAGGTTGAAGTGAAGCAAATTTTTATGGCCAACTCTCTAAAACCCCTGAAAATCGAGGTCCACCATAGAAATGCTGATGCAGTCAAAACCAAAGCAGCAAAAGGCTTCAGCTGTAATACTCCTAATTCTTTTATTCTAGCTCTCTTTCTAGTATATATGTAGTTTATATGTAAAAGGAATAGATCAAAGAATCAAGGCTTTAGACATTTATGTCTCCATGTACTTTAAACTGAACACTATATTATGGTATTCACTTTACTGTATAATAGTTTAAGATATACTCTCCAAAAACAGATTTCTTTAGCTGCCTTATCAAGAGACAACAGCTACTATACTCAGCATTTCACTTTTCCCTAGGAATAGCTCTATAAAAATTAGAAACTAATAAAAGATTCTGGAACATGTGAAGTGTACAAGGAATAAGTCTTTGCATGAAATTTTTGCAGGAAAATACTGAGGAGCAAAGACATATTTCCTGGGAACTCTCTGATGAACAATGCTGTTCAATTCAGGTTAACCCTCCCTACCATCTTATTTTTGTGTGACAAACAAAAGCAAACAAATAATGATCTCTGATCAAAATAAGTAGAAAAACCAGGCATACACTCACCTTTGTTCGGAAACTGTATTGGTTTGAAAGTAAGATTGTGAAATTTTGTATTTATGAATACAGAAAGGAATAATGGACTGCATAACAGATAAGAAGTGCATGAAAAAAGGACTAAAAATTCAATTTTATGCAAGCAATTGTATATACTGAAGAGCTGTGAGAAGACAGGAAAGAGAAATGTGGCCTCGGTGATATTCCAATGAGAGCAAAAAAAATTATGACACTGAATGAAAGATAATTTTGCATCACATAAAATCATTCATTCAAGCAAAGTGTGTTTAATCTCAGATACTGGGCTGTTGAAATATAGAGAGGGAACAAGTTCAAATTGGCATCACAGGACAGCAACAAAACATGCATCCTACTGACTTCTTAAGCAAATAGCTCACACCAGGCTTTATTCATCCCAATCTTGGCGAAACAGGCCAATGTAGCAACATACATTCATATAGAAAGTGCCAAATACAAGCAGCACCAAGTCTTATACTAGGAAGAAGCATCCTACCATGCAATCACATCTGACCAAAGCTTCATCATATATGAGGCATGAATAAAAGTGCCAGTGTCCAAGAATACTACGCCTGGGATTCATTCTAGCTATAGTCCAAGAGCTACAGAAACGTCTCAATGGCAGCTAATGCTTTTTTCCATGGGTAAAAAGAAGTGAATACAATAGTCAATATACATCTTCATTAGTCAACACATTTATCATGTCATTCTTGTTCACCATTGTCTTCAGTGTTTCTAGTTGAATTAAAGATTAATGACCTGTCACTCTGAAGCTGGGTGACCTAACATGTTAGAATTGTCATATTTTCATATTTATATTTAATTAATATTTCCCCTTCTGAATAGCATATAAATCTAGCTTTATTGCAGAGCACATGGCAAAGTTTTGTGAATCAGCACAACATTCTAGTTTATGACATTTGTTCTAACACTGTCCAGTATGCCCTTTAATATAAGGACACATTGAGTAAAAATTTTAATATTAATATCAGTCTTAGTATAAGAAAAGTTTGAAGACATACTGCTCCTTAAATTGAAAAGGCAAAGACTCCTTTACATCTCCATGTATAAATGTGTTTCATATATAACTTTTTGTACACATCATGTGCTGACCATGAATTACTGGTTGTGCCCTTATTTCTCTTGAAAAGTACTAGTTACGTATGCTTGTAAAGACTTTGTCATAGCACTGTTTCTTGCGGTCTTATATTTTTACTTGGTATAAAGAATTAGCATTGTTCTAAAAAAAGATGCATGTCATGTCCAGTTCTTTATAAACTCATAGTTCTCTTCCAAACTAGAAGGCTATTATTTTTGTCTTCTACCAGATGATTGTCAGGAATTTCATAGTATCGCATATGTTTTTCCTTCAATTTCTGTAATATGCCAAATCAGCATCATTTTTTAGGCTTTCTATACTATTGGCTTAAATTTCAAAGTAGATGCATACAGAAAAAGATGTTTGCAATTGGACATTATTAATCTAACCTGAACTATTTCAGAATCACTTCAAAGTTACATCAATGGAAAAACATGAGAAATTACTTGAACGGTATGTTAAAGTCAAAGGTTACAACCAGAGGAGGCTAGAACACAAAGGCAACTTTTTTGCTACTATGCCAAGTGTTTTGTATTATATGACTATTGAGGTAAACTTCTATCCTAAGGAATGGCTTTGCTCAGGGGATTCTAATATTATATACCTTTTCAATTGAGGTTACAGAACACCTACTTCTGATATTTTTTGGTCAAGGCAATGCATGAGCATCAGATATGTTTAGGAAGATAATATCTAATGACCACTGGCTAAATATATACATTGATATATCACTAGTGAGAAGAGTTGGAAGGTGCATTTTTCACTATTTTATACTTGCTAAGGTAAAATTCCCAGTTGTATTATTAAAGAGTTCTAGAATGTATCTTTCCATTTTATGACTCATTTCCTCCTCCTCTGCTTTAGTTACTTTTATTAAATATTTTTCTTTCATATTTATGTTGTGATACTACCTCTTGTTGTTGCTTTATTACATAAAGTTCTAATTTTAAAAAGATAATTGCTTAAAGTTTTCTGATGTAGCTATGGCTGCTTTTCAGGCAAGATGGAACCCATAAGGTAGATACTTGTGTTCTGGTACTCAATTCCTGTGGTCATAATAAATCAGTATCACGAAGGTACATAAAATCCAATGGGATGGTTAGATTCTTCAGTATGATTTGACTTGACACCTTTTGTGATCTCATGTTTTGACTGAGATTGTATTTATAGCTATTTGTAAAATGTCATCTGAGTTTAACATTTTCGGTTTAGATGGCATGTTCTGTTTGACATCTGTGACACTTTGGAATATGCTCTTAAGAACATAAAAATAAATAAACTTTTTGCTGTGTTTGCTGAAAAGATCTAATCATCATTCACAAGATTGTTTTAGTATTTACTACAATTTCACAGACTCAAAATTTATCAATAAATCACGACCTTTATTAGTTTTTGGAAATAATTCCAAAAACTTTTTTAAAAGATCATTTTCATGACTCTTGTTTAACAAGTCTATTTATATATAATATCCATTCCTCTTCAAACAGCACACTGAGTTTAGTCAATAAGGACACACTGGTTATTCTACTGGAAGAGCCACAAAGCACGGGTCTGTATTTGTACCATATTTAGAGATATCAACACAATATGTATCACTTGTAAATATTACATGATTACCCCCAGGATTCAGTATATACACCATCATTCATATATTGGAACTACCAGTGAAGTTTGGGTAATGTTTTTACCCATTATATTGTGTTTTAAAATCACACAGAAAGGAAATAAGTACATAGTAGATGAAAAGCCAAATTAGGTATCAATAAGAAGATTAGAGGCCACTTGACCAATAAAAGTAACATTTGCTTATTTCAGTAAATCAGCCTGTACCCTTTCTTACTTAATAATTTTTTTATAATCATTACTTAGTAATTTATTACATATGATTCAGAAAAGTCTTAGCCTCTGATAGCAGAAGTTATAATGTTCTTTATTTTCACTCTGTATTCTTTGCAATTATAAAAGGCATTTATATTCACTTGTGATGGCTGCCACGTGCACAGATGTTTTGTTCTGAAATGGGCCAATAGTTAAATTTGCAACCTTTTTTAACGATCTGGTGTGAAATTACTGCTTTCCAGAGATTTCAAGCTGGTTAGCTATTTTAATATTCCATTCAGTTCAGTTAATAATGTACAAAAATAATATTTCATTAAAATTATAAACTATATAATCACTTTATGTAGATAACTATCTGGTTTAAATTTGTGTTTATAGTAGATACTAAGAAATAGTAAAACACAAATTGTTTTGTGTGAGAATGAATGTGTTTACATTTTCTTTGGCAAACCCTAGGTCTTATCTTTTATATTACTTGTGATGAGGTGATGAAAAATGTTTGGTAAGTGCATCTCTCTACTGACACTGAACTGATATAGTACATTGTTGACCCAGGTAAATTTATTCTATATTGTTTTTTCAATTGTTATTCTAGGTCAATCAGTTACTCTTCCTTTCACTATTCTCTTAGGATTGATACTTTTTCCAAATCTCACGTGGAAAAGGAGGCAGCAACTTTACTCACAAAGTGCCTGGTACACAATAAACAAATGAAATTCCAGTGTTTGTGATTATATTGTAATTATTATTTTCTTTTTTCTTGTATTCTTATAGTCTGATAAACATCCTAGGCAAGACAGCAACCTTATAATCTTTTTCTTATCACATAAAATTCTTCTCATATTCAAGTAAATATGATTCAAAATTCAGTCATGACTTTTACCAGAATTCACGCAAAATGACAGACACCTTCTTTCTTAATGCTATGATTATTTTCTAGCCCTTATATACTTACAGTCTTGTGATGAATCAGGATACTGTGATAAATGAATAAAGAGGAAATAGATTGCTTATTTTGTTTCTCAGTTTAGAGAAAAAATGTTTTTCAATGCAGGTTGATGGAGTTCCTCGATGATTTGCACATGTCCCAAAATGACACAATTCCTCATTTCTATCTTTAGCAAAATATAGTCTTTTTCTTTCTTGACATCAAAGTCCTGAAAGGATTAAACCCTCCCACAAGCAAACACTACATAAACAAGCTTATATATAAACTCCTCTATGCTCAGCAGCAGTGACTAACTCTTTATAATACCAGCATCATCTAGAATGGAAGCACTGAAGTAAAGCTACAGGGTTGATTCTGGTTCTCTCTTCTTGCTTTCATGGCCCTCATATTCATGATCTTGGTATCTTGTCAAAGTACAGTCCGCATTGCATAATGTTTTGCTGTAAAGTCACTCCTATTTTCTAACTGTTCTTTTTTTTAGTTCCTAGGCTTACAGTATGCTCAGATTGTAAGAAATATCAATCTGCAAGGCTTTCCAGCATGCCACCCATGATTAGAAAATATTTCCCCAACCAAGTCATAAACATGTAGTTTAACCAAAAGGCATTCTAGTTTTCATGCTATGTTGAGTATAAATATAAATTCAAGGCAGCCAAACTATCCATTTCCAAATAAGAATGTATACCTACACTCATTAAAAATCATCTGGAAATGTGTATTATTAGCAAATGAGTAAGAAATTTTCACTAGTATAAAATTCCTGCTTTATATAAAAGCCACACTGGCCATTCAAGTATTTGAGGTTTTTTTCCCTATAGTTTTTTTATAATTTGTACTAAAATGATGAATTTAGGCTTGAAATCATATGAAAAGAAAGTAAGAGTCACTTCTACCTATAGGGCATTTTTGAGTGTGCATGTAAGGAGCAAAGTGTCCACCCGCAGATACACTGCCAACACCCTTCCTCTCTCCATTCTAGGGAAACAGCTCATGCTTACTCGGTTTTAAAGAACAATTCACCATCCGTCAGAGAAGCCACAACAGAATTTCTTCAGTTTGTGCCAGTTTGCAAGTTAAAGGTCAAAGGGTAAAGACAGAACAGGACTCTTCAGGAAAATTTTCACAGAAGACAATGTTTAAGTTGTTGTTAATGACAGTCAACAGATCAATAATCAAGTTCAAGGCAAGCTGTTCATTGTTTCAAAAGCTAATCCCCTCAAAAGCTGGCTTTCACACAAAGCCAATGTCTGACTCATGGGGTGCATTCCTTCTGACCATCTCTAATAAGTTCACAGCCCAGTGGCTGTAAAGCCTTTCACTGCAAGAAGCAGCTCCTAAAAATCAATAAAGAGGTCTGTCAGTTGCTGACTTTTCTCTAGGAAAAAAATATTCATACAAACCTGCTCTGCAGGTCACATGAAAATGACAATACTGTTGTTAGGACAAATTACACTCAACAATGAAATGCTTTGGTGGTCTCTTGGCTGTCAGTGATCAAGTGGATGGCTAAATGCCAGAAGCCACACTAACCCTTTGAGAACTATGGTTGACATGCAATAGGTAATGCACTGAAGGACATTCATGCAATCTCAGAGTCATCATTTTAATTCATTTTTAAATGGCAATGTTAACTGCACTGTACCAAGGCAAATTCAATTTTCATGCAATGGATTTTAAAATAAAAATACAATATATCTAAGGGGAAAAGGGCTTAGGTTATTATAACCAGTTGTTGAAATAAAGTTTTACTCTTATGAGATACTGTTAACAAAATATCACTTTTATTTGCCAGAAAATGTTTGGCAAGTAACATCATTTCTGTTTGTTATAAATGCATTTATTTAATGCTGTAAATCACCCAAGAATTACATGAGATCAGAGGATATGTTATAAAAGCCGGAACTTCTTCAATCTGTGATTGTTTCACCATTGCCTAGTTCTAATTGGATAGTAAGACTCTTAAGCAGGTCTGATAGTTCTCAAAGGGTTACACCAATGTGTTACGAGAGTCATCGATCCTTGTAATATGACTGCCACTTTAATCTACCTCAGAGACATAATGCTTTTTGCTCTGCTTTGTAATGAATATTCCTAACAGACCCATGAAGGCCTGGGGCAATGGCCTAATACAACCTGGGTAGGTTATCACAATGATGTAGGGGCCCGGTGGCAAGAAGGGGTTTAGAAACACTTCAAAACAACTAGAAGATCCTGTCGGAATACACCTATGAATATAAATGTAATGAAACAGTGAGGACATAGCTGAGAACAGCTGTAGAAAATGAAAAATGGATGTATTATTAAGGCTGTTACTATATTGCAGATATTTTGGCCCCTTGTTTGTTGGAAAATGGCTGTCCCAACAGTCTGAAGTCCTGCATGTGCATTCCAGGTCTCCCACCTGACAAAGGGATGCGTGGGAGACTATCCATAGCAGTCACAGAGCTATCTTCTTTGGAGACAAAGCTGTTTTGGGTCTTCACACTTTCCTGAAAGTTCAAATGCGGAATTTTTTTTTTTCCTTTGTTTAAAGCAAAAAAAAAAAAAAAAATGTGTTTTCTGTTTTGCTTCTTTTTATTTTTTCTCTCCCAGAAATGGGCTCAGACTTCAGAAGGTAAATAATATTAAAAACGTTTAAGAAGCATCTTTTCTTCTTTTTTATTCCTCTTCTTTAAGTAATCCTGAAATCTTACTGGGCATTGAACGTGCAGAGGAAAGGCCTAGAACTGCATGACAAAGAAAGACAAAGGACTGAAGAACAGCAGATACTGTGCATCATGGAATCTTCCCCATGAGTGTGTCTCCACTCATGTGCAGGACCAGCAACCCTCTGGTTTGGAAGGTCAGCCCCGAATCAGGCTGCCACAAGCCTGCTCCTAGCTAGGAAACAGCATAACAGCTCTTGTCTTGAATCTCAAGTTACCACAAACTTCTGGAAAAGAAAGAAAGAAAAAAAAAAACCCTACATCACACCCACTCTTGCATAGAGCGTTTACAGTACAGTATGTGGCGGGGTGTTCCTTTCCTCTTGAACTGGAACACAGTGTAAACCAATACAAGGAGGCATAAGGCCAAGATGCAGGGAATGACAATAGCTATGGCTTTCACAGTGCTGGCTGTGTTGTCCAGTTTGATGACAATGTCTACATCGTCTGGTGGGCTGTGTCCTTCTCTATCTCTGTCTGTTGGTCCGTCACAACCCATAAAATCCTTGAGGATGGATCTTGGATATCCAGGTTCTACCTTGAGTATCTGGTTGTTGAATTTCCAATACTCCTTTCCTTTGTAGAAATATGTAAAGCCTGGTGGGAAACACAAACGGATAAAATTTAGTTGTGGAAGTGTGCATGTTTAGAAATGTTAATGAGATAGGCTTCTTAAAAGATGTATCATATGAAAAGTTGGAAATGATGTGTTTGTAAAGGGGGAGGGGAGGAGGGGGTGAAGGGAGGGGAGGGACAAGGAGGAAAAATGAGAACCAAGACCTGTCATGTAAAGGTACAAGATTCCCAACAATGAATGTAACTGTACTGTATACCTAAAATGTGCAAATAAACTCAATGCGGAAAAAAAAAAAAAAAGATGTGTCATAAGGTGCTTCAGTTTTCACAAGAAAATACTATCAGTTGTTTTACAGTGATCCTGGCTGCTGTGTTCCAGGAATTGTGTCTTCTAACACCAAAGGAAAGCTCAGCAAGAGGAGGGCGGAGAAATGGTATCTACAAGAGACTGGCACAAGATCAGTTCCTGTGCAGCTACTCCCACTCTGCACTAGAAAGAGAACTTTATCCTTTTTCCTGGCTTACTGGAGTGCTGTCACAGAATCACACGTTAGTGTGATAATATCAGCCTACACTGAAAGATGCTGAAACAGCTTTATAAATTGAAACAGTGTTTACCCTCAGACTGCCACGGAGGACATTGCTCAATACATTTTACAAAAGCTTCTCGCTTCTTTGTACCTCAAGGGAAATTTCTCATCATTTTAGTACCAGGCATCCTTGTGCTGCTCTTAAACAACAGATTTCCTTTTGTCACTTGAACAAGAAATCATCATAAATCATCAGACAGCAGGTGTTTGGTCTGCTAGGAATCTTAACAAGTAAATAGATACTTACAGTATTATATGCAATAAACTCATTTCTGGATCTAGGACATGATTATTTTGTCTCCTTTATTTAACTTATTTACTTAGTTTATGTTAACTTTTTGTCAGCTAGCATTATTTTTTAGAAACAGTAGAAGCAAATCTATAAGGTTAATTTTAATATTTCTAAGTAAGTTGTAATTCATGGAGGATAACATGGTCTGGCTCAAATAGCTCCACCGTGTGTATGTTGTTTTGATATACTATGACTGCCTTTATAATGTTCTAATTTAAAAACTCCAGATATATGAAATTTCTAGGATGGTTCTTCCATTTTTTTAATCACACACCAAGTCTTTCTGTACATTGCTCTTTCATGAAAGTTGGTTTTTTGACTATACTATTTGGTCTTAATTTTTTGTTTTATTGCAACACCAATAAAATATTTTAATGCTGTAATTACTTAAAAACTGTATTTGAAGAGTTGTCTATTTTTATTGAAAGGGATACTTAAGAGCTCATAATCACTAATGAGGGTTTTTTTTCCTCTTTTCTTATTGTATTGAGGATTTTTGGGAAAGGCATAGTGTTGTAAACTTACTATATTTTTTTATTTCTTTTAACCCTCACAATCACTGTATCAAGGATAATTAATTACCCACTCTTCTAAGGCAAATGAGGCGCAGAAAAAAACCAAAAATTTCCTATAGTCTGGTGAAAGCAGGATTTAAATCTTGGTCTACATCTAGAGCCTAGAAACTTAATGATTTAGCTAGTTTAACATCAAAAGTTGCAATAGATGTAATGCTTGATATAAAGAACTGCGAGGTCTCACACGAAATTTCAGAAAGCTAGGTCATCACTTCAGGCCACCTCGTCTTGGAACTAATTCTTTTCAATGCCATAAAAAACTGCTATTGCTTTTAATTTCAAAGGATAGTTTTGTAACTGGAGCAACTTGCCAAATGAAAACAGGTGCGTGTAGATTCAAAATTTTCTGCAGGGAGCTGGTATTTGATTACTCTAATGAAATCCAATGTAATTACTCAACAAGCTTGGATGGAGACATGTTGAGGCCCTGCCAAATAACAGCACATTAGATGATCATAGTTGAATGAAGGCATTGATTTACAATTAAACAAATCTTCAAAATAGGTGAACATACTTTTTATGTGTATAAACTGGAAACTAACAGCTGAAAGTGTACCAATCTGCAATTTTAAGCCAAACCTAATTGCTACAAAGCTACTAGGCATCATGCAAAAGTTAAGAAATTGTCACTTTTATTCTTATCAAGACTGCAGGCCAAATTTTGTAGTACCATGTTATATATTGAAAAGTAGTATTTATAGTCACTGAATTCCCTTGTTAAAAATTAAAATCCAGTCAATATGAGATAATGTATTTGAAAATTCTGAAACTATAAGTATATCTAATATTGATCCTGCAAAATCCATCTTATTCAATAATCCTGTCTTTCTTCATTTATGAAATATTAGTTGAAGAAATATTTAGGGAGTTGCATTAAAAAAATAAAATAAACAGCTTTACAGCCAGTGATTTAGCTTGTGGTGTTGTCTATATATGTTATGCTTACAAAGAAAAATTTTGATGGCAGAATTCTATAATTCCACATATAGTACTTGGAAGGTTCACACTGTGAGAGTGCAAGTTCAAGTCTAGCTGGGCAGCTCAGTGAGATTTTGGCTCACAGTAAGAAATAGAAGGTGCGGGGCACCCCTGAGTTACATCTGTAGCACCCATCTCATCCTCCCACACAAAGCAGAGAATATCTGAAAGAAAAAGTAATGAGACTATATTGTGTTATTTGATGTATGTTTCTCTTACATTTGGTCCTTACAGACTACTTTCTATGTTGTTTCATCCTAAAAATGCAATGAGACAGTCCACCAGAGTTGTCTTATTATAATTTAATGGATGTTTTCCAATGGTAGTGTGCCTTTTGTTCTGTTTTCTGCTCTTACATATTTATTGGTTAAGATTAATTAGCACTTAATAAATCTTAATGGATAAAGAAAACTTTGTAGAAATATCTATGGGAATAAACTTCTAGATTTTAACAGAGTATGAGCACTGAAATGGAGAATTAAAACACCAAATAAATAAAACTAAGAATTAAAACTATTTTAATAGTTTTTTAAAACTATTAACACTGGAATCTTATATTTTCTTCAAAATTGAAACTGGAAAGAGAAAAGATAGACTATTTGAAAGGTGTGGCTTTATAGCAATTCATATAAAACTAATTGAAGGAGGAGGTCATTCTTCATCTGACTTTAGTACAGTTAAAGCCCAGAGAGCTGTTCAAGAAACACAGATATCCCACTATATTCTGCATAAACTAATTGTGATATGAATTACTGTAGTTATTTGGGAGAAACTAAAAGTAAAGCAGAAGAAAGGCAAGAAATACATATAAGGAGGAAAACAAACAAATTGCTAAATGAAGATGGTTCCACTGGATGGCATGAGGAGGGTGGCTCAGAAAGCTGCACCCTGTGGGTAAGTACTGCATGATTAAATAACAACTGGCACCAAATATACTGATTATCAGTTACTGTTAACAATACATCATAGAAAAATAGTTTTATCTTTGGAGAGCGTGTATTAGAGAACCTTCATTGGGGCTAAGATATTCTAGTTTCAAGAATTAGGTATGGATGTTACTAATTTTCAATTAGGAGTGAGGTATATAAACTGAGTATTGATAAAAAATAAATAAACAGTGTTGGTAAAGAAGTATTTATATAGAACAGTTAAAGAATTTATGTAACAACTGATACAAAGTAGACATTCAAATGATACCAGATCATCATGTTAATTCCTTGACCAAAATGACAGAAATAATATTGTAAGGTAGACATTATAGGGAGGCATATTTCCCTTTAACATGAAAACATACAAATGTATAATTTGAGTGTCTAGATTTTTAAAAAAATGTTCTCATTGGGAAAAGATTCCTACAACAATGGATTTCATAATGTTAGGTAAGTAAACTACAAAAGATGTTTCCTTATTCCATCCTATTAGATTTTATGATTGACAAATCATACACAAGTGCCCTTGTGACTTACTCTTAAATCATTTTGCACCGACTTTAGTCTGATTGTATGTACTGGGGATCTTTCTTGTCTGCTAAAACTGTATGCTAAAGAATACATGAAAAATTATAACCCTTAAATCTGTTATCGCCACTTGTCTTTGTGCCTCAGCCTGCACTGATATTTTCCTCTTGTGGTCAGTTCCTTCACCATGTGTGTTTGTTATTATTATCTCCATAGGATTTTTAATAGAAATATAGATGAGGTTATCACAAATGTATCCACACCCTCCATATTAAAATATTACCTCTTGTTTTAAATGATTTTTCAAATAAACTTAAATAAATTGAACTTAAGTAACATCTAGAGCATAATGGTAAATGTGAATCTAGGTTTGTTTATATATTTATAAATATTTATATTTTTTAATAAATATTTATATAGCTATATAAATATTATATACCTCAAGTATGGCACTTTCCAATGATTTCATTTAACATGGTGAAAAAGTAAAATGTTTTCTTAAAGTCGAACACGTAATAAAATGTCTAAAGTACCAAATGCATACCATTTTCTTTGTGCACAAAAGCTCCCTGAGGAGATTCAGGGATTCCTTTCCAGACTGTGATTGGCTTGGGATAGCCAGGGTCCATGGTTTTCATTTCTTCACTATATCGCCAATACCTGAAAAGGACAAAACAACAAGAATACATGCATAAAAAACAATTATGTATACAATGTTATAGCTAACATTCATCAAATCCTTGCTTTATGCTTTTTTATAAATTAAGTTTAATGATACATTTTATGTATACAGTATGGTTCCATTCATCATTGGTAACTTGTACCTTTACATGATTTATCTTGGTTCTAATTTTTGCCCATTTCCCAGCCCTCCCTTCACATTCTCCACCCCTCCCTGTTTACAAAGATGTTTCCATGTTTTTTTCTCTTTACATATTTTTTTCTTTTCCCTTTTTACCTTTCCCCTACCCCTCCCACTTCCTCTACTCTTTTAAAACTTTTCTTCCTATTACACAATATCAGTTATACATTTTGATCCTTATTTATGCTTTTAGTTTTTCATATGAGAGAAATTTTTTGGTATTTACACACTGCTACCTGTATACCTGTTGCTGATTTACAGAACTGATTTAAATCACTGGAAAGAGAGTAGACTGAAATCATTTACTTTGCTTTCCAGAGAATGATAATAATGTAAATGTTATTGAACATACCTTTTGTATACTAATGTGAGCACTTATTCAGTCTGCTAAAATTGAAAGATGTTAAGTACAGTATGCTGGGTATATTTACAATTCATAAGCATAGCATCAACCCACAAATATTCTTGAACATTGTATCTTGATTTTTCAAGATATATGACTGAACAAAAGAGGCATGTCCATCACTCATTGATCTTAGATTTTAGGATATGTTATGACCCACATTATAACCTAATGCTTGAATAAATACTATGATAGGAGATGATATCTATAAAGGAAGCAAGTCTCCCATACATCACTTTGTCAGGTGGGAGATCTGGAATACTCATGTAGGACTTCAGACTGTCTGGAAATAGGTTGAAGGGATTTTATATTAGTAGACAGACAAATCTTCTTTGATAAGCTGATGTGAGCAAGCAGTGAGGAACAATACACATAGTCTTTGAGAGAGGAACATCTTAGGAAGAGGATCTAGCAATTGAAAGTTCCCATCTACCAGAGACTAAGGTGACTAGAACTGAGTTAGTAGATGGGGAATCAAGGTTAGAGTAGGAACCGGAATGTAAGATTAGATAGGCCTCCACACTACAGCAGAGCATTTTGGCTTTCTCTGAAGAAGGCAACACACATTTTGACCAGACATGCTTCAAAATATGGCTTATTGTTGAAAAGAATATACTGGTTGCTTTAAATAAAGTACTTGAAGGAGATAAATAGAAGCAGGGCCATCAGTTCAGATGCCACTGCAATAAACTTGAACCCAGCAGTAAGCAATAGAGCTAATAATAATTCAAAGACTTAGGATACATTTGGAGCAGAGATTTCAAAGGCCTTAATGTATTGGGTTGTGGGAGTGAAAAGAAAGCTCAAAGAATTTTGCATCTAAGTATCTGGAAGCATGATGTTGCCATGAAGAATCAGGGGAAAGTAAATTAGGATAGTTAAAAGAATCATGAATGTGTGTTAAATTCAGACTTCAAACTGGAATTGTAGATGAAGGAACTGAGTATAAGTATAGAACTGAGGGCTAGTACTGACGGGAGTCCTCAATGTATAGGCAGCAAAAGAGATAGAAGTGAAGCGCAGACAGCATCAGAATAATCAGCTCCTATCCTCTCACAGGACAGACCTTGGGCCACATTTCCACAACTCCAAGACTTTCATGGAATTTATTATCATCATTATAACTGTTGTTATTACTATTATCCATACATTATGACAGTGAAACAGGTATATATTTTGAATGCTCTGAAGGATTGAGAAAATGAGGTAAAACCATTGAGAGTTCACAATAATAGTGACTATTTTAAGCACAATGATAAATCCATAGGTCATTAAAAAAACACGAGATAGACATTGTCACCATTTGTTAAAGGAAAATTTTTAAAGGGCAACTACAGATGAGAGCCACATATAAAACTAGGTTTGTGAAACTTCAAAAATCTTCATTATTTTCTACGTGAGTACAGTATGCACATTTATTTTATTTTATTAAGAGTAGGAAAAGTTGGCTGAGGGAAAAAAGCTTCTATCTAAGAGTGACAGAAGGGCAGCCCAGCTGTTTTCACCTCAGGTGATGCAACAGATTGTAGGCAGACAGGTTTGTTGCCTTTTGTCTTCTTTCCTCCTAAAACAATGTTGGCTGTACCATCTTAACTCTGCTATGGGTTTTTTTTTTTTTTTTTTTTTT
>NW_022900917.1:25778795-25790084 GCF_012274545.1 Fukomys damarensis | reverse complement strand
GTTTTTTTTTTTTTTTTTTTTTTGTGGGTTTTTAGTTTTGGACATGAATTGTCAGACTTGGTATTTTTTAACATGCCCCACAAAACATCTCAAGACCTTCAAATATCAAAATCTCATATGAGAATTTTTCTGTCCTGAATTTTTTTTTTTTACAAAATCTATATAATGTGAAAGCATATTTAGATTTTATACATTCTCAGGAAAGTGATTTGTTAAGATTCTTAAATTTGGACTTCTTGTAATAATTTTGAATGTGATCTACCAACTTACTCATGAGAACATTTTTTCAGATATCTTTAGGCCTTCATTAGAAAGCTATTTCCCCATTGGTACATTTGGTTACCTCATTTTGCTATTTGTTTGAGATTATGAAATCTCACCAAGGGTGTTTGCTGGAATCATTTGCTGAGTCATTTCCTCAAATCATATTCCACTGTATCCACTAACATATAGTATTAAATCAATGTATTATAAATATCTGTAACCAAATAATTTGAAGGCTTGATAAAATTTTACAAAGTTTGTATATTTTCTATGAAAGTTACTAGCAATGCTTTACTAAGTAGTGCAATTAATTTTTATTTTTAATCCTTGTGCCCAATTTTGGAGTGGAGATGGTTTTTGGAAATAAATGTATGATGTACACTTTTAAAAAAGAAGGGGGACCAGAAAGTGGGTTGCCACTCACCCCACTTCTCCAAGATGTTTTACGCAACCCTGTGGTGAGGTGGGTATACAATGGGACAAAATTATAAGACTCAATGGAAAATTACAAGGTGGGCATGAAGTGGGACAAAATCATGACTAACCAATAAGATTATAGGTACAGTCACCCAGGTAATATTGATTAAATGAGAATCAAATGGGGAAGTGATTCACATAGCAAGTATACAAGGATTTTCTGTAAGGGTAGGGGTCAGGGATATTTCCTGGAAAGGCTGGGTTAAGACCTTGGCCTCCCACCCAGGTGATTGATACCTATTTTGAATATCAATCACTGCTATTCATCCCCAAGGGAAGCACAAGGATGCAGTAGTTTCCCTCCTTTTACAATTCTGACCTTCGGTGAATGCATCTTGATTGTCCTCTCTGTTGGCTTCTTGCTGTGATGGCTCCTTGAGGGCAGTCCTGTCTAACTGCCTACAAGATATCTAATTAACTTACTATCTGCAATACTCCACCCTCTGAAGAAGTACCCCTAACTTCTGTGAAAGGGCAAAGGGCAAAGACAACTCTGGCTACTTCCAGCTGAGGAGGGTCATAGCTGTGATCAGCAGTTAGAGTTACTCTACAGAGGGTCTATCTAAAGGCCTTCAGCAGGCACCTGGCATTGTCATCTTGGGTAGCTGCAAAGCTGTAAGTCTGGAGGAGACAAAGCCAAATAAACAGTTAAGAATGCATGGGCCACATTATAAGGTCAGCAGGATTGCTAAGAATATAGCCCACAAAGAAGATAAGGAGAAGGTCCAGGGGTAACCACACTAAAATTAGGGGTTAGACATTATGAACTCCTAAGATACATTTATAGGCCAATATGTACATTCATTTTCTTTATGTCATTTAATGTCTGTGATCAGATGGAGGTGTTTACCTGAAAGACTATTCTGTACTAAGATGAACATGTAAGTGTTACCAAGAAAATGTTATAATGATTGTCATGATAAAATACTATGTGTGGCTCTTGATCTTAAGTTTCTGTATAATATATAACTATTTTCTGTTAACATTCTGCAGGGATTCAACTACTAGAACAACCATGGTTGATTTATAAGAAATAATAGCCCCAAACTATGCTATTCAAAGTGCTTAATGTCCAGACAAAATTATAATAGTTAAACTCACTGCTCCTAGTGCACAACTAATGTCACTGATCTTCTATCCTGGGTGTTCAACAACTAAAGTCTGGAGCCAAAACTGGAAAGGTAACCTGGCTATGAGGACAGCCAATATTTTGGCCCTGGCCCCTCAAGGTCAACAAAGAATACAGGGCATGAGGGAACCTTTTCTACAGGATCCTCCATCTTCGGTAAGTCACACAACCTCCTGAGCATGGAGTCTGCTGGACACCAGAGGACAAATGTACTGTGTGCCAAAGGAGGGTCACCAAGAGGAAAAAGTCTCCCACGTTTTCACTGAAAGCAGCATGGTCAAGCAAGGCTGTGACCAATCCAGATGGCTGACACTGACAGAACTGAGAGGCTCTAATGCATGGTTCCAAAATAATGGCTGAAGAGACTTAACTGACCTGTATAGATAGCAAGAGGTTCATGGTGAATGACACAGGTCTCACTTTAACTTGGCCTTAACCACCCAGCAGAAAAGAATAACTAAAAGAGGTATAAGATAATGCCACAGTAATAAAGCTAGTTATAAAAAGGGGCTCCAGCCACTGACCCTTCTGCCAGTTTCCAGCTCTACCAGTAGCTGATCATGGTTATGGGCCATTGGGAAAAAATATGGTAAAATCTATAAGACCTCAGCTAGAGTTTTATATTTCTTAGAGAAATTTGTTCTTCAAATTGTCTCTTATCTTACAGTTAAAACTAGAGACTTATGACAAGGTAGCAGACTTATAGATAACCTCTATCAATGAAAGAATCTAAGTCCAACAGTTTCAATCACTATTTCAATTTCTAAGTGTGACTTTTTCCCCAACTTGCCCTTTCATTCTAGCATACCCATGCTTAGATTATGCATACTCTAATTTCTTATAAGTGTTGTTTATTCTTGCCTAGAGGCTGCCAAACTCCAAGCAGTCATATAAATGGACTTAATGACAAATGTGCTAGATTTCTTTTACTGGGATCCACCAGATCAACCTTGTAAACAGCTCATAGCTGTTGGATTCCAAAGTCCCCAGTATTCACATTTATTTTACATCACAAAATATGTTTCCAGATTTATTTGGCAGCCTTCATCCATTTTCAAGTAAATATCTATGATCTCTGCAGAAGCTAGTGTTTTACAAACACAGGTTTCAGAAATCACATGCTTATTTAATATCTTTGCATTTTTCATGTTGCCTGAAATTGGAAAAATATGTCTTTTCCATTTGAGGCTATTTTGTGTGTGTGAGTATGTTTTAGTGATAGGGTTTTGTGAGATCTTTTGTCTACAGAGTTGTGGGATTTTATCTAAAAGGTTTTGTTTTAAATCCCTAGAAACCCTACTCCAGTAACATCTGGAATATTAGCACTACTCTATTTTTAATTTTCAAATGGAAACGAGAAAAAGATTGCTTCAAAAACTGTTCCAGTTAGTAACCCACAAGGCAGAAGTCATCCAAAGATGGAAAAACTTTCACAGGTGTTTCTCACTGATTCTTTTCGCATGGAAAATATAGTGGATCAGAGGAGCAGAACCGGAACAGCTTCATGAAGGAACACTGAGCTGAAATAATGGAGGGAGGCTGCGACCTATCTTTCTGAAGACAATGAAGCAAAATTATTAGCATATCATGGTAGCAATTTTGAAATATTTTTTCTTTCCCTTTTTGAGTGTGGAAACACCTCATTGTGTACTGTTTCTGAATATTCCTTCTTTCTGGAACAATCTCTGATGAACATAGAATGGTTAGTGTGGTTGATGAGACTGTGCCCCTAATCTCTCTTTTTGAGTCAATACCTCAGTGAGATTTACAGCTGTCTTGTATGCTAACTGCTTCCCACACTTAAAAGAAAGTTTCTCATGGAAAACAAATACCTTTTATTTAACGGATACTAAGAAACTTATTTTTCTCTAGATCTCAGAATGAACCTTACAATAAATGCAGAGTCAAAGTTTGCTTGGTAGGTTTTTCCCTTCAATGATCATCAAATAATGATATATCTTACAGCAAATGGAAAAAAAAATAATTTTTTTTTTTTGTACCGGGGATCAAACTATGGTCCTTGCTCTTGTGAGACAGGCACCAGAACCACTGAGCTAAGTTCCTGGCTGAATGGAAATTTTAGATGACATAAACCATAAGTTAAAGTGAGCTTTAAAATGCCAACCTAGAAGCCTGGAATAGTTTAAAATTGTGGGAATAATGCGATCTCTTAGTAACATACTGCATACTTAAAAAACAGATTAGTTTACTGAGAAGTAATTATACTATTACTTATGTAAAATACGTATACTTTATGGAAGTTTTTATACCTACAAAGTCAATTTATACAATCCATTATTTTCTGTTACTTCAGTTAAATCACTCTGTTAGTGTTTTATACTGCAAAGTATAATGTTATAGTATTCTAACCACAGTTATAGAATGTATAATCAATCGATTCAATCAATGATAGAGCATTGGGCATTATTTTATTCAAAGGTAAATGACTCTGTCACCTTTGCTCTGCTTTTATGTTGTAGAAACAAAATTCAAATTAACGCTGATACATATTTTACTGTGGTTTTTAACACGTTGCTGGTAGTATTTCCTTTAAAATAGCATTGTTTTAACAAAATTTTTGGTCATTCTTATTCTCTTCGTGTTTCCATTCAAACAATTTGGTATAATTTCCATTTATCTTTTTCGTATTTATTCATAGATCCATTGACCCAGCAATATTTTTTGAGGACTATACTATATGCTATACCCATAGGATTCAGAGATCATATTTCAAGAATATATTTGTGGAATGTAAATTTTATTAGATTCCTTTACAGAAACATAATTCTTATATAAAATTGTCAAAATAAAAATTTTCCTCTCATAGAAGATAATATAAAATGAATTTCTGATCACTTCACAATCTGAAAAACTCAACATAGGCTTGAATACTCAAAATGTCTGCTTTGTGCTACCTTGATATTTGTAAAGTAAACATAACCAAGGTTAGAGTTATTTAACTACATTTATGAATGTCTTAGAAAAGACATAGAATTTATCCATAAATATATGTTCATATTTTAATTTCCAGCACATGTGAATATATTTCAACATGAATCAAAAAAGTCATTTTATTGATTTTTCCTCCCTGAAAAATAAAGTTATGGATTTATTAATGCTCAAATGAGCATATTCATATTTAACACTCTAAAGAAACCATTTGAGGGATTTAAAATTCAGATTTTATAATGGAGAAAATAAAGCTACCATAAATGAACATAGCTTTTTAAAATTAACATAGCTTTTTCTTGTGATTCTTCAGTTATCTCTTTTCCAGCTTTTGTCTTTAATTAGAAAATTCCTTGAAAAAAGCATTCTTAATGTTTCTTTGAAACATTAATGTTTCAAAATAAACTATGATCAGAAATAAGATTTATTAATTAGTTTTTAGGCTTCAACATAAATCACAACTATGAGACAAATTATATAATTGCATACAAAAGTTTTTAAATTCCTTCTGTGCTAATTAGAATTGTACAGAAAATTTTGGAGTAAAATTTTTCAGTGGATTGTTACTGAATACTGAACTCCAAACTGAATACCAACAGGATCCAATGGTCATTTCAGATGACTCATTTTTTTTTTAAATCTAACTTAGTGTAAACTGTTAGTTCTAGAATTAAGACTTGATTCTTTTAAGAATCAAAATACAAGAACATTTAATTTCTTCATACCCAAATAATCAATGTTTCACTCTTCAGGGAGCCTTTAAAAATGCAATAGAACAGAAAATATTAACTTTTACATCTTATTAGATGATTAAAGTGCATATATCACATAATTATAAATTCACAACTTAGGGTAGATGAAAGAAAATTGTTTTTCTATTTAATTATTAATGATAATTTATAAAAATTCCAAGACAGGTCAATATTTTATTTGAAAATAGATTAAAATTTTCAACAGTTAAGTTTAGAATGAAATATGGCTCCAGAATCTTGACTATATCTGTGAGAAGATGCTGAGCATGTTTTAGAAACATAACATTTTAGAGCTAAATGCTGTGAAAATCAAAATGTATCCAA
Source organism: Fukomys damarensis (assembly GCF_012274545.1). NCBI lineage: Eukaryota > Metazoa > Chordata > Mammalia > Rodentia > Bathyergidae > Fukomys > Fukomys damarensis. The sequence goes on along the minus strand of NW_022900917.1, from coordinate 25,784,189 downwards.
GCACCAAATTGTAGTATACTATGAAAAGGGCAAGCAGGAATCTGACTAACTGAATCCTGTGCAGTATGTGCAATAGTGAAAGAGTAGATATTTTAATCTGAATTTACAGATCTATCTAAAGTAACACCATTTCATCTACTCTTTGGTTATCTCTATACTAGATGTCATAAGGGCCTCTGTTTTCAACACTTTTAATGTCAATTACTCTTAAATGTGTGCTACTACCTGGCCTTTCCACTAAGTCACAAACTCGATTTCCAGGTACCTTCTTGTCTTCGTTCCTTTGGTGGGTAGACAGGTATCTCAGACCAACAGAGACATTTCAATGTCTCAATCCTTTCATCCCAATGTTTTTCTCCTAACTCCTTTACCTCCAGAAATGATACTGATTGTTCAATTATTTAGGTGAAGAACCTAGAAATTACCATTGATTTCTCCCTCTCCTCTATAACGTAAAGCCATAAAAACTTGTTATGATTACATGTAGACTGTGTGCTCGAATCTTCACTTTGTTTCATCTCCACCACCTCTCTGCCCTGTCTGACTCCAGTCCTTTAACAGCCTCCCAACTATCTCACTTGCTTCCACTTTGGAAGTTGATTTTTCGCACAGAAGACAGAATGACCTTTGTGAATCCACATCACATCACAGCACTTTCCTATTGAAAACCTGCCAAGGCCTTTCCATTGTACTCAGAACACAGGCTGAATTCTGCGATGTGGCCTAGGGGACCCCACCAAATCTGGTCTTTGTGTACCTGCTTGACCTCTTCTACAACTTAATCACTGGCTACAGTGCTTTTTTCCTGCTTTTGAACAATCTACCTTCATTCCTAAATTACTGCCTTTCCACAACTATCTCATCTATCTACAACACATTGTTCTGAGTAGCATCATACAGCTAAAACGTCTCCCTGCTCAAGTCTGAGTTGAAGTTCTCCAGTCATAACTGAGCCCTTTCCTGACATACACACTAAATTCCCTACTACTGTGTACTACCATATACAGTAAGTTCTCTTACTACTCAGGAGTCTTTATCACATCCTTGTATTTCTTCGTAGCATTTCTAAATGTGAGAATTATCAAGGCTATTGATTTGTTTTCTGCTTAGCTTTTTTCTTTTTCAACACAATGTGAGTGCAATGGAAATAGGAGTTGGTGATCATTTCCATATCTTCATTTTCAAGCCCATGTCACAGGGTCTATGTTTCAAAATAATTTTTGAATATATTCATGAGGATTAGGCTAGGCTTGGTACAGAAATCTTAAAGAAGCAGACATTAAATAGCTGCCTCATATTTGCACTGTCGCTGCAGGCATTTAGAGAAAGCTAGGTAGGCCATCAAATCTAGAATGAATGTGCAGTACTAATAAATGTCACTCTTAAATTATATAATTACACAAATATAAAGTAATCTGTTTATAAAATAGCTACCATTGAGCTTAGCCAAAAGGCTAAGAAGCAATTATAAAACATCTATAGCTCATGATATCTATCATAAAATCAAAAATAGAAATTATTTGGAATCCTACTACAATATTTTTAAAGCCTATACAAGTACAGCGATTTAAACGAAGAAAAATAATAAAAGTATTGCTATACATTGTGCTCTATTTTGCATGCAGCTTTTCAAATAGAAGGCAAATGAAGTAAAAATATTTTTCCATTTATCTGCAGTCTTATAAATTTGGCATCTAACCTTCACTAATTTAACTAATTTAAGGTTCCCTATATTTAATCTGCAAACTTAGATTTTCCAATAAGTTCTGCATTTTTAGAATGGAAAAAATTTAAAACAAAAATACCCATATATGTACACAAAGGGGGCTATCTGATCATAAAATTAGTTTTTAATGTCATCTCCAAAACTCTTTTTTAAACTGTTAGATGAAAACTAAACATTTTCTCTCCCCTAGAAGGTAATTTTTCCAAGGCCATGCCATAGCCTTTGGTTTCTCTACCACATTTTTTCTACCATATATATATATATATATATATATATATGCAATTCTAATTAGCAGGAGAATGTTATGAGTGTGTGGATTTTTTTTCATTAGTGGTCCCTATGCTTTAGCAGGTGAAGTTCTTCATTTTGCTTTCTTCATACTTTATTGAATTTACGTCCCGTTGAGAGTCATTATACTTTTTGTGGCTGTAAAATAGCATCCCTTTGATGGATCACTTTGTAAATTAGTAAGAAACATTTAGCAAAGTCTTGGCTTTATTATAGTGAATAAAACTCTACAAACATTTTGCGATACAAATAAAACATACATAAAATTTGTAACAAAATAAAATTAAAAGTATGTGTTCTTTTCATGGTCGCCAATTACAGAAAGCTTATTCACAGTAAAGCTTAATTTCTGAAATAATTTTCAAGTAAAACTGTAAATTTTAAAATAAAGTTTATAATCTTATTATTGTCCTAAAATTGGGGCCATTTTATGGAATCAATTTATGCTACGATAATAAAGTCTAATCGACAAGTTTGAAATGTGTGTGTGTGTGTGTGTGTGTGTGAATCTGATTCTTGCATAAGTCCTTCTAAAAGCCAGTAAAGCACAATTATGAGCTTCATTAATATGACCCAGTTAGAAGTAGGGTAACTGAAATTTGATTTTTCATCCTTATTCATTTTTCTTTGTAATATTTATTTAAAGAAATAAAACATTGTTTCCAACTTACCTATAGTTGATATGTAATATCTGCCAAAAATGGGCAAGGGTGTATTGACATATGGCAAGTAGGTACTCTGAGTTATGAGGCTTACAATTTACTTACACTTTATGGTCCCTCTGAACAATTTCATAAAAAGACATCAAAAAAGAGAGTAAAACAGCAGGGAAATAATATTACACTGTAAGTTAAATTTTTATCCCAGTGGTAGTTTGTCAATAGTTCACAACATCTGCTTGACAGTACCTAAATAGGCGCTTAAGAAATACAATGCATGAATAAACTGAAATTATTTGAAAATAGTCATAAATAACTATGACTAAACGGTAAAATGTGAACTTTGACTGTCCAAAAACACATAGCCTTCTAAACTTTATTTTTCCCACATAAATAAAATTATAAGAAAATGTATTGCAAGGTCGCAGATTCACTGTGCACACACAGCTCTATGGGCTTGGTAAGTTCATGGAGAAAATGTGTGCTACTACTGCACAACATATGTTCATAAGAACTTCACGTTATTTGAATAATTACATGAAAATTTATTTTAAATACTATTTAGAATGCATCCTAAAAGCATTCTCTGTTGCATTTACTTGTGAGCTTGCATCCGCACACAGACTTCATCAACAGTCCAGGCCACATCAGAGGAGAAAGGCGGAGCACGGAGCATTAGTGAGCTGCTTCCCTCATGGGACATGAGTACTAACCTGTCCCCTTTGAAGAAGTAGGTTTTCCCAACATCTTCCCACCAAATGGCCGAGTCAATACCATGAGGAGGGATTCCGCTTCCAAGAGTAATCAAGTCATGAGGGTAACCAGGTTGCAAAGTTGTGTCCTTGAACACCCAGAATTTGTTGCCTGTAGGAAATAAATGCAAAGCAATAAGAAACTAATTTAGTTCAGGATTACAGTATATCCATTAACACAATGCATGCAAATTATTTGCATAAATTCCTTGAAATATGTTAGTAGTAGTCATTTGTAAAAAATGATGTTACTTTTGAAATATTAATGTTATTTTTAAAAGGAGGCACAATGAGTGACTACTTAACATATAGTTAAAATATATGAGTTAATTGCAAAAATAAAATAGATCTACAACTTAAGCCATAAAGAAACAACTCTAAATCAAAGATCATGGATTCCTCCCCTGGGAATCATTAGCTATATTTTTGATCAAGCATTGATTATTTCTATGTTTTGTGAATTCTATGTGCCCTCAAAATTCTTTACTGATTATTAAAATACGTTTTTGGGATGAATATATCCAAGTCTTTCTAGTTATATAATCAACCATCTTCCTTTGACCAAATGTCTTCTTCAGGCTATAAAACTAGCCCTCTCCTTAGCAGTGATAACCAGAAGGAGGAAATTTTTCATCCTATCCTTGTTCAAAATTGCCAGAGCATGATAATACTAAAAAGTAGGCAGACTTCAGTCAGTTGATTGCTGTTTGGAAATTTTCTACAAACAACATGCTCCACATGCCCTACTGCCCTGGCATACTGAGCCTGACATTTGTTCTTAGTATATGCATTCAATAGTCTCATTTCTCATCCCACTGAAAGCTGATTTCATACCTAATAGCCACTGAAATTCTTTGTCTTAGAGTTGTCAACATCCTCCATCTAGACAACTATTCTCCATCCTTATCTCTCGACACATCTAAACATAAAGTACTTTTCTTCCTAAGCAGTGAGGAACCATTTTCTTTTGGTTCCTCTCTTTCTTCTTTAGCTGCTCCTTTCTGAGATCTTTTATTGTACATAGCCCTTGAATGTTAATATTTTCCAGGACTCAAGTCCCTGTTCTCTTCCCTTATTCTCAATCAAGAAAGATTGCAAACTCAAATACTAAAAGGGTCACATCAGAGATGATAAGGGTAGAGGCTCTTCAGGACTTCCAGAAGCTTTAGGAAGTCAGCAGATTTCCACAACTCAGAGGCCTATCTCTTTTATTCTCATTTGAAAGGCAGTATAAAGTTTACTTAAATATGTCCTCCTGGATCTTTTCATGATCTGATAACCTCTTGGATAACCAACCCTCCTGGGGTAATATATGGGAAAGTAAGAGCTCCTCTATCTATTCACTGATGTGAAGTCATGCATGCTTTTTAACATTTTAATATCACACCTTGATGAAGATTATGATAAACTGGAGCATTCTTGCCATACCTAAAGGGATTTGAGAAATTAAAATAATGTACTGCCCTAAAATAACACAAAACGAACATATAACAAAGAATATCTTTAGTCTGATTTAATTAGGACTCTTCAGTTTATAACAATGGACAATCCGAATGATTGCAAAATATTCTACTACTATTTAATGTCATTTAAATTGAAACATCTCAGTATGCCAAGTATAATATTAGATGCTAAGGATAGCAAAGAAAACAAGACAGTCCTCAAAACTACCATAGTGATCATATGTGCTAGTAGAAGATGGAGATGAAAACCAAATGTACACATATGTAATTGTAGTACTTGAAAAACTAATGAATGCTAAGAAGAAATATCCAAGACTAAGATTAAAACTTAAGAGGAACTTCCTTTAATGTGAGGGAAAATCTCTCTAAAGAAATCACATACCAGCTGGGGATTTAGCTCAGCGGTTCGGTGGCCTACCTTGCAAGTGCAAGGACCCAAGTTCAATCCCTGATACCAAAAAAAAAAAAAAAAAAAGAAAAAAAAAAAAAAAAAAAAAAACAAAAAA
>NW_022900917.1:25774674-25778726 GCF_012274545.1 Fukomys damarensis | reverse complement strand
CCAAAAAAAAAAAAAAAAAAAAAAAAAAGGAAAGAAAGAAAGAAAAAGAAATCACATACCAAACTCTAAAGAAGAGAAAATGCCTATCCAAAGAACATCAGGAAGAAGGATCCCACCAGAGGAAAATTTGATATCCACGAATGGAAAGATCAGTGGAGAGTCGTAACTGAGAAGCACGGCCCTGAAAACCAACATAAATGGATTTGATCTTGACCGAAACTACACAGCCTGCAAAGATTATATCAGTACAGGGTTGTGGTTAGTTTTACATTTTCAGAGGATGATCTTTGGTCTTTTGTGAAAAATAGATTATGCGGGTAATAACAGAAAGGAGAAGAAATTTCAAGTCTTTTGTGAGAACTAACTGAAACATTTATTCTGCAACTTAAATTAGTACATCTACCAGGCACTACTGTAGGCATCAGACACATGGGAGTAGCCAAGAAAACCAACATCTCTATCTTATGAAGCTTAGAGTCTAGTAAGTGGTTTGGGAATACCAAACTTCAACAAACCAATGGAGGGGAAAACAAAACTTCAGAGAGCAAAATACTGTGAAAATTGAAAAGAACAAAAGGCATTAATATGTGCATGATGGGAAGGAGGCTGCTTTGTATTAGACACAGAAAAGATTTTCCTATTTAGTCCTGCCTTACATAATTAAAAGGTGCCTGCCCAATGAAGATTATTTGAGGAGGATGAGACACCAATAACAAAGTTTTGGAAAAAGCTAGTTGTGTGACTATAATACACTGTTGTAGAAGTGTATAGTAAGGTAACAGATGAGAATCATGTAACATTGTTGGGATTTAAATTTATTTTAAAAATGAGTGGGAATTCATTGAATGGTTATATTAATATGTTCTTTGATAATAGTGGTAGAAAGAAGAAAGTGGAGTCACGATATATATTGAACATAGAATTGAGGGTTTGAGGGAAACGAGCAAAAGACAGTATCAAGGATGGTCCCCAAATTCTGGCTTGTGTAGGCAAGAGACTTGGAGTATTATTTAATAAGGCAAAGAGGATGGAGGTAAGTGAGCCACTGGAGGTTCAAATCAAGACCTTCACATGAAGAAAGTGTAGGCAACTGGATATGTCTGTTTAAAGATCATAAATTATAACTCACAGGCATAAGTATGGTATTTTCTCATTTAGGACTCGGTGCAATTTTGAAGGGTAGAAGATACGAAGACGATAAAGAAAAGACAGAATTGGGACTCTAGAAACATATAATCTTCAAAAGAGATTACATAAAGAAAGAGAGCAGAGTAGGCAAGTAAGGAGGAGGGAGAAGCAGTGATGAAGACTTACATGACAGAAAATGTCAGAAGGCAAAAGAGAGTGTGGTGATAAATGGCTTCATGTAGACCAAATATCTCTTAAAAGTCAAACTGTACATATGGTTACCTCTTGGTATCCCTTCTACAAAGTTGACTCATAAATCTAAGATTGCATCCATCCCAAAGTTTTTCTCTTATTTTCCCTGTTTAAGTAGCTGGCATTCCAGTTATTCGTAGATCACATCAAGAAACTTCTTATTTTTCATATTTAATAGTTATTACATTCAACAGATTTGCATTCCTAATTCTCCTTTGAACTTGTCTCTGGAAATTCATTTCACCATCCTTTTTAAAGGTAATCATTTCATCCTCCGTTTTCCATATTCTCCTACCATCCTCTCATTACAAAAGCAGAGTCAGCCAAAGGGCTGCAGAGTAGGCTACAGGGATATGGCTTGATCAGACGACCAGAGCCATCCATATTTCTGTCTTGGGACTGTGACCCAGGCAATTCTGTCTTTCCACTCAGATTATTCATTATGTAGTAGAAAGCCTGAGAAGCCATGATGGCCATAGGCAGGCAGACACTATGAGGTGCTGGAAATTGAGTAAGAAAAGTGTGTTAAAAGAGCAAGGCATTGGAATAGACACAGCAGCACTAAGGATGGGAGAGAGACTGGGTGGCCTATTAGAGAGAAAGCAACTGTGTCTAGTTCCCAAGGTGGGAGTAACGGTTACACACCATAAATTCCCTATCAGTGCAATTCAACCAAAAAGGCTTGTTCTTCTTTTAACTGAATAATACTGTCCAACACAACTTTCGAACATCCAAATGTCATGTAAGATCTTAGGTGCATCCAACCTCCAAGTCTGTGGACCCGAGACCTGGATGTTAGCTAATATGCTGTATTGTCTTTTACCTTATGAGTGGTTTTCTAGCTTGAATAATTCCAGGAGTTTCAATTCTTATCTCCCTAACTCTAGTCTGTCTCACCTTTACCTATCTCCCACAAGCTCATTAAAGAGATTTCCCTAAAATAAAAACCTGATTTTGTCTCTTTTAACATTATCAGTGTTTTTTTTAACTACATTCAGATAAAGCCCAAATTCACAGGTAAACCATTTCAAATTTCCTCTCAATAACGATCACATCTAGTCTTCATTCCATTCATCTCTGTTTTTGGAAAAGCAGAATGACATTTCAAAACTTGGCATTATTTCTCTGGAAAAGATTCTTTTTGAGTAACAACTGTATTGCCAGATTAATCAATCTTTATTCATATCATATTACTTAGTACATTGAACTTTAAGGGATCAAAATCCTGCCACCAACTCTGCTGTGAGAAACTTGAACAAAAGCATTATATCAGACACACTATATTCTTTCAGCATCTCAAAATTAATGCCAGAAAAAACTGAAAGCTATTGACGTAAAGAATCATGTTCAATATTGCATAAATAGATATAGAAAACAATCTTAAAAAGAAGAAATTAAAATCTATATAAATAGCATGGTGGCCGTTAGTGTTGAACCTTACTAACAAAGCAGGAAAATGAATTTTATAACCATTAGAAAGTCAGAGCAGCTATGAAGATACCCAGTATTGTGTTGGAAAACGTAAGTGATTATATTTCATTGTGTATTGAGAAACACTGCCCTACAAGTACAGATATACCCTGAGCCCTTGTCACATCTGAAAATTTTGCAAAGAAAAAAATTTCAACCAAATGTACAGATCACTTCCTTTCCAAAGTCAGTGAGATAGAAAATTCAAAGGGCACTGATTCATGACACCATCTCTAGTTTGGTCCTATCCCTGCACCAATTAAAAAAGAAAATCTTAAAGGAACAGACAAAAAAGATACAAAAGATGATTCTGTTGGTCTACACCTCACTGACTCACTGCCTTCTCTTCTTTCATCAATGTTAACTAGAAAACAGTGTTCAGTTTCAATGCCTCGCCTGATAGCTATTTAGAGTAAATCTTTAATCAGTTCAACTCCTTTGTCACTTTCAAACTGGAGCGTTCCAGGATGCTTTAAGCCCTTTTGCACTTCCTAAACTATCATTTGCATGACAATTTATTTACACTTTGCCCAGGGATTATACTAGGCACATCAATACCTGGGATGCTATGGTCCAAATAAGAGAAACTGTTTATAGAAGATCGGTTAAGATGTCCACATGTCTCAGGTGACCATATGTGTAAAAAGAGAAAGGGAGTTACAGTTCTTCCAGGAAATTCCTGTTATTCTAGCAAATATTATTTCTTAAAAGTGTTCTTTAAAAATACTTTTCTATACTCTTGATCTAGTATTTTTTATCAGTAAAAAGGAGCAATAACTGATCTTTCACTTTTAATAGTTAAGGTATTTATGTAGAATTTCTTGCTTAGCTGTTTCGGTTTGGCATAAGCAACAGTGATTTCTTTTAAACAATGTACATATAAGTTCTTTAAAAATGAAGAAAAACTTAAAAGCTTAGACAAATATTTGCTGTATTAAACCCAGCTTATATGCATGCATGTGCACACACACACACACACACATACACAAAGTGAAAGCTGAGTGTTGTGTCATGTGCCTCTGTAATCCCCTCACTTTGGAAGGCTGAAGCAGGAGCACCTCCCCAAAAGAAAAATATGAAAAGAGCTAGAGATATGTGAAGGTCCTGGGTTCATCTTCAGTACCCCAAAAAGGTAGGGGGGAGGGGAGAGAGAGAGAGAGAGAGGGGAGAGAGAGAGAGAGACGCCTCGGCAAGAGAGGGTT
>NW_022900917.1:25757420-25774660 GCF_012274545.1 Fukomys damarensis | reverse complement strand
GAGAGAGAGAGAGAGAGAGAGGAGAGAGAGAGAGAGAGCCACCTTGACTACAGAGCATTTCTGCTCATTGATTATGAATAATAGCAGTTGATTTTCTACTGTTAATGAAATACAGTTGTAGATTTCATCTCCATGCTTAGTGAATTAAGACTTTTACATGTGTCAAACTGAAATGACTGTTTCTATTATTTAGCTTTTAGATAAGCGTGAGATTCACATTCAACTCATTTTACTTATAATAGATGGGTTTTTAACAACCTTACCATCAGACTGCCTGGTCCTCAAGAAAAATATTGCCTTTGGTAGAATGAAGGTATTTACTGGATTTTACATGAGACTGACATATTCTGGAGCAACTGGAAAAAATTGGTCCTTACTGACACTGTACTTGGCAGAATGAGAGGAAAATATCAACAAGTCAGAGTTAAAGACAGAGAAGCTTTATAAAGAAAAAGAATAAGCTCAAAGAAACTTTAGAGGTAGGGAGGGCTTTATAGATCATTTACTGCAGTGACTTCTTAATTGGTTTCATCCATCCATCCATCCATCCATCCATCCATCCATCCATCCATCCATCCATCATGCGTTTTTTAAGCGCCTGCAATAGTCACTAAATAGCAGCTACGGGTACAGGAAGGAAGAAACACCGAAGTCTGGCTTGTGTGGAGCTCATAGGCTGGCAGAGAACATAGACATTAGGAAAATAATTCTACGAGGAACTAAACTGCATGTTACTACCAGAGAAAAGTTAAGTCTAATGACATTTTACCCTTTTTGTTTAAATCAGGAAGACAGTATCTACTCTGGAGGCTACGCGTCATACCCGCTTCTCTAACATCCTCTGAGACACGGTTTCGGATGGGAGTGTGTAATACTGTTCAGATGTAGTAAATGAGAAGAATGGTTCAGACTCCAGCCTGACACCTTCATGTATTTTCCAGGTTAAAGAAATAATGTGCCTAAAATCATACACCCAATTGCTAAGAGTTCTGCACTAAAGCCCGGCTCTCTTAATTAAGTGCTCATCTTACTATCTTAAATTGGCGGAGAACAGCCTCCCGCCCCAGCTTTCAGAATTGCTGATGATTTCCTGCTTCCTCTCTTCTTGTCCACTAGTCACTCTACATTTATTAATGGAATTGCTTATTAAATAATCTGCTGTATTCTTCTCGTGCTTTTTATTCTATCCTGTTATCAGATACCTTTGTTCCTTATTTACTGAAAACAAAAAATAAATCAACCATATCTTTGTTCCTTCAGAGTCCACAAAACTCTTCTTTAATATTTATATATTGTATCTCTTTTACAACAATGGTGAGTAAACTAGGGACATCAGCAACCCCTGCTTTTGTAAATAACAGCCATGCCTAGTAACAGATTGCCTTTGTCTTCCATGACCTTTGCATGGCAGAGTTTAATAATTGAAAAAAGATCATATGACCCACCAAGAGGAAGGCATTTACTGTATGGTCTTTTACAGAAAAGACAGAAGTGCAAATTCTTTTCTGGCTGGATTTTCTTCAGAACACAAAAGCCTGCACTTTGCTTGCTCAGAAAATTTTACTGGACTGATTTTACTATTAAAATTTTATATGTTCTTTGAGGGTATTTCAAAGATTTTTTTTTAAGTGTCACAAAGAATTAACATTTTCTTTGTTAGAGTCTTGGTTTAGTGAAACAGTGAGTGGGTTTAAAGTTAGATAAGCAGGAAAAGATAACTCTCCCAATTATAAGGCTTGGGTAAGTCACTGGATTTGAACTCTCTTTCCTAATCCCCACATGAAAAACTGACATTTATTCAGAATTCTGAAAATAATGAGACATCAAATATACTTACCATGTATCTGGCTCATGGTGCCAAATAAATGGTATTGATTATTACTTAACAGTATTTCACTGATCACATTTACTTACTACTTACTTTACTGAATAAATAATGCCAGTACTAAATTGTTAAGTGTACTGATCTAAATTAGTGCTCATTATATGGGATAGGTTTAATTTTGATATTGTGCACATGGTTAGATAGCTCAAGAACTTTGAATAAGTGCCAAATTCTGAAAGTCAGTTTAAGCGTGACTAGTAATTAAAAAGTTAACATCTGGCTCAATTATGCTAACAACATATTATTCTATTACATTTGATACACCTGAGTGATAATAAAATTGCTGAATAGAATAACACAAATACTACATTCAGTTTCTGAAGAAAAGCATATGAGTTCCTTGAACTGTGATACATTTTCTATTTCTGTGTCTCTCTTACTAAAGAAAAGACCTTACAAACATGAATAAAGGAGAACAACTCAATGCTACCTGTCAAATGTCATCTAGAGAGATGAAAGAGAGTCTGTTCAGACATCGCAACTTTAAATGATGCCAAGTGATATTCACATATTCTAAACCACGAGCCTGCTGTCATTCAGTGAGGAAGGCCTGCTGCTTGTACATCTACCCTCACGCTCCAAACAAGCAGGCGCATTGTGGAGCATCTCAACTGGTAAGGGGAAACACATGTGACTTCTTTAAAAGAAGAACTTGAAGAAACGCAATGCAAAAAAAAAAAGACCCACACAGTCTACAACTGTGAGTTTAAAAGAAAAAGTTCTTTACAATATTTATCTACTTACTTATACCTTGCTTTACTTCACAAAAAATGTCAGCACTCATATGGGAAACCTACATAATACAATGGCAAAGCAAAGACTAAAAATAAGATGAAGGAAATTAGCAAAAGTAGAACAAAGATGAGCAATATAAAATAGCAATGAGGCGATTATTCAAGATGTGGCTATGAACACATTTTTATAGTCATTTCTACTAGATATTTCTTAGAAAATGTAATCGTTATAAATTAGTACTATCTGAAATTAAATTGCAATTGTATGTTTTCAATACAACTTCAGTGATCGGTTTAGTGTTTTTCTTATCCTACCTAAGTTCTAATGCTAGAAACTACAATCAACATGAGAAGTTTCTGGGGAAAGCAGTTCTGAGCTGTGGAAGAATAACCTACTTGAGTACCATTGAGATCAATTAAGAAAGTAAAGCTATAACAGTACTTGTTTGGATGCTCATAATTAACAAGTTCTAGAATAATGAAAGGATTAAATTCTACCACCTGTGGTTTAGTATATATAAATTTATAAAGTAGTTGCATAAACCATTCCAACATGAACTATGTGCTTTAGTAAACCATTTTTTCTTTAGATAATAACTTTTTGGTATGATTATTATGCAATAAACAAAATCTATATATATATATATCTCAAAGCATTAACACACTCAACATTTTCATCATCCGGTGTCTTCTGATGTGTTTATATATTTTCCACACAATTCTAATCTGTCCCCAACAAACTTCTGTTACTGTGTTTCTATTCTCATTTTCTAGAATTTTACATGGAAATTGTAATACAGCATATACCTTTGTTTTGTCTGAATTATGACTCAGCCAAAGTTTGAGCCTCATCTGTGCTGTATTGTGAATTAACACATTCCTTTATATTGCTGAGTGGCATTCCATTGTATAGATATGCTATGTGTGTTTATCCATTCACCGCTGGAGGATATTAGAGTCATTGCCAGTTCTGCGATATTACAATTACAGATATATTGTGCTGGTTTGCAGTGTGTGCAGTTTTACATTCAAATCAACTATGTACGAAAATTCTAGGTTATTTTCAATCTTGTCAGTACTTGATATTATCAGTCTTTTAAATTTCATCCATTTTCCCTCGTGTTGCAGCTTACTGTGATTTTAACTCACTTTTTCTTAGTGACTACTACTGTTGAGTATCTTTTCATTTGCTTATTTACCATGCATATATCTTTCTTAGTGAAATTTTTCCTGAAATTCTTTGCTCCTTTTGATTGAGTTATTTTGGTTTTTAAAAACATTTTGAAAGTTCTTTATATATACCACATCATATATATGCTTGATAAATACTGTATTTTGTCTGTGGCTTGTCATTATTTTCTTAAAATTTGAGTAAAAATTTTAAATTTTTAACTTATTTTTTTCTTTTGTGGATCATGATTTCACATTCTGTTCAACCAAATTTCTTTCCTATGTCAAAGTCAGAAATAAAAGTTTTGTACTTTTAGCTTTTAGCTTATGGTAAGATCATTCTGAATTAATATTTATATAAGCTAGAATGTATGGGCTAGTGTTTGTTTTTTGGATATAGACATCCAGTGGTTTTCTTAAATTATATTTTGTGCATTGAGTTTCCTCTGTACTTTTCAAATAAAATATCTGAAGTTAAAAATTATTTGCTCATATATAGCTGAATCTATTTCTTTTCTGAAGTTTGATTTAGTCCATCTTTGTGTCAAAACCTATGTTAAACTGTCATAATTACAATGGCTTTAAAATAATACTTCAAAATCAAGTAGTAATTTCAAAGTAATTTATTTGAGGCCTTTGCATAAAAATTTTAGAATCAGTCTGATAATTACTACAAAAACAGTTGGAAATATTTTGATTAGCATTGCAGTGAGTCTATAAACTTGGCTAGATTTCACACTGTAAAAATACTCAGTGTCGTGACCCATAAATATAGTTGCAAAATAATATGTCTTGTTTACTTTTATTTAGTACAAATTTGTAATGTGTAAGTAATACTGTTTTTGCATTCTTATACTACAGTATCCAATGTTTTGGAATCTATGGCTTTAAATTTTTAAAAAATCCTCATTTTTTTTTGCAAGTATGTGATTGTACACAATTCTCCATAGGTTTCAGTTTTTCAGTGTGTCCTGAAAGCAGTTCCACTGACTGCTTTTGTTCAGTAATACAATTCTAAAAATAAATTGTGTACCAAATTATCTTGGGTAATAGAGGCATTGTCTCTTTCTACAGGAAAGGGAAAGTCAATTTTGTCCAGAAAAATAAAGAAAATTTCTTTGTTCAGGAAAAAAATGCAGGCAACCTTATTTCTCATTACAAAAATCTTCAACTTCTTTATATTTGAGGTTTCTTATCTGTAATAAAACTGATTATGTTCACATAAGTTACCTGGCATTTTTTATCAGGGAACTTGTAAAAACAACTATGGACACAGAGTCTGCCTATGTTCCTTTCTCTGATTAAGGATTTCATGTTTTCGGCCAACACCCATAAAAGTGAGAAAGACTATGCTATTATTGTATACTTAAAGTAAAATCTCAGATCCTTCGCAGTTCTTAAAAAACATATATAAATACAATTAAAATGTGTATAATTTATCTTATTCAACCTTACCAAATGCACTTAGCAGATTGAAAATGTTTTTTGTTGAGTGTATCCTATTTCTACATAAACAGTCATGTTGGACTGTGAATAACATTTTATTTCTTTGCAATGTGGATGCTTCTTATTTATAGTCATTGCCTTATGCTATTAGATAAAACCTCCCATAAAAGGTGGAAAGGACTTCATATAGACAGACATTCCTGTCTTGTTCCTGATCTTGTGGGGGATGCCAGATTGGCAGCGGTACTTCAGTTCATGAATGCTTTAGTTTGCAAAGAGATACACTGGCAAAATTGCGTTTTTCTTTGTGAATTCTGCATTAGATGATGAACACAACTGCGGTCATCTTTCCCACACAAACATGAACATGACCATGTTTTCCAGAATCCTAGAACAAATTAAGTTCATGAACTGAAGTAGTACTGAATTATATATTTTACATTTTTGGATACATAAATTTGCATTCTTGTAAATATCCCTGAACTTCATCCTAAAACCATTACTTGGTAATGATGTGAACACGTCACATCCTACTTTGAATGTTTGTTAGGCAGGGTCAAGGTAGTACTCATGCCAGATTAATTCTTCCTCACTGCTGCAGCAGAGACCTGTTTTATATCTCTATCCAGTACTCAGGAATATGTAGCAAGGGGAACAGGTAATGCTGGCCCTCAGTGAGTACCAGATGCTGCTCCTTTTATTCCTGGAGAGTGATTCTCTACATTGTAGTTTCCTTAAACACCCTCAGCAATGTTCTCTCCAGCCTTCACAGGGTCTATCTGCTCATCTCAAGGCTTTCACCCTATTCCTTACTCTCTCTTCTCTCTCGTCCACATTATTTTCTCCTGTACACTTTAGCCAACTTTTCTCCTTGAAGTCTTGGCTGTTTCTTCAGTTGGGAGAGTTCCCTGACCTTTTGCCACATCCTGGATACTCCACCCAGATAGGAATCTGCAAGAGTTTCAGGACTCATCTTTCCTTGTTTTCTAAATCTTGGGTTCACAGTTTTGTGCTTCTTGATAGCCAGTGTCTTGAAAGTAATTCTTTTATTTTTATTTTTTGCATTTTCAGGGGCAGTGATAAATTTGATCTTTATTATTGCCTTTTGGCTGAAGAGCAGAAACCACCTTAATATACATCTTTGGATACTGTACTTATGGAAAAAAACAATGAGCTCATATTAAAGATATAGAATTGAACCAGGCATGGTAGTCCCAGCACAGAGATCACCACAAGTTTGAAGGAAGTCTAACCTACATAGTGAGCTCAAGGCCAGCTTGAAGCACACAGCAAGATCCTGCCTTTTAGAAATACAATTAAGAAATAATATAGAATTTATCATATACAATAAGTTCATTTATACCTAAATGTGGACTTTGGTTAACTATACAAAATAAAAGATAAGATTGATCAAATGCAAGTGTTACTGTACATTGTTAATTAGAAGGCAAAGACATAAAGGATGATCACTGTAAAGAAGAGGAAGGACAAAACAAAGACCAAGAAAAGGAAGGCAAAGAGGGCTAAAGAAAAGAACAAATTAAAGCAGAGTAATGCTTAACCCCATTAGTAACAGTGGTAGAGTGTGACTGAGACAGACTGGAATGAGCCTGCGTCTTTGTTTTTACCATTACAGGTATCACTGAGACAGATGTCTGTGATAACCAAGATATGATCCATGGAATTTTTTTTTGGTTAAGCCTATGATTTAAGAATAAAGTTTATATTTTTGAAAAGATAAACAAACAGAGCTAAGTGCAGTAGTACACTCCTGCAATTCCAGATTTCTGGGAAGCTAAGGCGAGGGAATCTCAAGTTGGAGCCCAGGCTGGACAACTTGATGACTTCGAGAGACTCGGTTTTAAAAATTAAGCAATAAATAAATAAACGTGCTGGGGATGCACCTCTGTACAAAGGTACAGGTTTTAGCTCGAGTAGCCCCCGGAGGAATTAAAGATTATAACATGCTACAAAACATACAACAGTTATTATTTGCTAGTAACAAGCAAGTTTTTCAAATATTGGTTTAAGATATTGGGAATATTAAAATACAAAAGAGAAAAAAAAAGAGCAAAATGTCGTTCCATTGTAGGGCTGATACACCAGTGACAGCTACGGATAAGAAGCACATGGAGGAAACACGCAGTTAGTCAGGTGGTACGCAGAAAATTATAGTAAGGCCAGGGATCGGGCTGTTAGAGAGTACAGATCGCCTCTCAGCACATAGGAAAAATAGTATGGCAGTCTTGGGAATGAAGTTATTTGAGTTTTTTTGGTTTTTTTTGTTTGTTTGTTTTTTCCACTGAAGAAGGCCACAGAGAGTTGCCAAGCAGAGACAGTCATTTTGATTGAAGTGGAGGTTTCTCATTAGAAGCCTAGGTGTTTGGGGCTCCTACTTCTTTCCTGCCAGTGGTGAAGCAGGGACTAGGAGGGAAGGTTGTCTTGGGAATACCCAGAGCTTCTGGGTCCGTCTGGATAGCAATGGTGTTTAGAGCCTGGCTTAATCACAGTCATTTTTCTCTCATTGCTCAGACAGAATACACAGCACCCAAGGTTAAGGGGGGAAAGGCTTATTTGGCTTACATTTCATAGAGGTTTCAGTCCATAATCGGCTGGCTCCAAAGTAGGATTACAAACAAGCATCATAGAAGAGAAACAACATGGTGTGCACAAGGTAGCAAAGGCAAGAAAGGACCGTGTCTTTCTGTTCCTTTTATCTTATTTAGACTACATATATTAGGGCATATAGTGGTTTAGTAATCGCACATCCTTAATCCTAGCATCCTGCATTCTGGATTCACTCACCTATGACTACATGAGGCTTTGGGGGAACATCTAGACCCAAACCATATCAAAGCCAGAGAGTATATGTCCTAGCTGGGCCTTGACAGGCTTATTAGAAGGTGGTGGTAAGCCTGAACAGGAGGGAAGCAGCAGATTATGCCCCTAGAGTGACAAAAGTTTTAAGGCTGGGCATGCCCTGATACTGATAATGCTATCAGTAGAGATCATGACCTGTTGTGTGAAGAGCGATAGATATTGCTGTTGTTAGCACCATTGAAGACTCACCATACAAAATCAAATCAGTGTTCAATGATAGTGATTTTATTAAATGATTGTTGAACACCTCCTAAGCATGGAGTAGTGTTTGGGAACTGAAAATACAGTGGTGTCGAGAAAATAGAAACAAGATCCATCTCAGAGTGAAATCACATTTGAACTTGTGGGTAATTTTGAATAATTGACAAGTGCTGCATACCAGTTGGGTGGTATCACTTGAAAGAGGTAGAGGAAGGCACTCTGAGAACATGCCACTTCCACTGGCTGTTGCAAGATGAAAAGGAGCCAGCCATTCCACAAGTGAGTGAGGGAAGGCAGACAGAATAAAAGGAAGAAAGCCCCGAGGCATTAAAGAGCTCTCACAACACAGACTCATGACTGTGGCAGTTTCTCCTCAGGCAGCTTCATCAGAGTGCTCCGTTGATCTGTGATGAGAAAGGACCTCCCTCCTGTTTTCTCCTGCTAAAATTGGGACCAAAGAAAGTGCAGAGAAAAGAAATGTCCTTCCAGAGATTCAGAGTCTTTAGGTGGCATCTTTGCTTTGTCCACAGTGGTACGTTACTTGCCCCTTTGTTTATACATTTATTATAGAACTGCAGGAGGGCAATGATATTCATAGCAAACTTACCAGTAGCAGCAGTAGCTGGCATTTATTGAGATCATATAAATCTCCAAATACTTGATAAATACTTGACATGTAGTAATCATTTATTTTTTTATTTTTATTGAGTTTATTGGTACAATCTAGGTATACAGTACAGTTACATTCATTACTGGGATCCTGTACCTTTACATGACAGGTCTTGGTTCTCATTTTCTCCCCTTGTCCCTACCCTCCCTTCACCCCTTTCTCCCCTCCCCATTTACAAACACTTTATTTCCATTTTTTCATTTGGGGAAAGGGAATAAAGGACATGTAGTAATAATTTAGACCTCAAAACAATCCCGAGTAGGGGATAATACAAACCTCATTTTCGACATGAGAAAGCTGAGGTAAATAGAGTGTTTTGAGTGTATATTGAGTGTTTTGCCTAGTTCATGCAGCCAATAAGTATTCAAAATTGTTTATATCATTCCAGAACCTACATAATCTTATAATTAATGTACTACTCAGACTTTTTTCAAGTAACAATCTGTAAAGATAGAATACGTTTCAAGTGTTCAATTTCATTTTAATAGATAGTTTGAACCTCACTTACTAAATTGTTTTCCAGATGCAATTTTCACTACTGTCATTGTTAGCACAAGTTCTTCTAGTATGACTCTGAAAGAATTACTTTTTTTTGGATAAGATCCACTTTTCCTTCCTTTATCTTATATCTTTATTTGTGTTGTTTTTTAATTTTATTTTTTCTTTTATTGCGTCTTTATCCTGTATCTTTTTGTAAGCTTACTTTCAGTCCTGCTGGGTCTTGGAGAAATGTTCAGTCCTGTTCTTTCCTCATTGTTGTTCTCCTCAGATTGAGCTCATGCATGGTCTCTGCACAATTCCCTCAATCCTCCAACTCCTATTTCTTGTCCTTGTGTTTTACTGCCACAGATTTAAGGCTCAGTGTTTTGTTTGTTAGCCAGTTTTGAGGAATAGGCTTTGGGAAGTGCACTTTACCAGATAATCTTATTTTTGCATACTAGGGAGTTAGTAACACTTGTGCTATTAAATTTTGTCACTCAGACAAATAATAGACAATAAATTTCATGATACTGATAACTGTGTGTATTCTTTTTCTCCTAAATGTCCCTTGCCTTAATGAATACTTTCATAGTTTACGGAAACTATTTAAAAGCTGATTCCTTCAGGTTGGGTTTCAAAGATTACATACAAAGTTAAATTGTGAAATACATTTCACTGAAAATAAAAGTAAGCAACCTAACATACTCTAAAATCAAACAAAAAATTCAAAACAGATTTAGATAAAGGAGAGATGTTGATTTATTTATTTTGGGTACCAGCAAGTCAACTAGAAATGTTCTACAAAATAGAATATTTCCTAAACCCTATCTTTGTGACTTATATATGAGAAAACAAATAACATGAAAAATTATCTTTATTTATATTTACAACCGACCTGTAGTTTATGTCATCAAATTCATTCACTACCTAATCTCTCTAAAGAAGTTTTACTTATTCACCTGGATGCATGCTTCAAGGGCATGGAAAACATGATCAAAATACAACATAGCCAGCTATAGAAAAGAGCCTTACCTTTAAAGAAGACAAAATTCCCGTCACTATTTTCATACACTGCATCAATACTAGGAGGCAAGCCCCGCCAGAAATAAGTAATCTGCATGGGGTATCCATCCATCACCCTGTTGTTTCTCACTCGCCAAAACCACTGGTCCTGCAAATGGAACAAAACCATCAGTCAGCAGCCATGCAGCCACCACACCAGTTCACTGTGCAAGAATTGGCTGAACAGTTTCCAAGCCAAGTTACCCCATCACACATCAAAAGAGAAAAAGGGATCAATAATTTGACAACAATGACCACCAAAGTTTCTGTAATAAACAACTCTCCAGTCCAAGCCATACAGAGGGATTAAAGACATAATGTCAAAGTACTTGATCCGGTCATTTAAAATTATCCCCAAGGTTTTCTACATGGGAAACAGAAGTAGCACAAATCCCTCCAGATCAAGAATACAAGTCAGCTTCAGGAAAGTGAGAACAGCACTGTGTTCACCTAAGCATCCTACTGCTTTTACACATGCAAATTCTCCACATCTAAGATGTTGAGGATTAACTAGGGAGGTAGTAACTCTGTTCTGCCCATGTTACATCTGCTTTATGTATAATTATAAACAGAGCACATTTTAAATCCTTAAACATGTCCTGGTTTACTCAATAATGGTAACCCTAGATGACCAAATTTACCTTGAAAAAAAATCATCAAAGAGAATTCCTGTTTGGGTGAATTACCTCGGCTATCTGCTACATGATTTCCTTTACTACTCTCAGTCATTCCGTAGGTCACCTATATTCTTATTTTGAGGGAGTAACACATAAGTTGGCCTATTGTGTTTTTCAAGTTGTTGAATTATTAATTGGGCTACCACTAATGTACTTCAACATAAATATCTACTAATGGGAAAAAAGTAACCAACCCACAAACCAATGAAACAAAAGTAAAATCCAAAATTTTTTTAAAAAAATGTAACTGTTGACACTAGGTAGGTTCAATTGAATATTTCAGAATATAGTAAGATCTATTCAAAGTGCTTTAATATTAAAATACAAGGCATATTTAAAATACATCAAAATTTTACTTCATTTTAAACTTCATTTCAAATTTATGTACATATAACTATTTCACATGGAAGTTAAATATTTCTACTAAATGGATAAGTATCTCACAAATACACTTGAATTCAAATTCTCTGTCCTCTTTCTCTCTTCTTCCAATTTAGATAGTAATAAATAATATACTAGAGAGTTTTCCTATGATTTTGACTCAAAATAGGTTGGCATGACTGAACTTCCCAGGGTTTATCAGTTACCCATATATTCATACACACCAAAATCTACCAAGGATTCTTGGATTTCTGGTAATGATAAAAACAAAGTTTTTTTTTTCCAAATAAATCTATCACCTATCAAGGGTTGTCTAGTAATCCCCACTATTTAGACATGAAGGAGTACCTTCATTAATGCCTCTGAGTTCATGTTCTTGCTCTGTTCTCTAATATCTGTGCCATCTCATTCAAGAGACTAGTCACTGAGTTAATTACAAACCAATATCTAACACCTATCATGATCACTGTACTAACAGACTTTCTTAGGATGAGGCAAATAGTAAAATTCAAACTTTTATTTTTATTTCTTTAGAATACACTGAAATTATCACCTAAACTGCACTTTATGCTGACTTTTCTGTTTACAGTTTTACCTCATGCATCATTTACTTTTCAGAATCTACCATAAAGCTCTTTCTCCCCAAGACTACCTTATGTTATTAACTTTTTCTGATAGCACATTCTACTTGGCAGCTTGAATTTATAAAGATTTTACAAACATGCAGTAGAAAAATTGAATGGATTATAAAATACAAAGTAACTATTTTATGAAAAAGATTGTAATCTGGGGAAATATATGTGGACTTAGAGATCAGAGATTTACTTCTAATAGAATGTGAGCAAATGACAACTTGATCATTTAAAAGAAAAATCTTCTTTTTTGCCTAGATACAAGTGGAACTTTTAACTGGGTATAAGACCAAACTAATCCCCAAATAAAATGTACTTACTATCTTAATGTGTCTATGAAATAATAAATTAAAATGGCTAAGTATCTACTAGATTTTTTATAAAAAACTGGCTATTACTATGGAAAAATGAAAGGGAAACTTCTGTAAATTGAATAGTGAAAAGTAACCAAGTGAAAACACATTGGACCTATTTCAGTTATTTTTTTTGGAGAAGAACTTCACAGTGCTTACTCTGCCTACATTTGGAGACAGGGCCAGTGGCTCTTTGGCTTAGACATATGCGGCAATCTGAAGATAGGAATACAAATTGTCTTTATAAAAAAGAGAAATGAAGGTTCTGCCTTAGGATAAGCATAATCACTTTGCAAAAATTCAGGAAGTAACGTGGATCCAAGAGGAACTAGTGACTATTTCTTATTGACAGAGGTCTTGGCAAGGAGTCATATGGATCACTCTGCTCCTTGTCACTATTCAATTTCTAGGTAACTTCTCAGTTTGGCAGAAAGCAATGGAACAAATGATTTAGAAAGCATCCTGACAGACAATGTGAACTCCTACTGTAGTCACTACAGATTGCCATGTGGAATGGCGTTTCTGAACAATTCAGAAGGAAAAGAGATTTACAATTACATGCAGGTCTCTGTACAGAAGTTCCTTATAACTGAAACTTTCTCTGAGTACTTTTACCTAAAATGGAAGCCCCTCATATATGCACACATATCTGCTGGTTTTGTTCACCTCCCTTCCCAGCTATATATTTTTTTCATTGCACTTATCACTGTTTTACAAAATACTTGTTGTACTTATTTATGTTAATTTTCTCTAAGAAATAAGTTCTGTAAACAAGGGACTATGTTTTCTTCATTATGGTTCACAATTTCCAGAAAAGAACTTTGCGCATAGAAGATGTTTAATAGTTTATGAAAGAAAAAAAAATGTAAAGAAAGATAAAAGTAAGTGATACATTTAGAAGATAACGCTCTAAAATCAAACCTAAGTTCATTCTCCTCTATGGGGGTGATGTTGTCTTATTTAAATAAATGAAAACTATGTACCAGTCATAAGAATACAACGATTCTATTTGAATAGGCCAATATTTAGCACTTATTTTGTTTCTAAAAGCCAATGATATTTAAAGGTCTTTGAACCATGGAGGAAAACCACATCAGTTTTCATCCTTTCAAACACTGCAAGTTTTGTTTTGACTTTAGATGTGAAGGGAAAGAAAAAGGAACAATTTCTGTAAAGAGCAATATCTAATCTATGTATGGACATTATGTGAGTGGAAGTACTATAAATGATAATAATAACAACTACTACTGACATATTTGCAAGGTAAATTTATGAAAACAAAATATAGCTTTAAAATGACCTAACTAGATGGAATTTGTACTCAAATACCAATATTTCACTTAAGAAAAGATTTAGGGCCTTTCATGTCAACTTATATTTCCATGTAGCATAGGACCTGGAAAAACCATTCAGTTCACAGCATTAAATCCACAGAGTACCACACAGTATACACAAGGAAGCACTAATATATAGGAAAAATTTGGTGTACTTTTCTTCTATTTCTTTAAAAAAATTCTGGCTTATAGAAGACAAAACTAAATAAAAAAATCCTCCGGCATCTGAAGATGAAATCATAATATTATTGATATATTATCATAGAGTGCTATCTTCTGGGCTAGTGTAAAATACAATTAGAACTAATCTGTCACTTCTCTTCTGATACATAGAGTCATTTTGTGACTTAATCTCAAACCAGTTTCTAAACGTCATAATTCATTTTGTGAGCCCTCCCCTGACTGGCCTCCTTGGTCTTTGTCTAATTTTCCCATTTCTGAAATAGCATCTCTTAACTCTTTGCCATCATCTATGTTGGAAATGTCACTGTTTGTGGCAGAGGTGAAAACAGTGCTATCTCAAAATCTCCAAGTCAAATGTTGTACCTAGCCCTCAAAAGAGGGGGTGCTGTGAGGGACTACTACTTCTGCATAAAGATGCAGCCTCCATGACTCTAATTAGTGCTCTTATAAAGGAGGGGTCAGAGATATCTTTCTCCCTCCTCTTGTGTAAGAGCAAACAGACAGAAATGGAGTGTGCCAAGTATGAGAAAGCAAGCTCTTGGTGGACACAGAACTGTGAGCAGTAAGTTTCTGTTGTTTATACACACCTAGTTTATGCTATTTTGTTGCTGAAGCCCAAAATGCACTGTTACACTATTTCATAGCAATTTCTATGTTCACATACTAACCCGTATGGAATCAGTGTGCATGCATGTGTGTGTATATCTACACATTTGTATGTGTGTGGCTGAATGATGTCCTCCTGCTTCACCACCCTCCATATTACTCAGGAATAGGGACAGTGTATTTTTGCTTATCACTGAATAGTCAACATTGAGAACTGTATCCCGCATATTACAGGAGCCCAACATATATTTAACAGACAGATCTTTCAATATTTTCATCAAATTACTACAGGTTGAATAACACTATATCTGAGATTTTTCAAGCCAAGCTAGCTGCATAATATGGGTACCAAACTGATTTACTAAAATGACACACTCATCAAAGGAACTCACTGGCTGTGAAAAAATAAGTACTCATGTACATAAATATAGATTCTGATCACAGGCAATCACAGGTTGTTTTTGAGGGATGAAGATATGCTGAGGAGAAACCAGATATGAAACAATGTTGAAAGAAGGAAAATTATACAGCCATACACATGGGGGAAAGGAATTCTTATGATTGCCTAAAAGATAGAGGAGGACATTCA
The DNA here is from genome assembly GCF_012274545.1 of Fukomys damarensis. Taxonomy (NCBI): domain Eukaryota; kingdom Metazoa; phylum Chordata; class Mammalia; order Rodentia; family Bathyergidae; genus Fukomys; species Fukomys damarensis. The sequence goes on along the minus strand of NW_022900917.1, from coordinate 25,759,377 downwards.
GCAAGGCTGACTTTACTTCTAGTTCACTGGGAGGGGAAAGAGATGCCTGAAGCAAGCATCTGGATGCTGTCCTCCAGCACCTACCCTGGGGAGCCAGACTCTCCGGAGCTGCAGGTTGGGAGGCAGTTGGGCATGAGCAACTCTGGAGATTTCCTCAGCCACAGGTGGGAGCCAGCAATGAGAAGGTGTTAAAGATATCCATTTCTCTGAGTGATTAAAACTAAAAGACACTATCTTAGGGCATTTAAACTGTTTTGGAATATACAAGCAAGCCCACAATACCTAATGTTCTTTAAAAAAAAACATATCACAAGAAAATATTGTTTTGCTTTCATGTGATGTGGTTAAATGAAAAGCACCTTTGTTTTATTAAAAAATCACAAATAATGTCATTGTAAAAACTATGACATAGAAGAAAACACTTGCTTTCTTTATCACAAAGGCTCAAACTTTAATGTATGAAGAACTCTTAAAAGTCAAGAAAAACCCTCACCCTTATAGAAAAATGACTAAGAGACACAAGGAACTCTTCACAGAAAAGGAAAGGTTTCTAAGCATAGGAAAAGATGCATATGCTGCAACTGCTCTGGGATACTAAATCTTTCTTAGCCAATTACTTCAGTGTGGCTTATGGAAAGAGCCTCCATCACCCATCCCTGGAATGGCACATGCCTGTGAAGATCAGGATGGTAACATAAAATAATATTCCACACGGACTGCATTTGTTCCTTAACTCAGTTATCCTTCCTTTAGCAATCTATCCCAAGGAACATACGTCTTCTCAAATAGAAAAATAACAATGCACTAACATATATGAGGTTTTTTATTATGGCATCTTTTGTGATTTGAAAAAGTATGCTGTTTTCTGTAAGATAATGGGAAAAATGAACATGTATGCATACTAATGTGCTTGTATAGATTTAGATCAAAATATAGATGAAGGCAGACATTAATTACGTTTGAGTCTGTACCTACACGTATACATAAGGAATACCAGCACTTGCCAAATGTAGACTCTAGGTGTGAAATGTTCATTCTTTCAATTCTCTGTATTTTTGACAATTCTCAAAATGATAAAACAGGCTTACTCAAATATCTGCAAACAGTTAATTATCTTATGACAAAATGTTATGTAAATTTTGGAAATATTTTTGGTAACTAAATACTATTCTGTCTCTTAAGAATAAATTTATTAACTTTCCATGGAATATAAATTTGCTACTATAAAGAATCCTACAATCAACATTGTATGTTAAGAAAGTGTAAGTTTTCTATATACAGTCCAATTTAATACATCTTTCATTTGACTTGAAATATAAAGTCATACACTGCAATTCCATGTAAGCATATTATAAATTCACTAAATTTCACACTACATTGTTATGTTCAGGTTCACAGGCTATATAAAAATTATAAAAAGTACAATAATATTTTAATAAAGAGAACAAAGCCATTCACACTGAAATAACTGTACATTTCTCAACACTGAGAAAGAAAAAATAAGAATATAATTTGAGGAACAAAAAAAAATTACTAAGTGATGTTTAATAGATATATCCTCAAAGACAATGCCGTTCTGGGAAGCTTTCATTATCTGACCACAGCAGCTGACACAAGCTGATTTTCGGTATATAAACATTAGGGGGAAACCTGTTCAAAGCAACCATTAGAATATACTTTTTCACGAACACAGTCATGAATGTCGGCAATGATTCTGTAGGCACGATTTTCAGGGCTCATTAATCCAAGTAATTCTGGGAGAAACGATGCAGAAATGCATCTCAATAGGTCAAGTACTTTGGACACTGCCTGCAGTTTTGAAAAATGCTCAAAACACAAACTCACTGTAGCAGTAGAAGAAAATAACATATTTACAAGTTATTCTTTAAATCATTTTTATATTGGGCCAGGGATTTAGCTCAGCAGTTGCACCACCTGCTTACCAAATAATATACAA
>NW_022900917.1:25756814-25757404 GCF_012274545.1 Fukomys damarensis | reverse complement strand
AAAAAAAAAAAAAAAAAAAAAAAAAAAATCATTTCTATATTATACTTCTGAAAGTTCTCTTAGTGTGTTTATTTTCAAGGAGACATGCATTAGTTACCAATTGAATTTTAAATTTACCTCAATGTACATATTTCTAAGAAAAGGGGAGTCAATATTTCCAGCATATATTGTTTATTACTTGTGATAAATTTATATGATGACTCTTATAGTCCCTAAATATATTTTTTAAATCCTATGTTTTTCAAGCCATGCTTTGGTGGCACACACCTGTAATTCCATCAGTCTGGGTGCTGAGGAAGGAAGACTGCAATCTTAAACCCAGCCCAGGCAATTTAGTAGCTTAGTGACTCAGTGAAACCCTGTCTCAGGGGAGGAAAAGAAAGAAAGAAAGGGGGTTTGGCTAAGAAACTCATTGCAAAGTCCCTGAGTTTAATCTTCAGTACCTGAAAAAAATCCTTCATTTTTAGATGAATTAATAATGAAAAACCTGGGTGCAAAAGGCAAGCTGATGTGTCTGCATGGACTACTTTTTTTATTAATTCATATCTTTAAAATTCTGGGCCGGGGATTTAGCTCAGTGGTTCGGTGGC
>NW_022900917.1:25736871-25756791 GCF_012274545.1 Fukomys damarensis | reverse complement strand
CCAAAATTCAAACCCCCATACAAAAAAAAAAAAAAAAAAAAAAAAAATTCTGGCATAAAGCTTAAAATTTATAATCATTAATGTGTACATCAATGATACTCATATAATGACAAGTATATGTGTTTTAAAATTTCATTTCCATACCTAAATAATGAATGGTAAAGAAATGCTGCAACAAAAGTGTGGTTCAGTCCTGGTACAGAAAGAACTGAAGAGGAGTTTGACATCACTGGGGGAAACATATCAGGATCTTGTCTGAAAACAATTCCTACCAAGAAACCACAAACAAAAAAACCCTGATTTTACACTGTTTTCTTTTTATGTCCTCCTATCTTTTCCTGTTTCTTTTTGCATCTACTCTCATTTAGAAAGTGACTGGTGTGGCTGTGATGAAGAAAAAAAATTACTTAAAACTGCATCATGAATATACTGCAGTTAGTGAAAGCAGTGAATTGCTTTTAAACACCAATGCAAAAGCAGTAATGTGACACATTGCTTTTTTGTCTCCCTCCTTTTGGGTCTGAAGATTATGAATCTTGGCAGGGTCATCTGAATTCCAATTGATACATCATATACTTAAGTGTTGAAAACATATCAAAGGTTTCATTCATTTTCCTGTACCAGCAGTTCCGGATTTGAGAGGGAGAGGAAGGAGAAGGAGAAGGAAAAACAGAGAGAGAGAGAGAGAGGCTGAAAAGTGTATATTCAGTCTAAAGATGAGGAGAGGAAAACAGCTGGTTTTCGAATGCTCTATGAAATGTTATTATTGCTGCCTCCATAAAATGTGAACTACTATTTAGTGAATATAATGAGCTGAAAAACATCTGTGTCATTTGAACACCTATCAAGAACTACCATCACTTTATTTCTGATCTAAAAAAAGGTGTCTTATTTGCAATAAAACTATGCTTTTGCTGATTAAAGTACAGAGCTATTTTTACCCTGGGTACATAGGGCATTGTATTCAGTTTAATTTTTGACCATCTATTCAAAAGTTGTCTCCTCAATCTTTTTTTTCTAAAGCACTGTGGTTTATTCTCTTTCTAATAGTCTTTATTCTTTGAAATTATCTTATTTGTTCTCATCAAAGCATTCACCTCAACTGTCTCATTAAAACAGCATACCCCCTCCCACCCTGGAAAACTGCCTGGTGTTTTAGCAGTGTTGAGTGAGTGCTCAAAGACTAAGAAAAAAACAGAGACAGAGAAAAATAAATCAGCAATCCTTTGCTTGGTCTGGAATTCAGGGGGCCTAGTTGGTCAGTATTCCACCTTAGTGGCCTCACAAAAATTCCTCTTGGGTCTTTTTTATTGTTTCTAAGGTGCCCACATCTACCGGAACACCTAAACCATCGCATGGAAATTACCAATTGGTCGCACAGTTTCTACAAGCTATGCTTTTTCCTATGAGCATCATTACTCTTTGCTTCCTTCTTCTTTTATTTTTTTTATTTATTTTTCTAATGCTCACTCTAGGTTTCATTTTCTATAGGATTACTTATTTGAAGCTATGCCTCCTGTTCCCCAAAGGCTCATCCAGCCCTTTTGCTAACCCTCTGTTTATTCCGACAACATCCTGTAACTTCTGTAACACTGGCCAGTGTGCCAAAGCCCAGTCATGCTTTGGAGGACAGGAAAGAGAGATGTTTCATGATACAACACAAGGACAGTCAAAGGACTGAATCAGAGCTAGGGAGCATATTTTCATCTTGGTTTTAAATCAGACCTGTTCTTCCTCCCCAAACTTCATCATACCATACAAGTAGAAACTCACTTGCTGAAAGACACACAAAGTACAGCAGAGCAGACAGTTAGCATTCAGAATAATATACTGGACAGAAATAAACAGTCATCAACAGACTCCAGGTAAAAGGTATGAGCAAGGAAGAAACTGAAGGAGGAAAGTAAAAGACAATGAGTTGCCCAGGAGGGAATGTGTCATAGGGAAAATTTTTCTTTTTCTTTCAAAGGGACACCAAGTTACTTGTCAACAAATTTGTTCCTAAGAGATAAGGTTAGAAGGGGCAGAGAATTCCCAAGAAATTATAAGCAAGAAACCTTGAAAGATTCCTAAGTGAGTTTGTTTCAGAGTTCAGGAGAAATTGTTGCCATAACAAGAGAGACTAATCCTCATTAAGATTACCTAATTGCTTTATGCTAATATGCTCTTGAGAACATTCACTCTGCTGCCACAGATCTGCTGTGTTTTATTTACTTCAAAACAGAGTTCAAAAGGTAAATGCCCTTCCTTACACTCTCAATAAGTCCTCAACAGACAACTCAGACAGTGCATTAAGATGCACTAAGACAGTTTTCCAAGAGGGGATGATTACAATCATTAGCAAATGGAAAGTACTAAGATACCCTTAAAGGGGAAAATGGAGAAACTTCTGCAAACTAAAAACTGTGTTAGTCTTTTAATCATCCACCTAAAAGTAGTGCTTCAAACAGTTCCACTGATGTGGTCAAATATATTTGGAAAGTAATCTTGCACAACTAGCAATCCGAAGAAAGAAAGTGAATGAAATAAAATTGATGTACTGTTGTAAGAGTAGAAGCTTTGCAAATGCAAAGAAGCTGATCAGAGCAGCAGGAGTCATTTCGGCTCCAAAGAAATTGTGGCTAGCTCCTTTTTTGGGTGGAAATTCCATAAATTAAGAGAAGTTTCAGAAGCCAGTGACTGTGGAAGATTGGTATCAGCTCATCTTTCAAGGAGAAGCAGTAAAGACGTTATAGAAAAAGAAGCTGCTGTGTAACCCAGGAAAGCACACAACAATCATTGCTTCATCAGGCTGGTGGTGAAGGTGGAGAGGAGGGGATGCGTCTTCGTGAGAGAAGGGGAAATAGGATTTAAAAGTTAGGAAGAGCTCAAGTAGCAATAGTTTGGCCATGATCTGCTGAGAAAGACAGGTGGTAACTGAGGAGAAACTATGGCAACGCAGAAGCAACAAACTACACAGTGATGTGACTGGAAGAGAAAGGGAGAGGCTGGCTGGAATGTTCAGTGACATTTGAGTAAAACAGGAAAAGAAAACAGGTATTGAAGTGAAGGGAAGAGGAAATAAAGTACAAACACGCATGTAATGGGAAGACTCTGGCAGACTGCGCAGCACTGGGCCGTCTAAATGGTAGATGTTTACTGGGAGTTAAAAAATAAAGTGGTAGGGAAATTAGGAGGAAACTATATTATTCTAATGACTACAGAGGGAAAAAAACACTTGAGTTAAAGGTAAAATCTGTGATATTTTATTCACTAGTATCCTCACTGGAATGTGTGTGTTTTGTTAACTTCGTTTTGGGCTCAGTGAACATTATGTATTTTCATAGCTCTTTGGTCAAGGTTTTTTTTTAAACAAAGATTAATTGCCATTAATCATCTTAAAAAGCAGAAGTCACTTATAAGATTAAAAATTATGATTTTTCTACCATCAATGAGAAAAAACATATAGTATCTATTACTTTCTAATATTTTATATTATTTTTGTTACTGATTTGTTAAAAAAGAAACTAACAAATCTACATTTTTTATCAGCAGATCCTTTTTTTTTTTGCTGTTTTTTAGTCAGAGCCTATTAAACTACCTTTTACTAATCAAAATACTGGAAATTGTGACTGTAAATATAAAACACTTCTAGGGAGTGGAGGCTAATGTTCTTTAGGTTGATAATTTGCTTTACAATGTTGTGGTTGAAGACTTCCCTTTGTAGAACATTGCAGTGTTACCTCCAAGGCCATAGAATAGAGCAAAATATGTTGGCTTGTGCTAAAGAGAGACACATGAGACTGCAGTTTTATAGAATATGGCTAGTTTATACACACATACATACACTCACACTGACACCATGTTTAAGATACTGTCTTAATCAGTGGATTCCCAATTAAGACATTAAAAATTCTACTTTTACCTCTTTTTAATGGTCCAGATGTATAGTTTCAGTTTTTTTTTAACCATTAGTTCTCATCTTTCAAGGTACTAATAAATTATTTCTTTACATCAACGCTATCGAGTAGCCACAGGTGGCTACTTAAGTTTAAGTTAACTATATATGAATATAGAATTAAAATTTAGTTTCCTAATTGTACTGTTCATATTTTAAATGCTCCATAGGTGTAGAAGACTAGGGGAATGACTACACACTGGACAGATCATATATGCAGCATTTCCATCACCACAGTGAGTTCTACTGAATAGCAATTGTTCTAGAAGATTACATTTGTGTGACTTTTTTTCTCCACTCTGGCTTATTCTGTTTCCTTTGTTACTAAGAAAACAAACTCCTAAGTGTAGCAATGGTATAAGACTATCAAAAAACGTTGAATAAAATAAGCCTAAGGTACTAGTGTTTCTACTAGTGTTTGTAGAGTCAGTCACTGCCAGAAATACTATTGATCAGAAAGTTAGATCTTTGCGGGAGTGGTCAGTTGAAATGCTGACAGCACTATTATAGCATCATAAATGCAATTATTATGGCCTCAACTTTTTGTAAGGATGAGAAAATGCTTAATATCATTTTTAAGGTCTGCGTACAATGCTCTTTCATTATATCTTTGCACTCATGGTCCCACTTTTTTACACCTTAGCTAAAATGTCACTTCTTCAAAAAAGATTCTCTGGATCACTAAAACTGCAGTAGTGGCTTGGATCAATGTTCCCCAAAAGCTCAGGTGAAGACTTGATTAAAGGCTTGGTTCCCAGCTCCTGGAGCAATTGAGAGCTGGTGGAAGCTCTAAGACATCTTTTAGTCATTGCCCGTGTGGCTTTGAGGAAGACACTGGGACCCCAGCTGCTTCTTTTTCTCCTTCACTTTCTCTCCACCACAAGGTGAACAGTTTGCTCTAATAGGAGCTCTCTGCCATGGTAAGCTGCCTCAGTACAAACCAACAGAGTCAATCAGAAGTGGACTGAAATCTCCAAACTTTGAATTGAAATAAAGTATTCCTCCCTAGCAGTTGATTGTCTCGGGTATTTTATTACAGCAATGGAAAGCTAACACAAGCCCTCTTCCCACATATCATAACCCTTAGCTTCTGTCATGTTACCCTACTTGTTTTTCACCATTGTAGTTATTGGTATATTCAATACTTATGTATATTTACTTGACTTTTGACTATTTCTTTTTCCCAAAAAAGTTTGTTTAGTAGAATGAGCCTGCTGGTGTGATACTCCAAGATCCAAAAAAAGACTGCCAGGAAAAGACAAACACCTTATAAACATTTATTGCATAAATACAGCAATGGATGCATTGAACAAGAAATGAAGATTAAAGTTATTCACCACGGAATTAAGTTTTTTGAAAAACAAAGGCATTTTAAAATTAAAAACACATTGTTTTCTTTCCCCTTTGATGTTTGCCATGGAAATAACATTTTATCTAAAATATAGTAGCCCCAGATTTATACAATGTACAACTGAGTTTGCTTTTAGAAAAGCTAAATAAAATGGCTAAAATTGGTGATATTGGCCTTCTGTAGCAGTAACTAAACAGCTCAAACAATGGTGGGTACGTCTTTGTGAGACAAGGTATAATGCAAATTTACTAAAGATTGAAAATGTCTCTAGCTCCCAGGTACAACTTACTTTAAAGAAATACAGTGTAAAATAATATTGTGAAAATGGAAATTTAGATTGTACATAGTATTAAAATAGAATGGTGCAAAAAGAAGATTCTAGTAGGGGCTTCAGTAATATCTAGGAGAGTACACATCTTGAAACCTTTATAATATTACCAGGTACAGCTTTTCACTATATGCCATTAGTAACAGTGGAAGTACTGGGCTATCAAAAAAGAATGTCTCTGGGTTGCCATTAAGATTGTGTAACTGCTTCATAAGCAGTCTTCTAATTAGAATGTGGCTTATAATGCAGAATCTTCTTCAGCATAAATAATTCATATTTTTCTTTGTAATAACTATAATTGTCATTGTAAATTAATCAATTTCCATTTTAATTTATGTAACAGACAGTCTTGGGTGAGTTTTGTTTGTTGACTGAGTGATTTTTAGCCTGAATCTCTAAGGCAATTTGTCCCCTAAATTCAGTGACGAGGTCTCCAAAAACTCCCACTATTTAATAGGATCTGGTCTCCTTTCTGGCCATTTGTTGTTGTTGTTGTTGTTGTTGTTGTTGTTATTTGGTTTTAGGTGAGGGGATTGAGCACAGATCCTCACAAATGCTAAGTACCTGCTCTATCATTGGGCCTCACCCTTGAACCCTTTCCTAGACATTTGTAACTCCTGAAAACATAATGCAATTCTGGTTTATACTATCTTACTGCATTTTGGATGATTGGAAAAATGACTGTTGCCATTCTTTGCACTTGTTTACAAGTAAAAGTTAGTATAATTTCTAAAAATAGTTAAATATAATCATACGCATACTTGGTTGTAATTTTTATCATTTGTATTCTTTATTTGTAGTTTTTATTTTTTCTTGTGGTTATATTTTTAAATAATCCCTGAGTAACCTTTCAAATAGCCAAAGAGAACATTTTAGACCTTACCTAGATAGGCAAATTACAAAGGCTGAGGTGTCATGCCTTGTTCCATAAGTGTCTGAATCGCAGTTGCACATAAAGCACAACCTTAAAAGGTAATTTTCCTTCTGTATTTTCAAGTATATCTTAGCAATTTCAATGATGCTATAAATGTCTCATGTTTGTAATGCATGATTAAAAGTCTTTTACGAAAATAATCTCTGCATGCTGTAACAGAGTTTGTTCAAAGCCAACACTGAATTCTCACATTAACGTAAAGTGCCATAACATTTACTCAGTGGAAGGCAGGTCTGTCTTGGACTTAGACCAAGATGGAGTGTGTTGCTGGAAGTAGCAGAAAGAAGTCTTTATTTCACATACAACATAACCATGTATTGTGGGTGCTGGGGGAAGTACCTTAGTATATTTTTTAAATGTGGGATAATTATAGTCATTTTTCCCAAACATGTTTTAGCTCTAAATTAAGTATTCTCTAGTGTTTTCCTCTAAATGATCCAAAAGAATCCTTAAAAATAACAAATGCATGCTAAATTACACAGATTCCATTGATAGATATCTCTACCAAAATTAATTTATTAAGATTATTTTCATGTTATTATAAATATGTCACCTCATTTATAGAGAAATTAACTCTGGTCATCTGAAATTATTGATCATAATTAGAAGTTTAAAAGTCCACATTAAGTAATGATAATATGATTTTTAGTTGACAGTCTTAAATTTCTATTTCAATGATGACCTATTGCTTTATTTTGAAAACATTTTACAGACCATAAAAATGTATGAAAAACATGAAGTACACTAAAGATTTTGTATATTTATCCCTCTCGTTAAGTTCTAGCTATTTTTTAGTTTATAAGACCCAGATTAAAAGATGTCTTTATTTTTGAAATTTACAAAATGTTTTACACAATATCTATGACATTGTGATGCATAGCTCTCAAGAAAATGAGAATCAAACATTGCCCCAAAACACACCTCAAAAGAAGTTATGTCTTTGTTCCTCCACTCAGCATTTCAAAAACATAATTTCAAACTGAAATATCGGCAGTAGGAAAGTTTGTTCATTTTCTTTCCAGGTTTCTTGAAAAACTGTTAGATCCTTTTACTGCAGCAATAGTTAATAGGTTTTACTCGGTGTGTTATGCAAAGCCCCTGTGTTCACCAATGTGGGGGGGAAAGCCTTTAAAGGAATGTCAGCATCTTCAGAGACTGCTTGTCAAAAGGATTTCAGTTTTTCTTCTTTGGCCTTCCTACTTTCAAAGGTTTATTCCATTCCCAGTAGGTCCCATATTATTAATGCATATAACTTGCAACTGTAATTCGAGGGTGCTTCCTGGTTACAAAATTATACACAGAGTTGTTTGGATATGAAAATAAAAGGCAGAGCTCCACATATTTTACAGTATGTTAATATTTTACTACTAGAAATGCTTACTGGTATGCAGAAAAGGAGGGCAACAATTTGCTAAAAGTCATCAAAAATATCTATTAATTTTTCTTTGAAAATTACTTAAATTTTTGCAATAGTATTACTATTAATAAAACCATGGATAAACTGAAATGGATAGAGGCTTTTTTCTTTTTTCTTTCTAATATCACTTATCCACTAGCAACATATATTAAAATGGCCTGATGGGGAGCAGTGACTGAGAGCTCTGGGTTTCAGTATGGATACTGGCTCTGGCTTTGTTCCTTGATCATTAGAACATGTTCTTTGTGTGTCAGGCTTTAGCTACCCATGCCTGTATGGGGAAAGGGTATTTAAATAGTCCTTTTATTTCAGACATGAAGTTATAGTGAAACTTGGGGGTGCTATAGTTTGTGTGTGATTTGCTCTTGCCAAAAGTTATATTGAAATTTGATTGTCAGCACAGCAGTGTAAGGGGAAAAAATCCTTTAAGAAGCATTAAATCTTTTTTTTTTTTCGCAAGACAATATTAGCTCTTGCCAGAATAGGTTCTTACAAAGTGGGTCATACCCTCTGTCTCCTTCTTTCCAATACATGGCTGCAAGCCTCTCTTGCATATGCTCCTACCACATGATACAATCTGTCATGTTACAATGCAGCATGAGGCTCTGACCACCTCCCAGTCAGGAATTTTACTCTCACCGGAACTTGGAAGCTACAGAAATGTTATGGTTTACATCCGAATGTTTCACAGGTCTTGTGCTTATAGATGGGGCCTTTAGAAGGCAATTGAACTATGGGGGGCATTGTAACTGATGACCGTAGGAGGTGGAGTCAACCTGAAAATGCAAGTCACTGGGGCTTGACCTGGTAGAGTCCATCCCCAACCCTGCTTCGCCTGCTCCCTCCTCTCTCTACTCTATGGCTGCCCTGGCAAGAGCAGCTTTCCTTTGCCAGATGACAGACCCTTCCTTGTTATGCCTTTCTGCCTTGGAAGTGGCCAGTTGTGGACTAAAAAAGTCAACCAAAATGAATTTCTTCTTAAAATTGTGAGTGTCACGTATTGTGTTCCAGCACCAAGAATGTCACTAAGACAATAAACCCCTTTTCCTTATAAATTACCCAATCTCAAGTACTCTTTAATAGCAACAGAAACAAAACAAGTTTGCAACTAAGCTAAAACTTATTAGAAAATTCACAATAAGTACTTTCCTATTTACAAATATTTGAAAGGTGAGTAATCACTCTGAAAAACTCTTGGTCTTTTACAGAAGTTTTGTAAGGTGATTTTCTGTTCTCAACAATAGTGCCCTGCAAAACTAAGCACAGTGCTTACATCTAAATGCATGCCTTCTTATCTAATGATCCTAGGACAATGTAAAGGAGTCCCCAGTAGTATTTCCTGAATATTTGCATCAAGCTGTTAACTGAGCATTCAAATGACTTTGAAATCACTGAGTATCTATAATGCTTCATTTAATAAATACCAAAATTTTAACTCCAAAAGCTAGGTTCTATTCTAGGCATTCGAAATGAAGTGATAGAAAAATGGTATAAGAAAGCCAGGTGTAATTTGGTGAAACTGTAAGCATATGATGACTTTTTATTATTTGTATCTAATGAGATTTTGATACACTAAATAATGCTATACCTGAAAGATTGCTAAAGGAAAAAAAAGAACAATCAAAATGTCTCTTGTTTAATTTTTTGTACAACATTTATCATATTAGTCTATAATCACTGATTATAAAATTACAAAATCTGCATAATTTGAGAAAAGAAACTTGCTTCTTGAATGTATATTTGTCAGACAGGCTCACCTGGAATTAAATGAGGACTTTAAAGTTTGCTGCTCTAGATTGGGAACATTATTTATAAGTCTCACTGAGCACATATTATGATGGTAGGCTGCTTTCCTGGATTCTCTGAAGCATCACAGAAGAAATGCTTAATACATTGACTTACTCTGCAAAAGTAAAAAAAAAAATCTGAATTTTGAAATAAAAGCTGGCTAGTGCCAAGTGTTTTAAATAATAGATTTATGATCTATGATCATATATTTTAAAACAATTTTAAAAAACTTTTTACAAAAGCCTTATTTGGCCACATTATATAAAAATAAAACCAACATTTCATGACCTTATTTCAAATTCAAATGTCAATTGTCAATGGCATTATACCGAACAAAATTGAGAATTTTATTTTCTGCTTTTTGGATTCTCCATATTTCTGCTTTTCTGATGTGTGTGTGTGTGTGTGTGTGTGTGTGTGTGTGTGTGTGTATCTTTTGGTGTTTTTAAAGTAAACAAGAAAAACTAAACTTGTTCAGAAAACAAGGAATTTAAGTTCTTGGTCTGTCATTTGAAGCCTTAGGTATATAATTTACTGCCAGACTGAATGTTATGTTCAGAGACAGCTGTTGTCAGGAAGATTGATTAAAGGCTTTCCCAGCAGGCAATGTGGAGGGTGATGGAATTTATAAAGTATGCCACATGTGTGTGAAAGTCACATCCTGGTCTAGCAAACACTGTCTAAATATGGGCTATATGAGTGGGTGTGCCTTAATTTTTTTAGCTTTCCCAGCCAGACTTATCCATCATTGGAAACATGAGAAAACATCTTACTATTATAAATTTTAACACTGAAACACTGGAGGGATTACATATTGTATCCAGTGGAGAGATCTCTCGTTCTCTGAAATTTGAATATATAATCTCTACAGAGACAATTTCATGGAGAGGAAAGATACCACTGAGGTAATAATCTGCTTTCCTAGATTTGGTTCTAGATCTAACTCAGTGTGTGCATGAGCACTCAAGTGTGCATGCACACACACACACATAGCATAAGTTTCTTCACATGAGCAAAGTTTTATACATATGAAGTCACCTGTAATAGTTCTTTCAGTGATCCTTATTGTAAAGTCTGTCTTTTTAAATTTTCTTAAAGGAATTTTATATATTTAATTAGGGAAAATGTTTGTAATTTCAACTTAAAGTACTTGGAAGGAAAAATAATTAACTGTTAATTAAATCAGAATGAGACTATATTGAGCTTCAGTAAATAATCTAAAGATCTTTTCTACCTCAGTTCACACTACTCAAGCATTCTATTAAGAATAGAAACGGTAGGGCCAGGGATTTGGCTCAGTGGTTCTGCTGCCTGCCTTACAAGCTTAAGGGCCCAAGTTTGATCCCTGGTGCCGAGAGAGAGAGAGAGAGAGAGAGAGAGAGAGAATGGGAAAATGGGAACAGTGAAAGACTGAAATTTTGCACCAAAAAAATTCTTTCCTAATCTCTTCAATCTGCACTGAGAATCAACTATATGAAAATTTATAAATCTGTATGTTAAACGATTATAAAACTGTTCAAATTGAAGTTGGGATTAGTAGCAAAAAAAAGATACATGAAAAAGATATTTAATTTAAAAATGTTTTCAATTAATAAATATGCAACTGTCCCTGAGAATTTGGATAATGGCAAGTACCTAGGCTCTGAAATGAGGATAGAAACACAGTTTTCCATGTTACAAAGTCTGTCCAAGATTTCTGGTATCAATGCCAAGCTAAGGTCCAGCTATAAGTTAGAGGAAAGAGTCCACACATGATCATTGTTACTTCTGGCACCAACTGCAAGTGTGGAGAATTCACAAAACCACTCTCAGTTTGATAGTTTGTTTGGAGGACAGAAATAACGCACTGAAAACTATTATACTCATGGCCTATTCAAAGGAAAGGATAGGGGCTGGGGATTTAGCCTAGTGGTTCTGGCGCCTGCCTTGCAAGTGCAAGGACCAGAGTTTGATCCCGGGTGCAACAACAAAAACTAAACAAAACAAAAAACAACAACAGAAAAGGAAAGGATAGGAACACAGGAGGAGATTCGTAGGGCTGAGTCTCAGAAGCTATCCCTAGACTCAGGGTGTATTTGTTACCATCCTGTTATCAGTGCAATACAATATCCACACAACACTGCCAACCAGGTATGATCATCTGAGTACTGCTGTCTGGAGTTTTTAATGGGTGTTCACTAGAGGGTTGTGATTGACCAAGGGGCCACAATGGTCTCCAGATCAACTCATATGGCTTGACCTACTGTGTAACACATGGTTGTTTTTTCTACTGTGAGCAGTCTCCACTCTGAGACCACTGAGCGCATCATGGACACTTGTATCAAGTACGACACAGACTATTTCCAGAAATCCAAGAACAAAGGACACATTTTACAACATAGCGCATGCTTATTTTAAGAATGAGCACTACTAGTATTGATTAAAGGACTAAATGAAATCAAATTCTTATTGGAAATGCCTAATATCCATTAACATTGAAAAAGAAGAAGTCAAGTCTAAAGCAATTTTGGTGCCCATTATCAATATGACCTAGCTCTAGTTTGATACTTGTGAAAAAAATCTAAATATAAAATTATAAAAATTAATTCCAAAGATATACAAAGAAAAAATGAGTCTATCCATACAGAGACAAATAGCAGCTAAAATTGCGAAATTTTTAAAATTCTGATTGCATTATACAGTCATTGTCATTCTCTTATTCTGTAAATAACACATGTGTGATTTTTATATTTACCTTAACTACCATAATTGTAATGAGATACATTTGTTTACTTCCCAGGCTTGACTAAATTTGTCATAGTCTCAAGTTTCACATCTTCTCTGGTTGTAATTATTTTGTCAAACTGACTCTAGAAATTTTTTAGGGCAGCTGAGATCTCCTATAAAACATATACCAAATTAGCGAGATTGAACAGTGTAAAAGTGGCATTTAGTGCCATGGTTATAGCTAAGACGTCCATCAAAAGTACCAATAGACTCAATTAAAGCTGAAAAAAAAAGGTCTCATGTATGCAGGCGTGGGACTTTTAGAAGGTGACTGGTGCGTGAGGGCTTTCTACTCATCCGCGCATGGACTCACTGATGAGTCCACAGCTGAACGCTCTGCTGGAAAGTGGGTGCTGCTTGAAGGAGGGACCCTAGAAACATGATTTAGAAAGGCGTACTCTGGTTCCCAGCTCCTCCCTTCTTTCCTTTCTTCCTAGCTTCCATGGGCTGAGCAGCCTTCCTCAACCATGCTACCACCTTTTACATGTTTTATAATTTTTATTTTGTATTAGTATATGTTTGCAATATATAATGATTATATTCATTGCAGGAATATATATATAAATAAACACATCCTAATTATTTTTATGTTCCCTTCTCTTCCTCCTTCCCCCTCTTCCTACAACTCTTGGCCACTCTTCCCATTTGCAAAACATCTCTCTGTTTTCTACTATTGTCTTTCAATTTGCTCTTCATTTTTTTTATGTTTTGAGTTTCTCGTACAAAGAAGCCATCCAATATTTAGGCTTGTTTGTATGATTTCATTTCACAATACTATGCTCTCAAATGAATCCATTTCCCTCAAACAATTCAAATTTATCTTTTTTAATAGCAGAGTAATGTCTATTTGCCTTACTGTCCTACCTCGGAGTCACCCAGTCATAGACTGACATCTTTGAAACTGTCAGCCAAAATAAGCTTTTCTTCCTTGAAGTTTGGGTCAGATATTTTCTCCTAGCAACAGGAAAGTGACTAATTAAAGGTACCATATATGTACATACATACATTAAAAAATCCATTCTAAAATTTGTGCCAGTAATGACAAAGTCTCACATCATTTCAGATGACTTGAAACACTTAAATGTCTTTTAAATACTTGCCTCATTATGAGATACATAACAAAGCTATTCTTATTTACTCTACATGACGCATGCAAAATTTTGGTTCCCAAACAGAATTTGTCATCAAGGTAAAAAGATACTAACACTAGAGATCACATCACCTGAATTTTAGTCCAGATATCTTTTCAATAATGTATGTTGTTTCTCTTATACCAGAGAGAGATGTCTCACTGCCAGTTCAAGCAACACTTCTGCAGAAAAAGCTCTCTGGATTGCATTGGCCAGATTTTAGACATAAACATAGAACAATTTATATCATCTTAATGAAGCACATCACTTTTTTTCCTTTGTGTTTAATACAAATGCAGTTTTACTTGACTTGCTCTGATTAGTTGAATCATGAATATTTGTTGCAGTGCACTGTAAGCACTTTAAGGGCAGCAGAACTAAGACAGCTAAGAATAAATTCTGGTTACAAAAAACTTGGGTGCAATAAAAGATTCCTATTTAATAGGTGTCCAAAACCAAGATTGTCTGCTTGCATCATAAACTAGTATATTTTCTTAGAAATAACAGGGACTCAATAAACATTTTTTCAATGATTACATAAATAAATATATCTTTATATCAGCCACTATTTTCCATATATTTTTTCAGACAATTCTCACACCATGTATTTATGAAGAGAAGCAGAACAAAACAAATCTGCCATAAACACCCAAGAAAGTTTTAGAGGAAATGACCTTACATGCATAGTTAGTAAACTGTATGTTTTTTCATCTACCATCTTTGTAAATCTAATCATATATTTTAACTTTGACTTTCTAGTTAATCTTTTACTTGTGAAATAGGGAAGCCAGAGTGATATATACACAGTGAATAAATTTTAATAAATATGCATAAAGTAAGACACACAAACACACACACACACACACACACATAAGACACACACACACACACACACACACACACACACACAGTGACCAAAGTCATTTTGAGTAAAGAAAATAAAGCCAAGGGCAGCACACCACTTGACTTTAAGAGAGTACAAGTCTGTAGTTTTCAAAAAAGCACAATAAGCACAAAAGCAGACACAGAGACCATGAGATAAACCACATAAATGGAGCCAAATGATTTTCATTCAGTACTGGGGATTGGACCTAGGGCTTTCACAATGAGCTACATCCCCAGTCCTTTTTTATTTTTACTTTGAGACAGGTTCTTACAAAGTGCTAAACTGCCCAAGCTTTGCCTGAAACTTGCAATCCTCCTGCCTCAGCCTCTCAAAGTGTTGTAAGTACAGGACTGTACCAACATGCCTGGCTCTAATTTTTTACTAACTGAGAAATTTATTGAGAAAAAGAGACAGTTTTTTAAAAATAAATATTGTGAAAATTCTATATACACATGCAAGCAAAGAATGAAACTGGATCTTTCTCGCTCTTCAATTACAAAATCAACACAAAAGGCCTGGGATTTAGCTCAGTGGTTCCGGCGCATGCTTTGAAAGCGCAGGGACCTGAGTTCAATCCCTGGTACAAAAAACAACAACAATAACAACAACAACAACAACAACAAAATGGATTAAATTTTAAATGCAGGGCCTAAAACTATGAAAACTACTAGAAGAGAATACACAGGGGAAATGCCTCAGAATGAGGCACTGTATGAAGCTTTTTTTTTTTAAAGGCCTGCAAAGCATAGGAAACAAAAGCAAAAGTAAACAAAGGGGATTACATCAAACTGAAATGCTTCTATGCAAAAAGGGAAACATTCGGCAGAGTAGAGAGACAAAGTAAAGAATACAAAAACTGTTTGCCAAATATATTTCTAACAAGGAATTAATATATAGATTGCACTGCAATTTCAAAAAAGTAAACAAAACAAAACTAAAACCTGATTTTAAATGGGCACTAAACCTAAACAGACATGTCTCAAAATAAGATACCCAGTAAGCAAGTATATGAAAAAAAATGCTCATCATCAGCTTCAACAGGGAAATGAAAATAAAAACTACAATGCTACGTCCAGTAAGAAAGACCATCATGAAAAAGACTAAGAGAGCAAGGATGTGGACACAAGAGAACATTTCCACACCACTAGCGAAAATTAAGTCACTCTGAAAATCCATATGAAAGTTCCTCACAAAAGTTAGAATTAGAACTGTGATATGATTCAGCCATCCTACTTCTGGGTATTTATCAAAGGAAGTGAAATGTGTGTACTGAAGAGTCACGTGCAGGCTCAGGTTTATGGCATACTTTTCCCGATCGCCACGAAATGGAAATGGACAAACGGACACAACTGATGAAAACAGAATCCCATCCAGTCCTCAAAAGAAATGACATCTTGTCATTTGTGACTATGTGGTTCAACTAAAGACCATTATGCTCAATAAAGTAAGTCGGGCACACGACGGTGAGTTCCACATGGTCTCAGTAGGTGGAATATGAAACAGTTTGATCTCACTGAAATTGAGAATAGAATAGTGGTCATCAGAGGCTGATCATGGTAGGAAGTTGATTGGGTGGTGAAAGGCTGGTCTATCCCTATGGTACATCTAGGAGTGAGAAGTTCTGCTGTGTTATTTCACAGTTGAATGACTGTGAATAACATTAATATACTCTGTTTCAAAAGGGTAAAAAAAGGCATTTGAATGTTTTACCATAGAAATTATAATTGCTTAAGGGGAGAGATATATGTAAGCTAATTATGCATATTACATAATATAAACACATATAGAAATGTCATATGGTACCTCAAAATACGCACAGTTTTTGTGTTTTTATGTATCACATAAAATAAGTCTAAATTAAAAAACATATTTTAACAAATTTGCAATCTCATAAGATAAACTTTGAGGGATGCTGTAACATATCCTTTGCTAATAGTAACTGCAAATACTGTCTCTGTTCCAAGGTATTTAAGGGTTATGAATGAAGAGGTTTATATATCAGTGACACGTGAAGGGCCGGCTGTTACATCAGCTCCTTTGGGCTTCAGCTCAAGGATGTAAACAGCTTTTGTTTGTCTAATGATCTGACCAGCAACTGCTACAAGTAACTGTACAAGTAAATACTGCAGCCCATCTAGGGCACATACTAGGCAACTAGGAAAGGGCCAAGGAACAGCAGATTAACAATAGCCACACTTAGTTCTCCATGAAAAATGCTTCCTGTCCTTTATCCAGAGTAAAAATATGACGCATCACTCTTCTTCCTATAAAAGCTGGAATATTCTGACATACAAAAGACCTGGTACTTGTCCAGTTACAGGTAGGACAGCTCCTTGGTATCTGGCTCTCTCTAATTCTTTTCACAGTTTCAACTTCCTATAACATTAGAAGATAAGGCATCCCACCGCCCATCCAGTCCTGGCGCCCTGTGATCAGTGTCCAGCCAACCAGTCCTAGTACTGCAATTCTTGAGTGCTTTTGTTTCCTTCCCAAATCTCCATTTTGCTCTTCATTCCCACCCTTCAATCCTAATGCTCTGTGTCTTCTCACCTGTTCCTTCCACTCTTCTTTTGCTCACCACTTCACTTTAGCTTGGTCACCTGCATTCGGCTTTCACCTGGTCACTCCTGTCAGAATAAACCCTCAAGTTCTCAGCACAGTACATAAGATCATTTATGAAGCAGTCTCACTTGTGACTCTCTATCTTCGTATCTCAAAGTCCATGCCTTGATTTCTATACGAACCACATTATCTTCCCATTGGACTATAACTCTTTCTATCTTCTAGGTTTGACCAACTTATGGAGTCTTAACAGGTACAGGCTTGATGGTCTCCATGAGAAACCTTCTCTTTTGGTGGCCCTCCGATGTGCTTCTGTTGTACTTTGTGGGTTAGTTACTGATAGCTCTGAAAGACTATCAACTACCGTAGGGAAATACAGAAAGTGGCCTGATCATCATTTTATTCCCCTCACCAGCTTTTAGGTATTAAGTAAATTTTTTTAATTAAAGAATAAAAAAGTATGAATAAACGATTAGTTTCTAAACTTCTTGAGGTCAAAGTAATCATAAACTCCTCTACAATAACTTTAAAGTCAAAGAAAATATTTATATAACACTAATAGTATTAGCAATAACAGCTCTGTCAGCTACTAGCACAATAAGTTCAGCTGCTGAAAGTACTTGAGCAGTTATGTACCAGATTCTTTGTTAAATCCTTTACATGACTAAAATTTTATCAGTTTGTTGAGAAGAGAAACTTTGCTACATGATAGCTTTCACACTGAGTAATTCAACAACACTCTAGATTAACTGCCACACAGCTTGTCATTTTATATAACTTTAAAGTACGTCTGTACCGAGCAGAATAGATTTTTCACTACAGTGCCTACAAAATGGAAAAAGTGAATATAAACAAAATATGTGGTTAGCTTGACTCCCTAGAGGCTGTTCCTACTTGAGACTAATGCATAGTGGGTACAGGGCCATACATAATTGGACATCATGGCTAGGCTAGGTAAATTACAGTGTTGAAACATATCACCATAATTTTGTGCAAAGCAATTTAGTCACATTCTAGGGGAAAATTCCCATGAATACTTTGATAGCTTCTGTCTACCTACATTTTTTGAAAATGATATGGTTTTATCATCACTCAATAAATTACAATATTCATAGTTATTAAACTTTTATGGCACAATGTTTTGGCCTATTAAATATATATACAATATTTTAAAGTAGTAAACATAAGGTTTTAAAATGCACTAGCAATCCCATTTGGCAACAATTTGCTTTTATTTTTCTATAGTCTTTTCTATGCTTTGTCACTGCATGTATTTCAAGAAATGAAATTCATGACACATAAAATTTTATATCTTTGTTTTTCACTTGTGTATATATTGTAATCACATCTTATCATTTCAGATCTTCTTTGCAATTGACCTTTTAAATGTCTGCATTTTTTCCATCTAGTCATATACTATCATTTGCTATACCAGCATTGTATTATTGAATAATTGAAATTTGCTTGCAAATTTTTTTCTTACTGGAAAAATGCCGCAATGGATATTATTGTTCATTTAGGTGTTTATTATATTCCAGATGAATTCACATGCACTGGATTGCAAGTCTGGAAACTGCATTTTCATCTTTGTCATAACACATGCAATTGCTGTAATTTAGTCTTAAAATCATTTTAAAAGATTTTACTCATTTGTTATTGCTACTATGTATGGTTTTCTTTAAAAACATCACATAAACAAACACAATGAACTCCCTCAATCTGCAAAGCAGCCCAAGAAGCACAGTGATCCAAAGAGAACAACAATTCAGGACCACATGTCAAGAAAATAAGCTTAATGGAAAATGGTGTGACTGTCAGCTCTTTGTCACTTGTTTTTTTCCTTCCCAGGGGAGAGTTAAGGGACTATATTTAAGAAAATGTGCTTAAAATTCTCACAATCATTCTCCTCTTTAAGGTGACGTGCCTAATTCTAGAGATCTGTAATAATATTTCAATTAACTCCAATAATAATATAGTAGCATAGTATGTTTTCAACATGATGACATTAATTGCTACATTTCATTAATCAGTATATTTGTATATACATGTACCGATCAATATATCTACATTATTAATTTATAATTGCATTTATAATTCTATGCAAGGCATAGAAATTAATTTATAATTGACTTATAATCAACTAAGTTATAGGTTTGAACTGTCTTTTATTTCTAATTATGTATTTCTTCTGTCTAAAATCATCTAGTGTTTCCAGTTTCTTGTGTCCCTGTCAGGGATAACCTTTGTATATATCTAGATATATGTGTGTGTAAATCAACTTGCCCCTCTGAAACAGCAGGGTTTAAAAGTTCTTCTGCAGCTCACACTAAGAAGGTACATGGTGGAGACTAAACACATTTTGAAATGGTTAAGCTGTATTCCATTAGCTAGAATATCGCTCAGAGTCTAATGGTGATTCCTTTTGATGGGCATTTGGATTATTTCCAGGTTTTGTCACTGTAAATAATGGTGAGATGGCAATTCATACACAGCCTTCAGGTGCTCTTCAAAAATTTCAAACATTTCTTATGATCCAACAGTTTCTCAAAAAATAATAAGGACGTATACTCACAGTGACAGTATGACAGCACTAGCTTCCCATGATGTCACAGCAGATGGCACTGTCCTTTTGAGCTCTTCTGAGGTGATAGTTGAATATAATATCCCACTCTATCCTTAATTGGAATTTACTTTTATGAACATATGAGTAATTTATTATTCTTTAAAATCTACTTTTTATCTTCATAATGAAAAATTTTTAATTGAACATGAACATCTTTATTCTATTCATAACTTTATATATGAAAAAGTAGTAGTTCTT
>NW_022900917.1:25632156-25736846 GCF_012274545.1 Fukomys damarensis | reverse complement strand
TCAGTCCATATAGAAACGTTTGCATTTTATTAAGTTAATCTATCAATAGATTAAAATTCTGTACCTTATTTAGAAATATAGTTTAAAATTTTATATATAAAATATAGACACATATTAATTCAAAGTTTATATTATCTCAATTTAGGAGATACATATAGAAGTTTCCCCAAGTTTGCTTCTAGTAGTTTTATGATTTAATATTTTTATATTTTCTAGTTTAAATAATGTATGCTAGAATTTATTTTGTGAATTTTCCCTGATAATTCTTTCCTTCCTCCATTGTTCTAGTTATATTTCAACATCAATTTTAAGTACATTTGCTTAATAATGATACTGTAAACCCAATGGTATAGTTTTTGTTGTTTTTCTTTGTTTAATGTTTTATATAATATTTCATGTTTCTGGTTAAAAACATAAAGTCCTATATTATTTTACATTAAATTGTCATTTAAAATTTGCAAAATCTTCTTATGAAAGAGTATAGAATATCTTCATTTACTCAAGTCTTATGGGGGAATTTAGAGTTTCTTTTAACTTGTAAAGCAATTTGGAAAATAGAAAATGTTTAAAATATTGTTATTTTATTTAAATTAATGATATTTCTTTCCATTGCTTCCTTAAACCAATATATAAAATTATAGTTTGTTGTTCTTTAGATTTATTGTTTTTCTTGTTATATTTCCTTCTGACTATTACAATCAACCTGTATTTAAGGATGAGTACAGAGAACCAATATTTTAATAAGATAGAGTCTTTAGTAACAAGCTGGACTCACCTTTCTATTTATTAAAATATTATTTTGGTTCTACAGTGAAGCTGCTCTTTTATTCATTGAATTTATGCACATTGCTTTACGAGTTTACTCCCATATATTTTATTTTCTATTATTAATTAGCATGTTGAGATCTGTTATAATTTGTATCTAGATGTCCCCCAAAAGCCTCAGGTGGTTATACACGGGGCTTTTCAGAGTGGATCTAGAATGTGTGATGCTGGTATTGTGTGTGATGTTGGGATCATGTATGTGTGATTACTACATTGGTCCCCTAATTAATTGGTTTGGTATAATTCTGGAATGGATAAAGGGAAGGTCCACCTGAGTATGAGTGCTACTGCTCTAAAGAACTGTTGCTTGGATACGATATAAGGGACAGAAAGAGGGCTGATGTTTCTGGTTGCTGTTTTCATTGCCTCCTGCCTGCCATGAACTGTTTCTCCTCTGTGACACCCCTCTGCCATGCCACCCTACCTTGGGGCCAGCTGATTATAGACTGAAATCTCTACAAACTGGAAACCAAAATAAACTTTTCCTCTAACTTTGAGTGTTGAGCATTTTTGTTTCAGCAATGATAAAAGTAACTAAGACAAGATCTCTTCCTCTTTATGCTTGGTAACAATTTGGGTTGAATTCATCTCCATGTAGTAAAAAATATAATTATGCTTGCTAAGTAAGAAGAAACAGTAAGAACAAAAACAGGAAACTAAAAGGTGCGCTGTCTAGATTTAGAGTAGTACACATGGAAATTAAACTTTTTGAATTAGTTGTTTGGGAATTCCTTATGCCAAAGTTAATTCTAGAGGAACTGTAAGATTTAAAAAGAAAAAAGTCCTGAATTACATGAAAAATTCACTAATAAAGAATTCTAGAAATAGAAGCAATTGGTACAATTAATATATAAATGAACAGTTCTTTATAAAATTTAGAAAGCATTATAAAGTTTTATGGAAACTGTTAGCTATCCACTAGCCACTACTTCTTTTCTCTGCTAATAAACTTGTTTGTAAAAGGTATTGTTTGAAAAAGAAATTTGCACAAGTTTCAATTCTTACTTATCCAGGTATCTCCATAGCCCAGATCTACCATGAGGAAAATGTTGACCATTTACAATATTACTCTGATGTGGCTATTACATCTTTCTGTTTTTATTTTTTTCTTTTCTTTTCTTTTTTCATGGGATATATGCAGATGCAGCACTCACCTTGAAATACCGAGGACTAAAACATCAACGACTACCTGTGAGGAGGTGGTGATTGGTACATCTAAGTTAAAATTCAGGGCCCAAGACTTACACAGTATGAATTACCATTGTGTTTACAGAGAAGTTTAAAATCTCAAAGTGTTACTTCTCTCTATCTCCAGTCTTGATGAAATCATGACTGGAATCATTTTTAGTTTGTAGAATAATGTAAGACAGTAATAATTTCCAGTACTATTTATTTTCCAACAAGCACGCTATAATTTCCCTCTTTAATATATTTGAATATGTATCAACAATGTTGAGATTTCTTGTGTTTGGTTATAGATACTATGTACTTTATTCCTTTCAAGAAATAATTATAAAGTGTTAAGTACTAAGCACTGGGACTAGAATCATGAATAAGATAGTCCAAAACTTCCCTTAGAGGCTAAAAGCATAGAGGAGTTAGATTCAAAAATATTATTCACCTAATAAACATTCAGTGAATACCATCAATGACCAGGAACTGCTAGCTAAGATGAAGTCTATTTGTTGCTTAATTATGTCAAGAATTGTTTTTCTCAAATTATTCAGTCTAACTAGTTAACCGTATTTAAAAAGTTGCATTTTATTTTTTATACTATGATCCAGGGCATCTTTCTTAAGTGTTATAATTTTACTTTTTGCCCATTGTTTTTCATGAGATTTCTATGTAGGCTTACATATTTTGGAAATGGTTAAAGCTTTATACATATTAGACTTTTTATTGTAAATGATAAGTAAGATAAGAGATTTTGAACACTTTGCTGAATGTTTAAATAACACAATCAAAAACCACAGTGAAAATCCTAACACAATTGGGATAAAAAGATAAAAGGTGAACAGAAGGAATAAAATTTATCTTTTTCTCTATAGAAATATGAGGTAAAAAATGAAACATTCAGAAAAGTTAAATATGAAGGAAATTTTTGAAAAGAAAGATCTACAAAACTTTTCCAATAAAAATACTTAGTAATCTTTGCTTATTTATATTAAATCAATGTAGAAGTGTTCTAAACCATGAATTGTGAGATGAGCACTATCTATGTAGAAATCTAAATAAAAATTATAGGTTAGATATTTTTTAAACACAGGACACAAAAATACAGATTTCCAACACAAAAATATTTGGACTACTAGTAAGTCTAGATAGGCAGTGGACTAAAATGATTTTCAAGTTAGAACACAAAATAATTCAGAAGACACCAGAATTTCCCTGTTCATATTCTAAATTTACATCAAAAGGTACATCTTAATTTTTAATTATGTGTCACACATTTATATTAAATGGTCTATTTAACACTGCTAAAATAATTCTATTGACTACAGAACAAACATCTTAATATATGCTTGAAATACTTAAACTCACTTTAAAATAAAGTGACTGAAAAATAAATTGTAAATTTAGGAGACTATGGCTCTACCCCTACCAAACAATACCCTCAGTGTCTGAACATTAAATGTCAATTAGAAAATCAAAAGGTTTCTGGGATCTATCTTAAACTATAATTGAATACAAATATTTTGAAATTCAATTAATATTTACTTTAAAATTACTTCACACAATTCATTTATTTCTATAATATTTACCTAAAATATTTGAAAGAGCATGATTTCATACAAGACAATTTTAATTAATTATTTACAGTGTCTTGGTTATTGCTCCCTTTGGTCTTCTGTAAATTTAGACTCATTCACAATGTCCTATGACCTGGTGACAGTCATGGCACTATAGAATTAAGATGTGATTCCAAGTAATTTCAAATCATCCATTTTTGGGTCACTTCTCAGTTTTTTCATTTGTAAAACATGGTTTAATTCTCCGACAACAAATTTTTAAAAATTTCATGCTTATTTATTTTTTGTGCATAGTATTGCAGATTGAATCCTTGCTTTTCATATGCTCCACCACCTAGCTACATCTCCTGTCCTCTTTGTCTAACTTTATTTTGAAACAGGATATTTCTGTTTCCAAGGAGGAAGGGAAATCAGAAAAGCAGGGGGAATCGATGGATCTCAGAACCCAGTAGGCCACAGAAGGAACTGTGGCTTTTAATCTGAGTCAGCGTTTCAAGACTCTCTGGCCGAGGTTGATAGGATCTGACACGTATTCTTACAATAGATTGGACCAAGGGATGAACAGGGTAGGTGAGGAAGAGAAACAAGAAAACCAATTTGGAGGATATTATACTTAATGTGAGACTGGATGGTGCCTTTGACTGAGGCAGCAGCAATGAACATGGAGAGAAAGATAAAAATCTCAAAGAAAAGACAATAGAGATCTAACGTTGACCACTTATGAAGGCTTTGGTCACATAGATTACGGAAGTGTAACTGAAGGTAAAAATCTTATATTTATGTTTTACTTCTTTCAAAAGCTTCTCTATTCTCTTCTTCCCCCTTTTCTTCTCTTCAGAACAAAAACAAAAACAAAACAAAACAACATACGTCTTTAGCCAAATGGAGTTGGGCCGTACTTTGTATTTACACAGATCTATGGTTCTCACATAGAATTGAATAGGTGGTCATCAACGAAGATAGTCTTACTTCAAAATAAACAGCTTTGCAATGAATAAGCAGAAGCAAAATTGAGATTAAAAAATGAAACCGATAATATCTGCTTTGGCTTGAGGTTTTGGGTAAATGATGAAATGCTTCCATTTGGCAGAGCCATGAGGCTACTCTTCTATATTTGCTGGTGAGACCCTTCCTACGTACCTTTTTGAGCGCTCTCTAGGATAGCTTTACCCCTTCTGACTAACTTGCAGTATAAAATACTGGCCTTTGCTTGTTTCACTTGACTTGAAGAACAGGTCAGCAATCCAAAGAACACTTCCCCCGTTTTTGCATCAAAAGAAATTCAGACGGTGAATAAAATGGTTTTTTCTTATTCCTAGCTTCAAAGAACATAGTTTACAACTGAAACCATTCATAAATAGCAAAACATTGTGTATGAAATATATCCTGCATAACCATGGCTAATTCTGCCTTCTGCTTTCCTTCACTTGAGAAAATGACCAAAATGGTCCATGTTTTTATGTTGTGGTATAAAGGCACATTGACGGTAATCATTTTCACAATCAAGATCTTACTGCTCTCTACTCAGTCACAACAGTTTATACTCTTCAGGGAGTAGTCTTAAAATCACCTTCTCCAAGGAAGAACGAAGCTTCCTTTGATACTATATTGTTTCTCCATCCCTTGGTATTTTGTTTTGATTTTTCTTTTCCTTTCTTTAGATGGTCTACATTCCTCAAAGACTATGAAGCTATAAGGCTTAACTTTCTTATGCGTTTATATCCCTACAAAAATCCCTTACCCAATAGAAACATATCCAGGTAAACGCTCTGTAAATAAATAGATACCTGAAAGACTCAATGTAAATCAAATCAGCTGAAGGGAAAGTAGCTACCAAAAATAATTAAGCAGAAATTCCTATTATAGAAAGGGTTCTTCCTAGTAAGAAAATAAGAACTACTCAAAGATATTAGCTTTTGCTTAGTTCTAAAATTTCTCTTTTGCTTAAAGAGTCATACAGATAGAATTTAAATAAATAATATGCACTGAAAACTTTTGGCAAGGAGTAACAATTTACTAGAATGAACTGGCTTCAGTAATTTCATTTGATTATCATACTATAAACATGATACTAGCTATAGTCTGATGATATATTACACTGAGTTTCCAATTCATTACCACTGCGTACTGTGAAACCCACAAGAACCTATTCCTGGCCTGGGGGAGTTTCTTATCTAGTTAAGAAATACCCTACAAAGTGAAATAATCAGAAATGACAGAGATTCATGACATAGGTAGACGTACAGAATTTATACACAAATCACTAAAAGGATTTGGGGCTGAAGAAGCAGAGAGGATGGGACAGACATCTGTCAGATGCTGAGTAATGACGGACTGGATAAGGACATGTTTGAGAGAACAACTTCTAAACAACAAAGCTAAGGTACAAAGAAGTGTTGAGTGGAAGGGTTGATGAAACAAAGAGGCTTCTGGCTTGAAAACAGTTTGTAATAAAGAAAAAGAGAAAATCAACCCACATAAGTAAGAGGATCAAAGGATGGGCATTCATAAATCAGTCTGAAAGATAGTCAACAAGGGGCAAAAAATATGGAAGGTGGTACAGGAAAACTAAAAATGCAGGATTTCAAATGATAGTTCAGCAGAGAACAGTTTCAGATACGAAAACCAGATACAGAGCAATTGTAATTGGCATGGCAAAATGAACTTTATTAGGGATTTTTCTCTTTAGAGACAAGTTGAATCATCAGTGTGAGGGGATAACCACGCATCTATCTTTCCTGAGCCCAGATGAATGAACAGAATATGCAGATCCTGGAACTAGTTGGTCAACATCCTATTTTATTTGCCCAGGGAAGGAGGAAAAAGCTGGGGTTCAGGGGGGAATGGAACAAGCCTGGACATGTCTAATGTCTCACTGTATCTCCTCTCCCATTGTTCCTTGCTATAAAAGACCCTAACACATCTGTTCACAGTGAGGCATTGATTTGAGGCAAATGAGGCCCCTCCCTCTCCATAGCACTAGCTTTGAGTAAGTTTTTTGCTTTTCACCAGTATGAATGGCCTCCTTTGATTTGGTCAGCCATAAGCAAATGGACTTAAGCCTATGGACTTGATCCTGTTACCAGAAACCCACTGACATACATTTAGAGGTGACAGTACTCTAGATTAACTAGGTATAGAGAGAGAAGTTAGGGAAGAACAGTAGTCGGCTATAAGGAAAAGCAGCATTTCAGTGCTCCATAGTGTATTCTCAGATCCTGCCACGACATTCACAGGGAGAGCACGTGTGCCAAGCCCCCTCCTCACCTGTCTACCCAGAAAACTCAAAGGCAGCCCAGAGAAACCAGAGACTAACCTACTTTGTGCCCTGTTACTTTGCTAATGCTTAAAATAGTATCTATGGAACACAGCAGGAGCACAATAAGTATTTCTTGAATATTTACCATTTTCAACTCTTTGGAAATTTTTCCTAATTTTTTAGGTACAGCAACAATGCTTAGTGAGAAAGACACGGGTTTTGGAATCAAGTAGACCTGTGCTTGACTACTACTATTCACAGGCATTTGATTTGGCCTAATGTCTTAATTTTATTGATTCTCATCTTTCTCATTTATAAAACAGTCATGTCAAACTTGTACTGTTATTATGAGTTTTAGAGATTACATATATCTGACTAACATTTGTGCCTGTTAGTGACTCCATCTGTGGCAACTAAGAGCAGGTGTTAACAAAGAGCAGGTAACCCTGAATTATGTTTTCTTTCCTTTCATCCAATATTGTATATATGTAAATTTTTGCACTCAGCACTAGAGTATTATGTCCACCTCCACTCCCTCGATAGGCAAATTTTGCTACCCTACTCATTTCCTTAATATGCCTAGAAAATTCCAATCAATCTCAAAATTAATCACAATTTCTATCTCAGAGAAACCTCTCATTTTATTAGTCCTCAGTACTTTTCTTTGTTTCAATGTCATAACTTTTACTATTGTTTCCTAAAAGTATTTAGATTAATGTTTGTCTTCATTTCTGAAACACGAGCTCTCTAAAGACAGGAAGGTTAGCTTCTAGTCACACATTCTTGGTTCCTAATAAGACATGTATACTAATTATATGAAAGGTGAGATGAATACAAAAACTACGAGGTTAGAGGACGTTGGGCAGGTGGAAACTAATAATATAACACTTACCGTATAATTTATCTCCAACAGAAATTAATCTTAGAATGAGAATGGAGAACTAAAAATAAAAGTGAATGACTCAGTCTTATAGGGAATTTTGATTAAAGCAGTCTAAGAGGACCTGAGTGTTTAGAGAGTTCTTTACGTTTTTAGATATGTGTTTTGACTTAAAATAGTGGCCATTAACTTGAGTGTGAATGATGAGGTTCTTCATAACCATACTTGGCAGCCACCTGCCTGTGAAATTGATTGCTAGATATGAACATACCATTACCCTGGAAGAACAACCTTTTTAGGTAGACAGGAATAATGAGAAAGAAGGCATCTAGAGTTAGTTTCACATCGTATTCTTAGAAAAAGTTGACACTTTAGTGATTTCACCATGCTGCTATGCTGTCCAAGTATAAAACTGCAATGTAAAAATTTTCAGCCAAAACAATAAAATCAATTTTCATCTAGTGTCTTGCATGATAAACAAGGAATTTACTCATTTTTGTTTTTACAAGGTACTTTGAATGTAGCTACATTGAGGATTGATATATTAACTAATATATGTATTTTTTCTTTACTCTTTAAATTTGACTTTATTAGCCTACTTGAAATTGAATGGTGATATCTAAGCATTTCAGGGCAGCTATAGGATTAAAAAAATTATTCATATATTTGAAGAAATTCATTGATTTTTTATAGAAAGCATAGTGGCCTTGTGTATACTATATCAAACCCAGATGTTACATTTCCATAAAGGAAATAGAGTACTTTGCCTCCTTAAAATTAATTATATGAAATCTATAATTTTAAAGTACTGCTTTGGTAGACAGGAAATTTTGTATAAGTAGGACAATATTTCATTATGTATTGATTCATGTCCACCAAAAGTGAAAGCACATTATTTTACTCTGAGTGGACAATATTCATAAAATGTGCCTATTTTAATACTCTAATGCAAGAACTCAAATTTACTTACCTCCTTAATTTTTAAGTCAGTTTACAAATATTGAGGGAGAAAATTAATTTTTACTATTAGAGTCTATTCACCTCTCAACATCATATAATGTACACTTGATACATAGTGCTTGGAAATCCAGTGATACTAAGAAATATATTTAGCAAATGTAGAATTAATTTTAGCTGGTAATCTTTCAAAAACTAATGTAAATTAGGTAGATATACATGCCTAACTAAAGAAAATAACATTTATATATATATTTTTGAAATCAGTGATATTTTCATAGAGGAGATTTAACTCAACTGATTACCAGTAGATTCCAAACAAAATGATCGATACTTATCCTAAAAATGATGCAATAATTATCAAATGACATTCTACAGAGCACATAAAGGTGGGTAAACCAAAGATACAATAGCTGCAGTGTTCCTTGAAGCGACTAAGCTCCCAAGCAAATCATCCTTATTAGTTCCTATTCATGATCTAAATTATGCTATCTCTTCATAACATGCAGCATTTTTCTCACCCTCACATTTCTAGGCATTTTAGCTTCTGCTGACATAAATGCATTCCCCAAATAGAATATTACAGCAATCTTCTGCTAGACATTTAAGCCCATTTGTGCACTAGTTTTTAGGATGATTTTTTGGAGCTTTCTAACTGTGAGAGGCTTGGGAAGATAATGTTAGAATGAATTAGAACTTGTTTTCTAAAGCAACTAGACACTTGATCTACCATTAAAAAAAACACACACACAGCCTCCTACCTTGAAAACAAACATCTCACGGCGAAGAATAGCTAGCGTGTTAAAGTTCCCGTCACAGATGTTGGGCTTGGCTCCAGGGTAGGCAGGTCTGCCGGTGGGAGGCCGAGGAGGCTTCGGCCTGTCATTTCTCCTCGGGTCCACTGGAGGAATGGAGCGGTGTGGGGGCACTGTTGGTAGAGGTCTTGTAGGTGGAGGGATCTTGTCAGGTGGACCTTTTGAAAACACAAGGACAGTGCTTGGCTCACTTCAAACTGAAATAGTGCTGGAAAATATGCCAAAGAGCACAGCCACTTATCAGAAGAAGTCACAAACTAAGCAAGTGAAGAGGACGTTAAGATCTTTTATTTTCTGAATAAACGAACCATCTTAACCACCACGAAAACACCTCCAAGTGTATGGCAGATTCTGCACATCACACTAGATTCTGAAACCAAGTAACCAGGTTTTCTCTGTTCATTTTTTAAATAGCTTCTCCACAGTCCTTATTGGAAAACTGCTATCAAATCTTTTGTTGGAAGTGGGTGGTACGTAAATAATAAAGAAAGGAAAATGAGTTTGGGAATAAGTTTCACCAAAGTTAATCCTGAATTTGTACAGAAAATGATTTTCTGCAACTTTTTAAAATATGATCTCTCATCAAAGTCTATACTACATTCTATTTCTAAGTATTTTCTAATCTTTTACTATTTCACTATTTTCTTCTAATGAAATGCAGGTCAAATTGCTAGATGCATGTTTTATTTACATATTGAATCTGAAACACCAATTGATTTAAAAATACCAATACCACCATTATGTGAAAAACTATAATAGTACATAAGATCCTAATGAGATAATTGACAATGTGAAATAGGAAGAAAGGGGCTAAAGGTGTAGGGAAAGTGTGAAGGGTAAGGGAAAGCTAATAAGGGAAAAGAAAAAATAGGAGAAAATGAAAAAATGGAAATAAAGTGTTTGTAAATGAGGAGGGGAGGAGGGGGTGAAGGGAGGGAAGGGACAAGGGGACAAAATGAGAACCAAGACCTGTCATGTAAAGGTACAAGATCCCAACAATGAATGTAACTGTACTGTATACCTAAAATGTACCAATAAACTCAATGAGAAAAAATACCACCAGTATATTAATGTGGAGAAGTATTTCCAAAAAGAGGCTTCTAAATCAAGCCAAAGTTTATACATGTAATTTGGTACAGATGTTAAGCATCTTTCCTCAGGGAATTTAGGTTTTCAAAATCAAATAGTCTAGACTACTAACTCATGATGTCATGAAAAAGAGATTCTTTCAGCCCACCACGCAAGAGGAGTTTCCGATGTCACACACATAGGTGTAGGAGAGCTTAACTGAACATCGGAGCTACTTAGTGTTCTGTTCTAGACATGTCTCTTTTCAGTACCTCACCAAGATAAAAAGCAGCAGAAAAGTTGATCTTTTTTTCAAATCTATTTTAACTCTGAGATAATGCTCATGTAGTAAAATTGAGAAACTAATGAACACAAAAGAAATTAGTGAACTTGAATTATACTGTTTAAAAATGCAAATGACATCTTCTGGATACTCGATATTAACATAAGATAGCACACATTTGTCTTTGTATTGTAAAAATGAAAGCTTCACTTCATTAATTTAGTAAAGCATGCTTGTTATATGTAAATTATAAATGTCATGTTCTTAACAATTATGTGTGAAATAAATGTCTTTATAAAGGTCAATCGTGATATAGAAGGAGTTAAGATTACAGTAAATATGCAGGATAGTTTTATCCATTTTAATTTGCACTTACTATGTGAATCCCATAAATAAAAATAATATCACTATATTAAAATTTGTTTTGGACTACAACTTTTACTCCCTGGCTGGTTAACTTTCACTCTGCATCAGTAATGATCTGAATTTGAGGTCAATTTGTTATATCTATTATATAGATAGTACAAAATATTACATAGAAAGTACAAAAAGTACTTTTCTGACTTTCAAAAATGCTCTGTCTGGGAACTATTTAATATCAAATCTCAGGCATTTTGAGCCAATCTGGTACCAATCTGGTCTCAGCATCTATGAAAGTACTACATTCCTAACTGCTGTTATATTTACCTTATTATCTTCATTTATTTTATATCTTGACTTGAATTTTAAATATGTAAGCTAATTAAATCTTTAGTATAATTCCAAGTATCAAACAATTCAAAATGAAAATCGCATCAGTGCTTAAGTTCTTCCCATAATCTACACACTAAGATCTCTGAGATTGTTACCAGAAAAACTGAATTGACAAAATTTTTCCAGTGGCACAGATACTTTTCTTCAAGTTTTCTCTGCCTCACATATTTAGAGTACCTATTTCACAGAAGAAAGCAGACAATGAATTCTGGATTTTACTGTAGGATTGTCCAGACAGAAACAATGGCAACCTACCATATATCTTCTGAATGCCCTGCAAATCATCATTAGGAAGTTTGAAGTTGTCTGTTTCCATGTACTGGTAAAACGGAGCCATGATGGCAGTAGGGTCATTGGAATGCTCCAGGCCCAAAGCATGTCCCAATTCGTGAACTGCTACCAGAAATAAGTCATTTCCTGTGCAAATGACAAGAACAGAAATTAGTGATACCCAAGCAAGGAACTGACAAGAGCAATTTAGTGCCATCAAGATGCCACCCAACAAACTTTGGATGATTTTATCATGGTATTCCTACTAGTAAAATTCAATATCCTTCATCCTTCATATTAGAAAAAGGTGGTGATGGTGAAATCATAAAGTTTCAGAAAATGGAAGGGAAGAACCAATAAAAGGTGAAGAAAAACCAGCAGAATTAGAAATTGATAATACTGTACTGCCTTTAAAATATCCTTCCAATTATAAAGTACATGGTACATAATATCTAACTTTTATAACCTTCATATGTAAAATAGGAATTATTATTTACACATAACATAATTCTATCAACTCTGTAAAAAACACAGAGAAGATATAATCTATACTTCTATACAGATGAGTAAATTAGGCACAGAGGATGTGCATGTTTAGAACAGCAGATCCTAATACTTATACAGTTGTAACTGGGAGTCAAGTCATTTGACTATGAGACCAAGGCTTTATCTTGTTGCTATCCACAAATTCAGAGAATAAAGAAATGCAGAAGATTAAAACAAAAATCTAACTTCTAGCAGTCACACTAACTGGAATTCCAGTTCTACTTGTATAAATACCAATTCTCATCAACTAAATACAATATTAACAAAATACATTGATCTCAAAATTGTTGTGTCCCCTCAAAAATCTTTGCTGTAAATTTGCACAGTATTACTGAAAATTCTGCATATACCCAAAGTGGCTTAGGGCAGTTAATGCCCTGCTGATGTCTTCTGTGTCTTGTCTCCTGGATCATCCTAACTAAACATACTATGAATAAGATGGTCCTGCAGTCATACTTGTTAATTCTGAAAATTCAATTGGAGCATGTGAGGATGGAGTAGGATTGTTACATGGTGAAGTGGAAAGTTAACATGATTGCTGATGATTATGGAGTACTTGCCACCAATGCAAATAATTTCAAATGAATATCATTTCAAGGAAAATCCCTTTTCAACTATTTTTATAATTCACTGTGGTAATTCCCTACAGAGCTCTAATTTTTAAACACAGTGCCAGGTAAATAACCAACATGTTTTCCACTCTGGAGTGAACTGCCATAGAGAAATGGATGAGATCATGGGCCTGGCTCTTTATAGACATTAGCACACTGACACTGCACCACTGAGACATTTCCAGGGAATTACCTGACTGTCAAAGAACAATTAATTAACTACTGGTATGAAACAAATTCAAGATTTTAAAAAAAGAAATCACCATTTTCGGCCTTCACATCTTCTCTTTTTATGCTACTTAATGAAAACCAAGACACCAAAAAATGCAGGCAATTATATTACAGTAACTATAGATGATCTACTGAAAGCTTACTAACTAGGCCTTAGGCATTATAAATATTTTACCTGCATTTTCTCATTTAATTCTTGTAACAATCCTGTGAGTCACCCAGTTACTCTTCTTAGCTCCATTTTTAAAATGAGAAAACAAGGCCTGGAGACATTATGTAAATTCTGGAAGCTTATATAATAAGGAAGAGTTGTATTCACACTTCCCTGTCTGTTTCCAGAGATATATTTTAATTACTACAGTAAATCACATGGCTATTAGTGTGCACAACAGATTAAGTAATATTGTCATGTGAAAATAAATTTCATTCATTAAGTTATTCATCCATTCCACGACCATTTCTTGCATGCCTACTGTGTATGAGGCACATATCTAGGATTGAAAATATAATAGTAAACAAACAAACAAATAAAAACTTTGCCTTCTTAGCATTTAAATTGTAACAGAGGAGAATGGAAAGAAAGAAGATAGAAAAATGAAGTATGTTGTATACTACAAGTGATAAGGAGCAACAGATGATACAGATTTTGAGGGCAGAGAAATCTGGGCTACAGCATATGTGGTACATTAGATAATGCTCAGAGTTTGGCTTCTAAATTAAGAACCACTGAAATTTTTTCAAGAGGCAAGTAACATCATGTAACGTCCACTTTCACAGGATCATTGGCAATTAGTCTTGAGAGAATAGACAGCAAGGGACAAGGGAAGCAGCATAATCAAGATCTGGAGTTGCTGAGATAATTCAGGCAAAAATGCCATAGGGCTGGATCAAAGTGGCAGCACTGGAAACAGACAGCACTGTATGATTCTTGATACACTGGAGGAAGAGTCATGAGCTTCAGGAGAAAAGAATAAGGCCAAAGATAACCCTAAGTTTCGGCCCAGCCAACTGGAAGAATGAAATTACAATTACTGATGTAGAGAAGACTGCCTTAGAAAGTACTCTGTGTGCGTGTGTGTGTGTGTGTGTGCTCACGCGCGCGCTTGGCAACAGGATGGGAAGTGGAGAGGTACAGAGTATAATCAGAAGCTCTGTTTTTTTAGTGTTAACTCAGAGATTATTTTTAAATGTCCGATAAGTGGGGATGTCAAATACAATTGGATATATGCCAAAGGAACTTGGGTAATTGTAGACTAGAAGTATAAAGTTAGGATAGACGAGCATATTTAGGATAAAACACATGGATTGGAAGTTAGAAGCACGCACAGATCAACTCTAGGAACAGAAGAAAGGGTAGCATTTAAGAAAGCTTCAAGTAGGTTGGTAAAAGTAGAGGTGGTAAATTGTGTGAATTTTTTATTCTGCTTATTGAAATAGGAAAATACCAACTAAGAGAACACCATGAAGGAAAAAAGGTAAGAGAAGTATGAAATATTTATGTAGAGGAGTTATAAGGAGAATTGGCCAGAATATATAAGAAACTACATAATTATTTCCAGAGAACATTCATGATCAAGAATTTAAAGTGAAATTGATTAACTATGTGGCTGCATTTTTCTAGTCCTGCCTCATTTAATTATGTTTATACAGGTACTGAGTTAGTAGATGTGATTTCACCTGAGTTTTGGTATTAACCATTGGATATAGAAAGAAGCAAGACAGACAAAGAAACTATGATATTAAGTAGGGACTTTTCTTTTTTTACTCACTCTGGTATTTGTGTCCTGCAAGGAAAAAGATGGTAATATCATGGGATGAGAAAGGAAAATAATAAGATAATGAAATAATTGAAGATCAACTCAAATTCTGAGTTAATCAAAGGTAATTTGAGTGGTGATATTCTTCGGCATGACCTGAAAAGTTGAGCAGTGGTACTTATAATGGATATTTGTAACTGAGATTTATAAACAATGTCAAGAGAATAGCTATAGGAGGAAGCCTTTGAATTAAGGTAGAATATTAAGTCATTGGAGAGGAGATTTAATAAGTGAGAGGTCAGGACATTGGGAAAAATATGTGTACATGATCTTGAAAAGACCAAAAATTAAATCAAGGGTAGAATTAGAGAACGGGGGGTTGATACAGGAGATAAAAATCATCAAAGTTGGGAGGGTGAATTGAGTATAAAGTATAGCAAAGAGAGAGTGGATTGGAAAATTTAACAAAAATCATGAAAACTTGGTGATTTTATGGGAGGAGATGGAAGAATAATCTGGATGTATAATTAAAGAGGAAAAGAGCAGATGAACCATGAGTCTAGCCTTGTGGTAGAAGGAATATGGAGGAGAAAACAGTTCATAATAATGTAAGGGGAAGAATATAATCCAGGGAGAGCCTATATTGAGCTGCACAGGAAACCTAAAGGACATGTGCTCAAGAGAAGTTGATGCTTGAAGGGATTTTGATGATGGATGACTTGGAACTACTCTGACATGAAAAGAATCAGAAGATAGAGAGGAAAGGAAATGAAAGCAAAAATAACAATGCTCAAGTGATATGGAAATTAGAGGCCATGAGGTAAGTGGTATCCTGTGGTTCCTGTGGTGATTAATATAGATCGTGGCAAGGGGATAAATTAATTAGGTACTATACCAAGTATAGGAGATTATTATCACCTTAAGTACTTTTGTGGCTTGTTAAAATGAATTAAAGAGCATGGCTTAAAGAGAAAACAAGGAGTGATATTATAGTGGGGTATGGTAGGACAAATGTATGGTGATAGAAAAGATAACTTCTCAGACTTGTGTTTGCTTAAATTACTGTCATTTTCCCATGACCTAGAATATAATCCCAGATTTCTCCACAAGTTAACCAAGAATGTTCAAAGAGAAGTCTCCCACCTCTCCCATATCATATCTCATTTTTCCCTTGTGTGAACTTTTCCCCAGCCATAGATACATGCTTGTTCAATCATGAGGATGTATGCACAAATTGTCTTTCTACAGTTGCTTTTCCCTCCCTAGAATGCTGTATGCACATCTTGTCAGACTTGCCATGACTGTTCAAATGCTGCATTCTCTATGACCTGCTCTTTGAAGGGGGACATTTTCATGTGCTCTCTCTGTCACATTCCTTCCCATAGTCCCTCTGTGTACCCATCATAACAGTTGCATTTTATTTTCATTATCTGCTGACAAACTTGCTCAGTACATTTTGGCTTTGAAGACTGAAACTGAAGTTCAGTACCTTAGTGTCCTCAATTCTGAAAGTGTTGCCTGGCCTATGTTAGATGATTAAATGAATTTGATAGAATAGATAACTTTCCAGGGAGTGGCTAATCTGAATTTGAGGAGTAGAGAACAAGTTTTGGTGAACCCCCACAACCATCATGCACGGATTTGGAAGAGAAAAACTTGGAAATGAGAAACTTTCTGAGAAGGTCAGTATACTTTTGTGGCTTGTGACAAGGAACTAAAAGTGCCCAGCATTGTCCATCACTAATCGTTCAAGAAATGGCAGCAGATACTTGAGTTTACAGGTCGCAAAAAAGAGAACACAGGATACCAACGTTTCTGGGTGATGCACAGTAAGTTTGATTTCATTCAGTATTATGAGATGAGTTTTATAATGGTTGCAGGGAATGAGACATGAGAAAAAGATGTCCAGAAGGTCAGACAATAGAAAATCAAGACCTGGGAATCCAGGGTTCAGAGGGATATATAAAAAGGGTTTTAAATATCAATATTTGGAGTGGAAAACAAGTGAACAATGGTTATTGAAGCCCATCTAGGCAGTAGTCTAGTCATAGGAGGAACAAGAACAGGAGACAGTTATTTCATACAGAAACATGAAAACTACATGATGAATAGGTTTGCAATTATGCAATTTAGGGAAAAGATTTCTAAGGATTTTGTCTCACAGTATAGTCATAGGTGAGAGGAATATGGAAAAGAAAAGACACTACAGTAATTGGCAGATGCAGAATTTGTAACCTCAGCTCCAGAATGAGAAACTTTTTTGATTTCCAATCACAGACACATTTAAGTGCCATTTAACCTAGCCAATGCCTTCAGAATGAATCTGATTGCCATCCCAAATGTTAAGTAAGGGTTAAGAAGATGGGCAGGAGGTGTAAGTATTTGGACATCTTCTGAGCCTGCCTCGCTTGGAAAATACAGGTAAACTTTAGCTGGATTGTATTTCCCTTGGGCTGAGAGGAAAAGGGAACTCTTACCAAGGGCAGATCTACTGGCAAAACAAAGATCTGTCAAAGCTGACAAAAGACTAATGAAGATCAAACATTAAACCTAGAGCAAAAACTCCAAAAGTCAGCATTGAGTTTTACCATGAACAGAAGGTCATATCAGAACTGAGCAAAAAGATCTTGTTCTGAATGTAGCCTTAGAGTTGCAGAGCCTTCTTTTATTAAAACAGATACAACTTCTTGGTCAGAAAAGTCGTAATGTGGCTTTACAAAAGATACTTCTTTTTTTCTTCAAGAGAAAAAAAGAAAAGTTCAGCCTTCAACACTTCCTCTGTATGTCCCAGGTCAGGTCCCCTCATTAGAAAAGAAAATACACTGAGTGCTGTTCCTAGATAAACACTTAGGAACTAACTCTCAACTTCGGCAGACAAATAGTGCTTTCAGTCACCCACGAAAGTCTTGGCTAAGAGCCCAGCAGAATCATCAAAGGTATTTCATATCATCAGATCTTTCACAGGAAAATAATCTCTTGGTCACAGCTTTTTTTCTTGGCTAATAAGAGAAAACAAAACGATAAAAATAAAACAGACATAAGAGCAATCAGGTCATAAGAGCCAAAGTAATTTCATGCCCTGTATCTATTCTCATCAAATGATTTAAGTATCTCTTAATCACCATTTCTAATGGGTAGAGTCATGCTTTCTCTCAGGAATAAAGTAAGGCTTTACAAGAAAGTTAGTAGGATCAGAATATGAACTTATGACCTAAGAAGTATGCCACAGCACTTTAAATCAGAAATGCTGGCCAAGGGCTCAAAGTAATTACCATGCTTCAAATGATTGGCAATAATGTAATTAAACATTACTCAGAGCTTCACAATACTTTAAAAGGGTAAGTTGTTAAATAAAGCACCGACCGCCCTATGATTTGAATTCTACTAGACACAAAAGTTGTTGGCACATGATGAGTTTTAGACAATTAAAATGCATCAGACCTCTTTCTGAGCAATGAAAATAATAACTGCTTCTGTAACTTATCATTAATTCACATTATTTGAGATTCTCAATTCTAATATGCCTTGATCTTATCACCATGCAAGCAACAAAGCGAAATCAGCCTCTTGGTTCTTCGTACAGAAATAGTACTTGCTTCTTTTGCAAGATTTTGAATTTTGGATTTGTGGCTCCTAATTGTATCTCTAATCTCCTTTCCTTTGTATACTCCGATATAATTTCAGAATACTGAAGTGTGTATCATGAAAGATAATGCATTATTTATCATTTTCTTGTCATAATTATGTCTATATTTTATTCCAAGCTCTTTTACCCCTTCACACATTTGCATATGCTGTTTCCTCTTCTGACATATGCTGAATGTTAAAAAATGACTATATACTATTTCATACATAAAAATTGTTGGATTTTTTTCATTTGTAATTGTATAAGCCTACTCAACTATTTGACCAGCAACCCTGTTGAATCTACCTGTTTCTTTGTCTTGTCCCAACTTTGGCTTCCTCATTCACTCTACAGATAAATTAATGAATTTCTCATTCCTTTGCTTTTGTATTTGAGATTTCATCAAATATGTATGCTTCAAAAAATTATTGTTTCTCTTGATGTTTGAGCTTTGTAAAATTGGTAGTATCTTATATGGTGTCTCCTGAAACTTGATGAAAACTCTGTATTTTACCTGTTAGTATCTTGCAGTTTGCCTTTGTGATTTTTACAAAATCTTATTCTTGAAAATGAAAACCAAAGTCACTTCCTCTAGAAGCCTTCCATGAGCAACAGATTTAAACAGATATATAACTGCAAATATTTAAATCTGATATTGCAAAAGCAACATCTAGAATTAAAACAGAAATTGCCACCAATCTTTGGTTAGTAGAAATTTCTTTAGTGCTTAGGAAATGGACAGGGCAGAAGGCTTTTCCTGATCCTCACCTTTCTAAACTTATGCATATAATGGATTTATTTCGTGACAAGACTTGAAGCATATGTAGAAAGATGCGAGCCTCAATGATGGCCCCAATGATGCCTATCTTTTGGCCTTTACATTTACATTACGTCGGGGTTGTATATGGTTTCTGCAGAGGTATATGGAAGACTTTATGGTATTTGACTTTCAAGGTTAAATCATAAAATACACCTATGAGATGTTTCCTTATCAGCCTCCCCCTTGCTCTCTACTCATCCCTTCATCCCTACCTCTTCTCATGTTGCTCATTAATCTCTCTTAGAGAAATCAGTGGCCATGTTGTGCAAATTGGCCTTCAAAGGCCCCACATGGTGATGAATTGAGGCATCTGTCACCAACCCTGTGTGTGAGCTTGGAAGTACAATCTCCAACCCCTTCGATGATTGCATCCCTGTCAACAAGGGTATATATTGAGTTGCTCTCAGTGAAACCACCCAGTTAAACTGCCTGTGGATTCCTTGCCTTCTGAAATAAGTGAAATAATAAAAGTTTGTTGTTTTAAGTTGATCATTTTTTGCATCAAAATATCATTGATATGCCATAGTGTAACACTCTAACTCCTCCCACTGAGTTAGGGTTAGTAGATAGGAAAGAATAATCAAAAAGACTTTAGTAGAAAGTCAGCTGCTCTGTAGCATGGGGCATAAATATTGTGCAATGCAACCACCCCTATGTAAACTGAAGGGTATGGCAGTAACCCAAAGTCTGAAGGAAAATCTGGGACTAAAATATTCCAGAAGTGGAGCTGCAAATTCTGACTTTGGATTTTTGATTTGGGGGCTTGTAACATTTGATACCACAGCTGCACTTTTCATCCTTTTCGCTTTACTGAAAAGAAGGCCCTGCTCCCGGGAATTGGGTAGAGAGGTCTGAAAAGTGTGCAAGAAAAAAAAAAAAGACTTCTTTTGAGCGTGTTTGATGATCCACTGTGTTACTTATCCACCATGAACTATAGTTTATGTTTGTTTATGCAGTGCTTGGGATCAAATAGAGAGCCTTGCAAATGCACTATACCAATGAGCCATATACCCATCCTACAACCTATGGTTTATTACTCCCACTTTTCCAAAAATGCTTTCAGAGGCTATAGAACTTTAATCAGGAAGCACATATGAAATATAGAGGTGGAATTCATATCCTGACTACTCAGGTACACAGAAGTATTTGGCATTTTGTTCTGTAAGATAGAAGCTCAGAGAAATTGATCTTGGGTAGTCTCTTTCTGACACTTCTACTCTTCTATGCATTCTCCACTCCCTCAAGGGCTTGGTGGCATCTTCTTACCTTCTGCCTGGTTACTGTCCTTGCCCTCAGCACTCTTCCTCTGTTTGGGGGCTTCCAAAGACTAAAGAATGAGGCCCTGGCTTCTCCTCCGGACACTTTCTTTAACTAAGTTAGATATACTCTACTATGAAACAAGTTTGTCATTGCAACGTTGATTAGCTGCATACCACTGACGGGCAAATACATTGCAATGAAGTTACAGTTACACACAGAACCCACATATGTGTTAGATGAATTTTATTGAGCTTTGTTTGGTGCCAAATCTTACTTATTTTCACATATACTCAGAATTTAAAAGTGTTTTGTGTGTGTGTGTGTGTGTGTGTGTGTGTGTGTTCTGTACTATTACTTTGTACAAGCATTTGAAGTATCAAAGGAAGGATAATCTATAAAATAATATAATAAAAGCATCAAAGAGAAATAGGCATTAATAGTCATTCTCCTCATAGAGTACTAGGTACTTTATATGTATTTGATAATCTACTTCCGTATTAGTTAGGATTTATTATTATAACCATTTTAAAGATGAGAAAATTTAGATTTTTCACAGATTCTTTGATCTAAGCAGAGTTACACAGTAAGTGACAGAGACATATGTAATTCCTGTGTAGTCTGGGCCCACAGTCCAAAACACAGTGCGCTGATCAAGTGTATTGCTCTACTTTTTTCTCAGCCCCAAATTTCCTTTCATGGGTCGAGAGTGTATATCCCAGGAGACAAGAGCCACCCTGTCAAGCTACCTGTTGAAAGAAAAGAGTTGCTGCATTAGACTCTTTCTAGGGTCTTCAATGATAGTATTTTTTCCAGTAAATTAATGCTAAAATTAATTATTTAACACAATCACCACGGGGCCTTCATTCATATTATCTCACGGCTGGGCAACTTCAATCACCAATGGAACAGCATGACTGTCCCATTGGGTAGCTATTTATTAAGTGTATTAGTAAAAAGACCAATAAAGTGCTGGTTACAAGATGCCCAATGGGACAGTCATACATGTAGCACAACTGGTTCAAGCCAATGGGAACATATTAAAGCTATTTACCTGCCTGTTAGGGATTACATAACAAAATACCACAAACTGCATGGCGTATACGATACAAATCTATTTTTGCATGGTTCCTGGTGCTGAAAACTTGAAAACAGGTAACCAGCATGGTCACGTTTTAGAAAGGAATGTCCTCCCGACTTACAGAAGTATCCTCTGCTCTCTGCCACTGTGGACAGAGGAAGAAAGAAAGCTCTCTTGGGACTCAGCAAGTAGCTCCTACCCTCATGATCTCCTCTAACCTATTTATCCCCCAAAATATTATGCTATCTCAAGGAGCTAAAAATTCCATGTAGGAAATGTGTGGAGATAGCAATTTAGTTCTAATACAGTAACAATTGCACTTCCTCAGAACAATTCTGGCAGCTCAAAATTTT
Source organism: Fukomys damarensis (assembly GCF_012274545.1). Lineage (NCBI taxonomy): Eukaryota > Metazoa > Chordata > Mammalia > Rodentia > Bathyergidae > Fukomys > Fukomys damarensis. The sequence continues at coordinate 25,714,705 of NW_022900917.1, read as the reverse complement.
TAAATCACTTTCATTGTTTCTTTTTGTTAAGTTTAAAAGTCTTTTGAGCACAGATACTTTCAGCAAAGGAGGAAATGGCATTGCCATAATCAGGAGAAAGTTTGAATACATGGACTTTCATTTAAAAAATTCTATCTCAAAGCATATTCTTTGAGCTCCCTTGTAAATGTGTTTGAAAGTTTGAAGCATGTCACTAGTTTACACTAATAAGGTCCAATTAAACTCTGGGTACTTAAAATATGAGGGAAATAAATTGCCATCTGATAGGTCTCATCAAACCAGTAAAAATATCTTTAAAGCATTTAAATACCAAACATTTACACTTTTTAATTAAATAAATATTTAGAATAAATCAGTGTAATTAAAATAACAGGTGTATGTTAGCCAGGTAAACTGGAAAACTTAGAAAAATACTTGGATAATCAATGGCAAAATACACTTACGAGTCCTTTAGGCTATAATTTGGTTGTGAAATCTATACTTAGGGAATTAGACATGTCTTCTCTTAATTTAAAAAAAAGTCTTTCTGAAAGAAAGTTAGTTGGGATATGGTTGACTGCACAGTGACAGAAACAAGGATTTTTCTGTTTCTTCTCCTGTTAAGCTCCATTAAGTTTCTAAAGACATTTTCAGCTGTGTGCCATGTTGTTTGTTTCTGAATGCTTCCTCAGTGCCTCCCTTGCCCTGGGCACCTGTGTCTGATTGGTCAGGATGATTCTGGAGGCCTGTTTGCCTTTCTGCAGCTGGTGCAAAGAAAGATTGACGTTAGTGACTACTTATTAACAATCATCACAGAATAAACTGCAGAGCCAATTTTTAAGAACTGATTTGAATTTTTTAAATATATTCTTACTTGGATACTACAAAGTATGTGTATAGCAATATTCATTTTTGAAAATTACTAATTACCTATCATGTGCAAGAAAATACTTATAGAATAATTGAACTATTAATAATTAATCGTGGCATATATTTGATTTTTCTACTGTGTTCTAGAAATATGAGCATTGAGGATTCTAATGATTATCATCCAGGGTCTTTATTGTTTCTTAAGGAACTGAGAATTTAGTTCACTGGTTGGGAGCTCTCTCAGAGACTCTGAGACCTTATCCCAAGAGACATGAAGGCATTAGCAAAGTGCTGTATATCATTATGGAGTTACTTTTACCTCACTTAAGTTCTTTAAGACAAACCCAGGTATAAACTCTCAATTATATAATAAGTAAGTTATGGAGGTTTAGTGAACAGCATGGTGATTCTAATCAACAGTATAGTATTATTTTTAAGTTGCTAAGAGAATAATCTTATGTATTCTCACCACCAAAAAAAAATAAATGAAAGAACTATGTGAGGTGATGGATGTGTGAATTCACTTGATTATTACATTCATCTCACAATTTAAACACAAGTCCCCACATTGTGCACCTTAAGTATATACAAAGACGAATAATACAAGCTCATCTGAAAGCCTCACTAGTTTGTATACAATTTTGTACATTATTAACTTGGCCACATTTCACTTTCTTCACTTGTTAAATTTATCTAACACCACTTTACAGTGTTGCTGATAATTTAAATAAATATTTTGGACAGTGCCTAAGATACAGTTTAGTGTTGGAAGAGTGGTAGTTTCAGAAACAACAACAGCTACAGCCGGTACTACTGTTTATATTCTTGTAATAAACTTACTAAAACAAACTTTTAAGGCAGGTAATAATTGTGTGGAAAATACTGAAGATCTGGCGCATTGTGCCAGAACAGATCTCTCAGAACAGGAGTTAGTATATATCAACTCTGACTTCAGCAAAACTAGTGCATCAGTGCTGTAAGTGACCAGATGAGACATTTGATCAAGCTTTAGGAAACTTTGAATGTTAGTTTTAAAAGCATGACCAATACTTGGAGACAAGAGAGTACAGGACTGAGTGTGATACTGAAATGATATCGGTGCTATGGCCTTAGTATGCAAGGGTTTTGGAGTGAAGATGTGGCCACAGAAAAAGGCAGCAATTAGAAGAGGGCTTCCATATGGCAGTGCTCCTAAGAGCTGAGGATCTGGGCTAAGGTGCTAAAGAAGGGAAGGGGAAATGATGGTCTCTGGGGCAGGAAGTACTTGAGTGGTGGAATGATTAAAGTAGTTTTTGAATTTTGTTATTTTTCATTAGTAAAATAGAGTTGGTCATAACCTTTGAGTAGCCAAGTTTCATGCGAACCTCTCATTATTTATTCTCATTATTGCTATCAATAGCAAAACTTAGAATTTATTTTAATTTTCAGGGGTTTTTTTCTTTATCATCTGAGACATGTGAACTAATGTTTTCACCTCTGAGGAAGATGTATCTGTAGTAAAGATCCTGCAGAACTAGCTCAGCATGATATTTCATGACTCTAATCTCAACTACTGAAGAGGCTGAGGCAGGAGGATTGCAAATCTGAAATAAGCCTAAACAATTTAGTAAGAACTTGCATCAAAATATAGGAAAAATGGATAGTGCTATAGCTTACTGTTCTCTGGATTCAATTCCCAAAGCCACAAAACAAAACAAAACACAAAGTAAACAAAGAAAGAAAGAAAATATTCTCCATATTGCTTATCCTTGCCTGACTAGAACATTGCAGTTGTGAAGAGGTGGAACATTGTTAGTTAAGAGCCAAAAGTATGCTGGGCTCTCTAATGCCCTTTAGCAGCTATTTATCAACATTATGTGACTAACAGACAAGCTTATCTTCCGAGAATAGGTCCTAAATTTAGCTGACCTTTGGGCTCCATATATTCTAAAGCTAAGCAAGATCTAACATCTGATCTGAGGATGGTGACCCAAACTCCTGTAATCCCAGAATTCTGGGAAGCTGAGGCTGGAAGATCATGCTTTTGCACCCAACCTGGACAAGGTAAAGACAGTTAGATGGTCTCACACACACACACACACACACACACACACACACACACACACACAGATGAGAGAGAGAGAGAGAGAGAGAGAGACAACATATTAAGTCATCTGTGGTAGCAGTGCCTAGAATCTCTGCCCTTGTGAGGCAGGGGGAGGACAAGTTTGATTGCTAACTAAGCAATTTAGTGAGAACCTATCTCAAAAGAAAAGAAATGGGGGTGGTTATAGGAATATAGCTTAGTGGCAGAATGTCCTTGGGTTCTCTGCAAAATGAAAACATCTGAAATCTGAAAAGCATTTCTTTGCCTTGCTGTACATAGCCCACCTACCTGAAGATTCCACCAAAATAATTGGTAAGTATATTTGTTTATGACTTCCTTTTGTTCTGTGACTATTTCATGCAACCTCTGCCATGCGAGTACATATCTTTCAGTATATATCTTTAATGTTCCAGGGCACAGTGAGAACACACCATTTCTCATGTCCTTACAGAGTTGTTATTTTACATTGACAAAATGTAAATCATTTGCCAGACTTGGCAGTATTACAATTCTAGAATGTCTTTCTTTCAGGAGCCTGACATGAACCTCAGCACAGATGGGTTTAGTCTCTATGAGAAAGTAGGAGCCTCATCTAGATTAGTCCAATAAGTAAATGTAGGTGGCCTGATCAAGTTGATTAACCTCCACTCTGCATTTATTAATATAGTCATGAGTATACAGTCTTAGGGAAATGTTGGGAAAATGCCTTTGGACTGCAGACGGCATGCACTTTAGGAGACGAGATATAGCGGGGCTCATCTGGGAACCTTCACAGACCCAGGTACCTTCCTTGTTCATTTTCACATCCTGAAGGAAACAAAACCTGGAGGATGGTTAGGTCAAAATCACTAGCTTTTGAGGACTAGAACAGAGTCCCTCACAGAGGGATGTTCAAGTGAGGAATGTCACAAGGGTGAATTAACAAGAAATCAAGTGCAACGATGTCACAGAAAGGCCTGAATGGGTTTTTGTGTCTGGAGGCGTGAGAGTGGGTATACACGGCCTTTAGCACAGATCCATACAACACGTTTCTCTATACCTGTATGTGTTGACACGGGCAGAAACAACTGACCTATATTCAAGTATAACTGCTTGGTTTCTGAAAGCAAAGGCAGGTTAAAGAATTACAGAATTTAAAAGCTGGGGAGAATATAAATTTAGGGTATTTTTTTTCAAATTTTCCTTTCTTCAGTTCATTGCCAATTGATAATTCGTTTGCATCACATTACACGTTACAGACCCATTGGTTTAAGTGTGAACAATTTTCTATTTTCATGGGAAAAAATAGCAACAGCAAACAAAACTCATCCGTGTTCAAGTATTTTTTCAGAGATTTATTAACTTACAACAAATGTATTTTCCTAAAACGTTAATATGTAAGTCACACATCAGAAGGTACATAGTATAAAAAACATGACAGTTTCATTCTAAGATCCTGATGGTTTCACTGTTTCTTCTAACTGAAATGCTACTCAAAAGAATCTGATTTTGCTTTTGTTTTTTAAAGTGGGCTTTTAAATATTTTTGAGGAGTCTGTTCATTTTTTATTTTTCACTATAGCAACTCCACTTCTCTCTAGCCTGTCTTTTCAAGAAGGTATTCTCAAGTAGAACAAAACCAAAATACCTGTGCAAAATATTGAAACAATTATAACCTTAGGAGCTTATTATATTCATATATTTTATAGTAGGATTTCTATTAATGCATATATTATATACATACTACATCTACATTATCTGTAATATATAATATATTGAGGTTCTATATCTTTTTAGGACACTGTGAACATTATGTTTAACAGGAGAAAAACTAGCATTAATTTATTCGTCTGGCTTATATAGTGATTAGCTAGAACATAAAGTCAACACATGGAGCATTTCTCGCACAAGAGTTATTTTATTTTATTTTATTTTATATCATTTTATTTTGTGGTGCTGGAGATCTGTTATGGCTTGTGTCCAGATGTCCCTGAAAGCCTCATGCAAGTGATAGGAAGGGCTTTTTCAGAGGTTGCTGGATCTAGAGTGTGTGATACTGGGATTGGTTCATGGTACAATGCTAGGACCAAGAGCACTATGATTAAGGGTGTGAGTGCTACCTGCCCTAAGTAGTCTGGATGAAATAAAGCAGGCAGAATGACTGCCATTCCCTTGCTGCTTTTACTGTCTTTGCCTGACACTCTGCCTTGAAGCCTGCTAACTTTGTCTTGAAACCTCTACAAACTGCAAGCCAAATAAATCTTTCCTCTCTTAACTTGTGAGGGTCAGATATTTTATCTCAGCAATGAGGGAAAAGTAACTATCAACAGGATTGGAACCAAGAAAACAGTTATTTTAAATAAAATCTCTCAACTTGATTAAAATACTGATGTTAATAAGCAAAGGCAAATGTGTTTGCCTTCCTACAAATTCTCTTTTCAAAACAGTGATTAAGGTTCATGTCTGTGTTCTAAGAGAAAAATGTAAAATTTTGTTTTATCAATATATTATCCTTCATGTATGACTAACAAATGAAACATCACAGATCTAATAATTATTTAGATAGTAAGTATTAATGGTGAGGTCAGCCAGATTATTGCAAGTGTTTTAGTAAAGCAGTGAATATTAAGCTTGTGTGTGTGTGTGTGTGTGTGTGTAAAACACACTCAAATAAAATAAAAAAATGCTTGATTGACTTAGTATTCACACAGCAAATTTTGAGAAGTATTTCTGTATCTTGCAGAAGGATATGATGTCATCTAAATCCCTTCCTTATCTGCTTTTCTTTACTTTTTTTAGAGTGCTGAAACTGAAATAGCGGGATAAAAATGGAAGTGAAAAGCAAAAGACATTTCTTTTTTTAATAATAAACATTCTGTGCATCAGTGTAGTATTTATTAAACATATTATATGATTAAAACTCATATTTAAATTATTTCAAATGAGGTTTAGCAAAATGTCTCATTTTAAAATAAACAAATATATGAGAGTCCAGGGTTTTTAGCTTAAGAGTTGGCAGAATATTCTGTTGGAAACATAGTTAAGAATTTCAATGTTCTGAAAAATGTTTTCTTTCTAGGATTCATGACTTGGAAGGAAACCATAACCTAAATGTCTATGTGTGTCTTGTCAAAGTTGTATGTGTCTCTGTGTGCATTTTGTAAGTAAAGCAATGAATAAAGCATTTATGTTTCATGACTGTTTTAGAGACTTTATGAAAATAAAATCATACAGTAACTTCATTGTAATTTGGAAATTTTTTCTAGCAAACAGGAAACTTTAAAATGTATTAGAAATACTGACTTTAAAAAGTCAAGATATATAAACCCCTGATTCTGATGTTGGTTTTATTTTTAATTGTCCTTTAACACATTTATGCCAAAAATATAAAATTTTTGAATTTTTGCATAAAAATCATATAATCACAAGAATGTGAAGAAAACATTTCATTATGTTCCATTGCTATAAGCATTTCAAAGACGAATCTCTAGGAACTGAAAGTTTAACCTCAAAAGATCTAATTAATTGGGAATCTGTTTCTCATTTGTGAAAAAGGAATGAAATTTAACATGCATTGAGTAGCCACTACAGCCCAAAATGTAATCCTCATGAAAATCCTTTTAATTCGATATAATTTAGACAAAATAATATGTGAAAAAGCAAAGGTTTGGAATAAATAACTTAAGATTTGGTAAGAGGTACAGGCAAGTATGTACTCAAGTTTGAAACCAAAGTCTTCTTTTCTGTGCTGAATATTTATTGTAAACATGTGTATACACACAGACATGTGTAAACACACAGAGAAATGTATTTTGAGTAAACTTCATCACATAAGCTAAAGTAAAGATATCAATACAAGCTTATAACATAAATGCAAAAGGAGAGAACAATGCTTATGCCTAAGAGTATCATTTGCTTTCATGTTTGTTTGTGGATTGTTTGTTTCTATCAGTTTTTTGTTTGTTTTTGTTTTTTGGCAGGGTCTAGCTATATAGTTCAGACTGGCCTTAAACTCACTATTTGGCCCAGGCTGGTCTTGAACTCATAGGAACAATCCTGCCTCATCTCCCTGAGTTCTGGGATTACAGGCATTCGCCACCATGACCACCAGCCTGTTTATGAGTTTTAATAAAAAAGAGCGAGAATTATTTTTTCAATGTATGCCTAACCAAGAATACATTTTACCTAAAGGAGATACAAAAACCTCTGAGAAACCAACAGTACTCCACTATAACATATACACAAATCAATGGGGTCTTAATAAAATATCACTACCATAAAATATCACTACCATTACAGTATACTCTGCTACTCAAAATTCCAAAATGATTTCTTCATTCGAGTTACTCATTTAAAATATCCCTCCATATCCTGGCTGAAGCTCTGCTCTTACACCCATCTATACTACGTGCCGATGCATACTTAATTCTTAATTTTTTCCCTAATTCTATTAAACTTTTGCCCTTTTCTCCTTCTTCATGCTGATACATAATATACATAAATGCTGCAAAGCACTTGCCCGTCTTCTTCCGTTGCTAAAAGTTTTAGTATCTGCTTGAATGAGAACAAAAAACCCTTGCCAGCCAGTGTTAAGGAAGGATATTTGAACAATAGAAGAATGATTCTCTTCTTCATATCACATCACTTTTTACTGGGAGGGTTACATCTTCTCCAGATATAGTGGTGCTCTTTGAAACCACCTTGGCTCTTCTCAAATGCTCCCTCGGGCCTTGGCCTGCTGTTTCTTTAGCCATCCTACCAACAAAGTGATATCACATCCTACTACTAACGCCAGAGTGGTGATATTTACCAAAACTATTTTTAGCTTTGGAGAGAATTTTTCTTATATTCTACTAAATTAGTCACTTTTGTTAAAAAAGTGGGAAATTAAAAAATTTATATGTTTGCAATTATAAATTTTAATACTAGAAAAACCTTACAAAAATGTCTTTGAGGAGATGGGAAAAGGATCATAAAATGGGAGAAGCAGGTGAGAGAGGAGGGAAAGGGGAAGTAAAAAATACGAAATGTATATGTGCACCAATTCTCCATGATAAATGCATTTATTATGTACCACAGGCTTTTACTAATAAAAAAGAAATGAGTTTTCAATTTTTCTTTGTAAATGCAGTAACTTCAACAAAGAAAGGATTAAATGGAATCATTGCTGCATGACAAATGAGAAGGTTAAAAACAAAAGCCATTTATTATCTCACAATTTCCGTGGCCAGGAATCTGAGTTGATTAAAATCAACATTTTTCATAAGGATGCAGTTGACATGTGTGGGAACTGTTGAAAGATTTGACTAGAAGCAGTTCTGCCTCAAATGCTAATAAATTAGTACTGATAAATCTTGAATTTGGCTACCTGTTGGGCAGAGACATGGTTCTCAACACACTTGCTCTTTTCATGTCGGCCAGGGGGTTTTATTTTGTTTTGTCTTGTTTTCCTTGGGTCCCAGACTCACTATGTTGCCCAGACTGGTCTTGACCTTGTCTTCCCCTGCTTTAGCCCACTAAGTAGCTGAGGTTACAGGCGTGTGCCACCATCTGAATAACGACACATCCTCTTTACAGGACATCTAACTTCCTCCACAGCGACAGATAAGAGAAAGGCCTCCTGAGATGGAAGCCGCACTCATCTATAGTCTTATCCTGGGAGCAGTTTACCATCCATTCTTCCATGTTGTATTAGGTAGATACAAATTGCTTTGACAAGTTTATATTTAGGGACAGGAAATGACACAAGGTCGCGGTACCAAGGAGAAGGACTGTGGTCACCATCTTGGCGCTGCCTACTCTAGTAATAGGGGAGCAATTCTTAGGCATAAACAATATACTAGGTACTCACACACATTGTAATAATCATGTAAGAGGTAGTTCCACTATCGTTTTCTCTATAAAGAAGCTGACAGCCTGATTTTAACCCAGGTCTACAATCTTCAAAGTCAGCATTTTTCTCTCCCTTTCAACACTTAGACTCTTTAACTTGTCCGCAATAATAACAAGTAATCTAAAGTCCGATGAATTTTATTCCTACACTGTCTTAAAATTTCATGCTACATAAACATATAAAAAAGAATAATCTCACTAAATTACCCTATTGTTAACATGAATAAATTTGGTTCTGGGAAATAATTATTAGCTTTATAATATGCCATGTTTCAGAATGATGCAGAAATAAAAAAATTCATAGAGAAGCCTGATTTTCTAAATTCTGAAAAAAAGTTTGTACTTAGAACTGTTCTCCCAGTAATCATGTAAAACTACAGAAGTGTCTTCATTTTCTCCCTCACATTGAGAGTTTGCATAAACCCTCCTCAGTTACTGTTCTGCTGTAAGGGTTAGTGACAGTGAAACTGAAATTTATTGAATGAGACAGGATATTTGTTGATTTCTGCAGCATACATTTTCCATTTTGTTCTGTCAGTTGAGTCACATTATTCATAAAATAATGAATAATCTAAAGATTTTGCTCTGGATCCTTAAAGAAAAGATTATGTAGATGCATTTTCAGATAAGTAACTTAAGGTTCAGTAGACAAATCCGTAGACAAGCAAAATCAGAGCATAAAATAATGATGGAGAATTAAACACACTTGGAACTTTAACAGTATGATTGCTATCATAAAAGTCAATATAAAACATTTCCTTTCTCAAGTTCTCACTATGATCTAACATATTATATTCGCTTATCATTTTGTGTCCTGCAGACCTTCATGTTGTGATATAATCTTCAAGTAAACTATGTAAAAGTAACACAAGAGACTGTAATGCATAGGTATGCAGACAGTAAGCACAACTTTTAATTTTAAATGAATTAAAATGTAAATACAAATAAAAGTAAAGCCTCCAACACTACAAAAAAGCAAGATATTGGTGTATGAAAGTATAAAATATTTGTGGGGAAAAAAGTACATGTAAATAAACAAATTTAAATTATTAGATAACACATGCTTTGTATTTAGCTAATTAGAAAATTCCAGCTTCAAAAACCTGTCACCAATTCTAATAAAAATAGAAACTATATGCAATGCTTTTTCAAAATCTCCTAACTACTCTATCAAAGTCACACAGCTTCTAGCTTATTAACAGCATTGTTCTTCACATTTATAGGAATAAACTATTTTTATTTTATATCTTCATACTTGGATATTCAAAATCCATTCATCTTTAAACTTAAAGGTGCTCAGATTTCTCTAAATTGTTTATAATTGAATATATCTTCCTAAGAAACACTTTTTACTCTTAGATGTGGCTGGACTTTCTGCATATTTTCCTAAGAATTTCTAAACTGGTTTTCTTTTCATAATGCAGTTGGTCCATCTAATCTTTTATATCAACATTAGATGCATGTTTTGCAGTCTTTAGTATTGTATACAAGATCTTAAAAAATCTAAATAACTTGAATTCATGCTTTTCTTCTGTATTCATAAGTTCTTCCCAATGCATTACAATTAATTCACTAGGTATTACCTTTGGAGGCTATATTGCTATATCCTTGGCCATTTATTTAATATCAATTTTCTCTGTACTCACTCCTCATTTTACCCACCATCTTTCTTGGCTAGATATGTCACCTCCTAAACTTTATTTTTCTTCTTTATCCTAAAATACATCTAGTTCTGATGTTGATAACATATGTAGATTTATTTTGAAGACTTGTCTTAAAATGTCATAAAATTGAAAGCTATATGATTTGTGTTCTCCAATTTGTTCCTGTCTGGAAAAATATATGAATAGAATTTTCACAAATAAGCTTTTCCATCATAAAAATATATGAAGAAGATATCTTTCATTTTCAATAATGAATTCATAATTCGTCCCATGTTTATTTCACAGATTCTCTATGCAATTCTATTCATTTCAACTATTTTAAAGGACTTTTATTAATTTTTCAGTCTCTAACAAGTTTCTAATCAAAGATTATTTCCACCAAACTTAATTCTACTCTATGAATTTAATCATTTATCATGCATTTATTGAATATCAGATCAAGCACATAAGACTTAGATCTCCATGAATTTAGTCTGATAGGGAAGACTGACAAGCCCCAAAATAAAGCAACTAAAACCACAGAGATACCAATTCAATAGCCATATGCTTAATGTCTAAAATATTTTAGGAATAATGGTTTTAATAAAATATACAGTCTTAGCCTACAACTGTCAGACTGGTAAGCAAATTAAAGAAAGTTGTATGATTATTACATTTTCTAAGAGGTATAAGGCAGTGAAGATTCAGTTAAGCAAATGGACACTTATATTGTCATGTTGTAGAGAGATTCCATCTTGGGACTTGAAACTGGAGACAGGGCAAGCAGCTATGACCAAATAAACATATCTACAGGAGAAGTGACACAGAAAACAAGTGTTGTATGGCCTAAAAGAGATTTCAAGAGTAGAATAAATGTGACCACGTTATTTTGGAGAGTATCTGCGATAAAGTAATAAAGTTGATGTCGGGCTTCTGGTTTGGACAATAAGGTGGATTTTGATGCCTTGACGAAGCTAGAAGGAACAGAGCTGAGCCTATCTGTGGAAGTGAGAAGTTAATTTTTAAATCTATTCACTTTGAGAATTTTATAGGCAATAGAATTTGGGTTTGGAGTTCAGAAGAAAATCTGCCTTTCTATAACTTTTTAAATTGGCATGTAATTAGTTTAAGTACTGGAGGTAAATAAAAAGGTTAAAGAGGATATAGAAAAAATACAAAGTAAAGCAAAATAAAATGCAGGGGTCAATATTTAGGAGTCTGGAAAAGAAGGAAATCATGAAAAAGAGCCATGTGGAGAAGTAGTTCAATTAGTAGAACAAAAAGCAAGTGGTCCTTGTGGGAAGTTAAAAGTATTAAACACGAGAGCAGAGGCGAAGTAAAAGTGATCGTCAAAAGAAGATGACCTTAAAGGGGTTCCCAGATTTGGCAGTGAAGAAGTATGGGAGATTTCTGACACATGAAAGCCAGATTTCATTTGAAAGTGTGAGGAGAAAGAAAGTCATAGAGAGATTAAGCACTCTAAGAGTTTGGGGACAACTGGAGAGCACTGCCATGTTTTCTGGGTTTCTATGTCTTCAAGTTTGCTACATCAATAGTTTTATGCAAACTGTTTTCATTAATGTAAATACACACATTAAAAATTGCACAGCTTCTAAGTGCTAAGCTCAGTTCATCACTAACTGAAAAATTTATGTAATCAATTTCTATAGAAAAAATAGAACAATATAAGCAATCTATGTACTTTTGCCCTTTCCTTGTTCACTAAGTCTCCAAAGACACTGCAAATTGATTGTTATCATCAAAGATTAAGTTGTTTTAGTGTGAATATTAAACAAGTCAAACTGTATATTCTATTTGGATAGCAGCTTTTAAAAAGTAAACATACTGTGGGATTCATTTTTGGTTTTGCACAAAGGTCGTTAATTTTTACTACTAGATAAAATTTTATTGAATAAATAAAAACATCAATTATTTATGCATTTTGTTGTTGAAAACACTGGAATTTTTCCAGTTTGAAACAATTAAAAATAATGTTGCTACGAACATTCTATTAGGTATCTTTTTGTGCATCTAAACACATACAAACATGCATACACAATTAGAATGAAATGCCTGTTCAATGGACACACCTAAATTCAGTTTAGAGAATCATAATCAGTTTTCTAAAAGATAAGTGTCAATTTTTAACCTCTTCTAAGAACGTATGATGCTCCAAGTCTACATTCTAATGAAAGTGTTCTATTCAATATTTTGAGTGATATTTCTCAGATGAGTCATGACTGAAAAATTTTCATATGCTCATTTGCATAATTTTTGGTGACATATTTGTTCAAATGTTTTGCCCACTTTGAAATTGGATTGCGGTCCGGAGATTTAGCTCAGTGGTGCCACCTTCTGCCTTGTAAGCGCAAGGTCACAAGTTTGATCCCTGGTATCCCCTCCCCCAAAAACTGGATTATTGATTTCTTTTTGACATATCAGAACTCTTTAGATGTAACAGCAGGGTAGAAGGCCAGTACTTTGCTCTGTTTTGAGAAGTTGGCTTGCCTGAATTACCAGAAGAAGAAACGAGATTTTACGTCGGAAACTTAGGGCTTATTATTCAAGACAGAGCTGTCATTTTTGCCATCAGTCCATTATCATCAGTCTCCCTTAACCCCATTCCTTTGGCAGTTATGTGTCCACGAGCAGATAGATAAGTGCTTGTTTGTTGTACTGCTTTAAAGAAAAAGAACTCTGTAATTAGGGAGCCAAAAGTCTTCATAATGGGCAGTAAGCATGCCTGGTCTTCATTGGGAGTAAGGTTTTACTGTCATCACCCTGAGCGGTAAAGCATGACTGCTTTTTGTTCCAGATGGACACACTATCTGTATCTTCCAAGGCTGTTTACATTATGGATATTGTGAAATGTGATCCCAGAAAAAGAAAAAGAAATGGGCAGTATCTGATTTTCAAGATGTATGCAGACTTTCTATGAAGAATTGTCTTCTAATAATATATAGGATAGCTTTACATGCAGGCATTACAAGAACTTATTCCAATTAAATCACTTATCCTTTCATACTCTTAAAGGTATCCTGTTTTCTTTTTGGACTAGTGACTTGACTAGGTCATCATGCAAGTTAGACAAGTGATCTACCACTTTCCCGGGGGTTGAACTCTGGTCTTTGCGCTTCAAGTCAGGCCACCAAACCGCTGAGCTACATCCCCAGCCCGCCCCTTTTTATTCTGAATGAGGTGCTCATTAAATAGGCCAGACTGGTCATGAATTTGTAATCCCCTGCCTCAGGCTCTTGAGAGGCTGAGATTACAGAGGCTGGTTCTCTTTTATTTTTATACTTTTCCATTAATTTTATTGGTATAGTTTAGCTCCTCAATATGCTGACATTCATTATTGGGAATTTGTACCTTTACATAACACATCTTGGTTCTTATGTTTCTCCCCATTCCCCTGCCCTCTTTTCAACGCCTCTACCACTTATCCCTATTTACAAAGACTTCATTTCCATTTTTCATCTCATATTTATTCCTTTCCTCTACCCCTCTTGCTTTCCCTTCCCCTTGGGATCTTTTCTTCCTATTTCACATTATCTATTATACATGTTACACTTTTAGTTTCTCCCACAAGAGAAACTATTCAGTATTTACACATGTGTGACTTTTTTATTTCACTTAAGAGTATGTCCTCAATATGCACCCATTTTCCTATGAATGACTCTAGTTTCTCATTCTTTATGGCTGAGTAGTACTCCATTTTATAGAGGGGGAAAAAAACCACCATATTTTCTTTATCCAGTCTCCAGTTAATGGGCAACTGGGCAGTTTCCAAGTTTTAGCTATTACAAACTGTGCTGCTATGAACATGGGCGCACATATATCGCTGTGGTATGATTCTTTTAATTCTTTTAGAAAGATAACTAGATGGGGAATAACTGGGTCAAACTGGACCACCCTTAAATGAGCAAATGTTCTTAATAACAATCCAATTTAGGTTTAGTGCTGTTTAAAATTTTTTTCTACTTAATATATTTTCTGTGTACAGCTAAGAAAGACGTATTCAATCTAATCATATTAAAAATAAAGAAAATTAATCAAAGACACATTGTTTTTCTTAGAAATGAGTCACTAAATATGGTCCGTGTGCACACTGGGGGATGAATTAGACTCCATATTTTAAAGGAACACAGGTTACAGAATCTGTGGACACATTTTAGAAGTTGTATTGTAGCCACATGTGCCTTAAAAGTTAAATTATAATTTAATCAATTATGGCAGATAGGAAGAAAAAAATTAATCTGGTTTCCACTATTGCTGTGAATGTAATTCTACTGAATTAAGTTTTTTATTTTTGTGAGATAATGAGAATATAACTAGGTTCTTTATAATTTTTTCTATATTTTTCAAATGTCTTAATAACCTTACTAAGCATCTTTCATAACATTTTGATTAGGAAGAGCTGCTGCCTCTAAGAACTCAGAAAACCAATTATTTCACATCAAAAATTTTAAGAAAAGAAAATAGATAAAACATTATCTGCTAAACCAACTTCTAAGCTTGAAGAAGTTAAAAATGTACTTTGCATATTACAATAAAGGAAATTCAAAACTCTAAAAGGTTAGAAAAATGTACCACTTGAAGGTCATCAAATTAAAACATTACTGGGATCAAACGTGAATCCTGGCTTCTCCTAATTCATAAGTAAAATGTTTACTGAAAAATAAAAACACAACACTACACTTCAGAAAGGAACTGACATCTGGCAACATGATATCAGAATAAGTGAAAGATATTCCTCATGAAGAAGTCAAGGTGAGGAATCGTCTTTTTCTCCTTCCTTGTGAAAGACATTTTTGTTTTCTCCATTTCCTGCAATTTACTAAGCAGGGAAAAATTGGATAAACAATCCATACTTATTTAAAGATGTCTTAAAAATTAATGGAAATAATTCAGAGGAATGGTCCAACAAGAACAAAGGCAGAAAATAGCTAATGAACATTCACAAAACAGTTACAAATCAGTAATATACACAGAAACATGTACCTTTGAATACCATACCTAATCCTTTGTATTTCACTTTCTTCAGATGTAACATCGGTATAACAAGAGATCTATAAAGTTGCAGCATTGCATGAAAATTAATCTATGACACGTAACAGTACTTAGTATCTAATAATATGATTACAATGATTAAATAATATTTTCAATATATCATCATAGTTATTGCTGTATTTGGGGGGTCATTAAATTATACACTCTGTAAACTCCTGGTAGGGATGTGAACTGGACTACCTTTGAAGACTAGCCTGGCAACATACCAAGGTTTCCCAAAAAGTGCATGCCCCTTGACAAGATAATTACATAAATTTATTATAATGAATTACTAGTGTCAACCAAAAATGTACATATAAATACATTCATAATTGTACATCTAATAACTAGAATTCTAAATAATCTAAATTTTGGTGCTTAAGATAATCTTGATAAATTATATTCAATCATATGGAAGGATCATTAGGCTCTATTTAAAGATGTTTCCGTGACACAGGAAAATGATGAGCAAATAATGTTCAGAAAAAAGAGTAGCTATTGTAAAGGCATAAAGAATAAAAGAAGTACATGAATATCTGTGCAGATTTATATATCTGTTGAGTTAATCAGGTTTCCATCACCATACCAAATACTTCAGATAATAAATGCATAAAGATAAGAGTCCATATTGGTTCAAAGTTTTCCGTGCATGACTGACAGGATGTATCGATTTGTTCCTTTGGCATTACACGCTGACAGGACCATGTAACACAATCAAGCCACAGACTTCAAGGCAGGAGCAAAAGGAAGAGGAAGGGTCTGGGATCCCAATATTTCATTTAAGATCATGCCCTTCTCCCCAAGTCTCTAGTACTTTCCACTATTTTGTACCGCTTAAAGGCTCTGCCATCTTCCAATATTGTCATGGTGGAGAATAATCTGGTACCATATTAAATTTGGGGGCACAAAAGACCTAAATGACAGCCTTCCTCTAGAAATTACTGGCTCAGTGGTCAGTAATGATTCAATCTGTTAGACTTTGCAGCATCTATCTTGGAGTAGAAGTATTAAATGTGATTTTACTGATTTTCTTTCTAACTTCTAAAGTTTAATTGAATTTTACAGAAAATGCATATTATTTATGTTAAAATTTTATAAATCAAATTATATTTACTAGAAATTATGGTTGACAATAATAAAGCAACGTGTTGATTACCATTAGAGAAAGAAAATTAACATTTTAACATGTACTATTACTAGATGTTGGAGTAGGTAAACGGACATATTTATTATATCTCAGGGGTGGTTATATTCTTTTTAATCAGCACCATTCCTATATTATGAAGTGACAAAGCCTTAGTTTAAAATACTATTCAATATAGAGTTATTATCTTAAATGTGGAAGTGACACCTTATGATCCTATGGTCAGTAGACTGGACAAAGGCATTGAAGAAAATAGCCCTATTTTCTGTTTCCCTGAAGACTAATAATAATTTTGTTCCTCAGCTGTAAGGTATGCAGACATACAAGAATAGATATGACAGAGTTTTTAATAATTCCATATTGGCACTTTTTAAGAATAATAGTTTTAAAGGGGCTCACTCTATGAAGTCTAGGAAGAACAAGGCAGGAAGTAGTTTGCCTCATCTTGATAAGAAGCAACTGAGGTAAATGAATGTTATATATCTAAGACGATCTGAGTAGGAAATGTGGTGGATCAAGAAGGTCATAGAAATAAAGAAGTTGAAATTATTTAGGAAAATGAAAGAAAGTGCATTTAATTTTTGATATGGTACTTTGAATCTTATCATATGAGATCTATTTAAGCCAAAGTGCATTTACATCTTCTGAGTATAGACTATTTAAGTCGTAACTGAAGATGAACATTCAGCAGGAAGGAATGGTGCAGTAAATCAATCTTCGTTTTCATATCATTATCCCATCCACTTAGTGTTAAACAGAAGAGATTGCGTCTGAGAAAAAAAGGTTCTAAGGGCCAAAAATAAATCAGGATTTCTCAGCTTCATTTAAGGTTAAATCCTATGAGTTGATAAAAACAGGTAAAGAGAATGATTTTCCAATGTTCTCTCAAAATTCTTTTATTTTATCCTGGTAACTTTGGTCAAAAGGGTGAAGAGTTCTACTAGAAGTCCTTCTATTATTTGAAAGAAAAAAAAAGATTGTTGTAGAAATAGTGAACAAATGCAAATTTTATAATTTATTTTGCGTGGAAATTTATTCTGTAAGATACCTTACTTCTAATTTGATTTCCTTTTTTCTTATGATTTTTGTGTTCTTAAGATAGTCAAGAAAATGTGGTATAAATTTTACTGGCCACAAATTTACAGAGGAAGTTATAAAGTTAAAAAAAGAGGAAGAGATTAGGGAAAGGTCAACAGGTTCAGGTCCTGGGGGCTGAGTGGGAATTTATGAGGAAAGGAGGTAGTCATAAATATGACAGCATTTATGACAAAATGTAGTCATATTTTTCTAAAGGATTCATGAAGACACAATAAGATCAAAAAGAGGTAAAATTCAGCACCATGAATATAATTACATACTTTGATTTCAATCTTAGAAAATTAAGATGCGTGGTTATCTGTTAAGGCCAAAGAATTAAATTGAAAGCTTATGGTAAGTTTAAAAGTTTAAATTATGGCTAAATTGCTTTTTATGAATCATCTTCCTAAGTAATAACATTAAGAAATAATAGAAATGAGCATTTCCCAAAGATGTTTCCTTTAGATCAAAACCATTAATATAACTCATCTGGCTAATTTTTGGTCACTAAAATAGTCCTTTCAAACGGCTCTAATGAAAATTTTCATTAGGTAAAAACATCTACTTCAAACAGTATCCTATTTTTAACACTAGTCTTTAAAATACCAGTGATTATCTTAATTGTTATTTTGAAATACATGATCTGAGAGGTGATACTGAAGAGAGGATGTATAATAATTTCAATAGAGAAATAAGTTCTGTACAGGACTGTACTGAATCTTTGTTTTACTGCTTTTTAGATTTCATAACCTGCAATATGGATAAAACGGCCTAAATGTATTTATGCATTTATCCCTTTGTTAAAAAATGGATGTTAATGGGCCATGAGAAAAATCCAATCACAGTGGCATTTATTAATATCAAACAATTGAATAAAACAAATCTTTTTAGTTTTACTTATTGTTACTATTTACACTCAGTTTTCTTAGAGACCAGTGATACTCATCTGGAGGTGGTTTTCTTCTCAAGGGGACAACTGGCAAAGACTGGAGACTTTTGGGCTGCTGTGATTCCAGGATGTGATTTGCACTTACAGGGAGAGGCTAGGGACATTGCTGTTATTCTTCCAAGGCAGTGCTACTAGGGTCAAGGGCTTTATTCTTCTAGACAAATATCTCATTTCCTATGATTTTTTTCTATATATTCTTTTGACTTAATGTTTCTTTCTTCCCATGTCTTCTTTTCAAAATCATTTTTTTCCTTCAATTCTCAATTCAAATGTTTCTTTTTAATGTAAAAACTTCAGTATGATCGGTAAAATTCCATTAAAATCATATAATATATTTGGGTACTTTGTAAAACCCTTTCCAACTATGCATTTCTACTTAGGTAATACTTGATACATCTACATAATATATATGTAAATTATGAGTCATAAAGCATAAACCTGCAAAACCGCCATTCCAACTGGAAAGTAGGACACTCACATTTCATGTATGTGTAATCACATACATTGTCTATAATCTCTTCTTGCGTCTCCCTAAGAGCTAATCACTATCCTGAATTTGTGGTATCTTTCTTGCATTTTGGATAACACACTCCTATGCCATATCCTTATGAAATAGATATTTTATTGTTGCTAGTTTTTGATCCTTGGAAAACAGCATCATCTTGTGTCTCTTGTACTAGATTTTCTTCCTCTATATTTAGAAGCTTGCACAGAAGAGGTAAAATCATGATTATCCTCAATTTTTACTCTTTGTGAAGATTTTTCTTTTTCTTTTGCCTAGTGGTTGATAGGATTTTTATTTTATTTTTATATATGCTATGCCTATATTTATGGATATTTTATTAACTAGCTTTGAATAAAACGAAGTCTGCATTGCATACTATTACAGCCTCATTTTAGAGCAGACATTTTGGCTCTTCTGGCTTTCCTTATTTCTTTTGTCTTATTTTTCAACTCTTCTGAGAGAATTTTTAATTCTTAAAATAGATCTGTCTTCTCAACAGTCTTTAATCCTTAATTTTCCTGTTATTTAATCTCTTCAGTATTTTTGGAAATAGTTTACCAAGATTTTCTTCCACATGTTATCACAATGATAATACCTTTACTTTTACTATCCTACAGAAGCAATAAAGAGAATTTGAGTTGCTTCAAATATTGTTTCTCTGTTTAACTGCAAAAATGTTTAAGTGATAGACTTTTCTCCTGAGGCTTCAAGAATATGTTCCCATCCTGGATTCTCTAGTATCATTTTAATCTCATCATTTCGTGGTTACTAACTACTAACCTTCGACCACTTAACACAGTTTTAGTACCTTAATTACTTTACAAAATGGAAGTAATTATATTATCTACTTCATAAATCTGTTGAGGCCATAATATGGAGTGAAATAAATCAGACACACAAGCTTAACTATTTCGTAGTTTCTGTTACGTGAGAAACCCAAATTATAAATAAACAGCAAAATAAAAGATAGATAAAAGGAAGTAGGGAGATAGATCTTTCTCAAATGGGAAGGGGATGAAGAGATGGAGGAGAGAGGAAGAGAAGGAAAAAGGCATGAAAAATAATTGAGATGCATTATATGCATGTATCAACTCCACACAAGGAAAGTAGACGTATGTACTGCAAACATGTACTAATAAAAAATGTTAAAAATTACAAATGTGTTATAAAAGATCAATCAGTTGACACATAATGCCAATGTTAAATAGTCTCTAGGCCATACTAAATGTACACTTAAATTAGGCTCTTAATATTAGTTTTTATTGTTCTCTTCTTTAAATGTCCTTGGATAAGACTGGTGATAACCAGAGAGACAGAGACAGAGAGACAGAAAAAGAGAGATGGGAGGGATTTCATTAAACATAGTAAGGTATAACTTTGTGGTAATTAATTGTAGAATGCAAAATCTCAATACCCACCCCTGTTTTAAAGATGGCTTGAGCCCTTTACCACTCAGTCATATCGAGTTTTTCCCTTATCTTCAAAAATCTCAAGAACAATGGCTGCAAAGTGAGCTGATTGATACAGAAGTTATTCCAATTCCCACAGACTATGGTGCTGATTGATAGATTTTTTCATAAATATCCATTAGACACTTAAATCTTTGTCAAAGATCAAAACTGAAATCCTGGGACTCTGACAAATACATAGCGGGAGCAGGTACTACCCAAGCTTTTCTGTTCAGTTTGTACCACGCAGTAGCCTCCAGCCTCCAGGCAGGTGCTTTCTGTAGACTGCACATGAGAGAATCTCTCTGTCTGTCCATGGACTCGTACAGATGCTTAACTTCACACAGCGGTATCCATGAGTGAGTCAGTTTGGATGTAAGAGTTAATCGTCTCACGTTTAATAACAGGATAGAACTGAGCGTTCTGATATCTCTGAGGACATTTTTATTCCATATCTCTCAGTTTTCTGACCATCTACCACAGCTGCTGGTCATCTCCCAACTTTAGGCAGTAAACTTCTAAAAAAGAGAATTATTGCAATGTGTTCCTCTTATTAACTGAATTGCAACTACATGGCAAAATAAGGTATATATTTTCTCATGTTGCATCTATCATTTCAATAAGCAATCTTTTTTGTTCAGAGATGATTAGCTTGAAATTCCTTTACTGTAGTAGATAACTTGGCTATTTAGAAATAACCTTTGTGGTATGTTTTTGTTTAGATTGACCGTGCCACTTAAATTTTATACTATAGCCAAGGAAACAATATATTAATATTACTCAAAATGAATCTTATTCTGTTAGAGTTAAAATTTTCCAGGTTATAGTTATTCAATATATACTTTTCAAAAGCCCCATCATGAGAAGTATTTTCTATTTTGAATTACCATGGATATGTTTTGCTCATTCACTACATAAAAATAAAAAGTCAAGAAAAATTTTAAAAACGGTACTGTTTTTATTGTATGTGCATGTGATTATTAATTTCAATAAAATGACTGCAATTTACACAATAATCTTTAGCTTGAGGTTTTACAAGGTATCAAGACTATAAGCAACTTGATAGGAAAGTACATAAGGGTTACTGGCAGTCTAAGACATTGATTATCTCTTGAGGTAGACAGAATTCAAATTGCCTTCACTAGCTGAGCAATATGCAGTGGAAAATGAGCTTGATACTTATCAAGAGGCTCTTTCCCTTGCATTTGCTATATAACCAAGCTGCTTTTTATTTTGTTGCTCTTCAAGAACTGTGAATAGGAAAGAAAGAAAATAATTCAGGTAAGTAAACCAGGGGCATTTCAGGACAGGATTAAAGAAAACAAATATGTCAGAGTTATGCCTTGTGTTACTTGTGATATAAAATGAGAGTCACACACAGGATCTAGGATGAACAAATGCATGGAGTCTTCCCATGTCTGCCAGTAGGTATAAGCAAAGCTAGAGGCTGTTCTTTTGATAAATGATCAATACTTTTGCCTGACACTACCCTAGCTCCCTGCTGTTGCTGATTGAGTCTGAATTTTAATTGAGCAGTCAACCTTTATGGAATTACATTTCCAAGAGTCAATTAACATCTCCCTAATCCCCTGCAATTCTGAAACACTATTGTTTTGCAGAGTTAACTTCTTCAATTTCACTTACAAGACAATGTATTCTTACTTGACTGGTAAAGGCAAAAACAAATATCAAATAATTGTTTTAAATTTTTAGTTGAATGCCTGTGTGCAAAGAATATTATATACCCACAATACAAGTTAAGAAGCACTAGTATGGATTAATGAATTCTTTCAGACAAAAGAGCTTTAAATTGATTGCGTGTCTTTAGGTCATCTTACACTTGAAAATTTACTCCACAGATATTTTCCTTGCAAAACTTAAAATCACACAAAACACATAATCATTCATAGCATCAATTGCTTTCAATTCAAGCTAAACTTCTCACCTCCTATATTAACAAACATTTATATAGTTTTATTTTCTGAAAATTTATTATCTATTTTCAGAAAAGTGCAGGTTGTTGATAATAATGCATACAACTAAAGGATTTTTGCAGACTTCTTTTTTGAGGATTTCAACATTTTAGTACAAAATACAGGCAATTTGGTAGTTTTTCTTTGCAAGATTTTAGAATCTTAAATTTATAAGGCTAAAATGTCAAATTAGCACAACTAGTATTTCTCAACTATCAAGTTTATAGACATTTTATTAATAGACATAGACATAAAGTAGAGAGCACATTAAACAGGACGGCACAGAAAGTATGTGTTATAGTATTCACAGCCTATAATAAAACTACAGACTAAAAACACACATATACTGCTACGGTCTGGGTCTAGGTGTCCCCCCAAAGTCTTACTTGGTCATAGGCTTGATATAGCATGTGTGAAGGTGGAATTGATTCATAGGTTCAAGGGCACTAGGATTAAGGGGGTGAGTGCTACCCCTATAAGTAGCCTGAATAAGATAAAAGGGGCAGGCAGACGCTGTTAAATTCTCTCTTGTTACCTTAGCTACTTTGTGAGCACCATGTTGTTTCTGCTCTGTGATACCTGTTTGTGCTCCCTGCCTTGAAGCCAGCCAATTTTGGATTGAAACCTCCATGAACTATAAGCCAAATAGACCCCTTCCCCTCTAACTTTTGGAGCTAGGTATTTTATCTCAGCAGCAAGAGAAAAGTAACTAACACACGTACATGAGAGGCTTTTTGAAGTAATGAACTAGTCAAACATAAATCTATTTGATTCCAAAATTTTTCATTCTGTTATTCTGAAATCCTCTGACACTCTCTCCTTCACTATCTTCAACGAAGTTCTCAAAAATGTAATTGCAATTTAATATTATAAAATTTATAACTATTAAGAACAGCCTTGGAACTCTTTTAATATTATATATTTTATTTTGCAAAACAAGAGTAGTTATATATTAACTTTAGTTCAACATAATTCACTCTATCTGTCCTGCAACTGAACTGGAAAATAGAAGGCCATTAAAATAATCCAGATAAGAAAAAAAAGAATAATCCAGCTAAGTAAACCTTCTAATAAACGAGCAAAGTTAATTTTGATGAGTACATTTAACTTATCAAGGAGGGATTAAGATTCTTATTAGCTAATCAGTTGTCATTAAAGCAGTTCAAACCTGTAGTAGAAAAACATTCTACAATAAGGGAAAAAAATTGAAGCATTGATTAGAAGAATTGGGTCTAGGAATACATAGGAACCTTATAATCCTAAATTTTTATAACTCTAGTTTTTGTAAAAAACCAGAATTGAAATATACATTTTTGTCTAGCTTTTTTGGACTATAGAGTTTTTTATTTTTACATTATTTTTGTGTCAGAATTAGAATGTTTAGAATACTGATAGATAGGGATAAGGTTCAAGAAATTAGTTTTTGAAAATAAATATATAATATCAATGTACTAATATCAAGTTGAAAAATCAACTAAATAGATAATAGATAAAAGAAAAGGGATAATTTATAGGCTAGAATAGTGGTAATCTAACAGAAAAGTAGAGCAAAAGCGAGACCACAAATATTAAATTTCAAATGGAAACAATGGATAAAGTACAGAAGAAATAAAAGAATTTGTTTAAGAAATGTTTCAAGGCAACATTTTATAGAAAACAAAATTTATTTTAAATGGTGTAAAGTTTTAATCATTAATCAGAAGAACACATATGTAAGTATATTATCTAATGAAATACAAATTATTTTCCCAAAACATAAAAACATTTACATATTGTTTTAATAATTTTTCAGACCTTAAGTTTGTAAATTAGTAAATCACATGGAGATTTTTCAAGGTAAAACTGGGACTATGTATATTGCAATGAAATGATGTACTTACCATCATGATTAGGATTTCCTAGTGTCCACGGCTCATCGGAGTCAAAATGAGTGTCTCCTCCGATTCCCGGTCCAGGGAAATAGGCATGTGCCAAAAATCCTCCCTCCCCATCGAAGGGAGAACTGTCTCCGTGAAAGCCAGATGCAAAGATGATGGTGATATCCACATCACGTTTGCCATTTTCTAATTCACTGTAGGGAACTTCTTCAAATGTCAGAGGTGTTACATTCTGCCACACATCAAAGGCACGGCGAATAGCTTTACGGGTCTCAGGGTCTCCTACCTTTGGAGTTACGTTCTTTATACTGAAAGTTAGAACAGATAATAATCAGCACGGTTTTATGATTTGCCACCTGATTTATTACAGAACTTGATCTAATCAGTTTAACAAAATATCAAATAAAAGTCATATTCAATAGAAATGAAATTTATTCATTTCTCTTGTCTCTATATCTAGTTTCCACTCTGTTAGGGTCATTTAATTATCATTACATGATATCCATTTATCAAGACTGTCAGAGAAAGGAACTCTGCTGAACGCTTAATAGTAACTAAATTTATTGTTCACCTTGAACAACAATACAGAAATTTGCCAAATAATCAAACAGATGCAGAAGTTTTGAGCTGAAATAAAAATTTCAATTTCGTTCTGGCCTTAACACTCTTGGTAGCACACTGAAGTATCTGCACATATCAACTCCAAAAGGTGCCTTTGTTTTTCTTCATTATGAATACTAATTAGCACACAAAGCTATATTTGTTTTGATGCTAATATAAATTGATGAAATAGTCATTAATACTGTTTTTGATTAATGTAGCATTGATCATTTACCTTTTTCCAAGCTAATTTTACTGGTTTTCCTAAGTGGATTATAATACTAGTAAATATATCTTATATTTTAGTACCTAAATCCATGTAATGCACATGTAGAGCAATGCATAAAATCCATAGGGTTTCATAAATAAGCTTCAAACCCTTTGAACCAATAATCTACCCAACATGACCTTACATGAAGAAAATATTTTAATTAAAAAAGAATATAATATTCAATTCTATTTTAATGCAAAGAGAGGGGATGACATTGAAGTGAATATGCAATCACAAAAGAAAATTGAAGCCATGAGCCGAGGATTTAGCTCAATGGTTCTGCCGCTTGTCTTGCAACTGCAAGGGCCCAAGCTCCATTCCTGGTACCAAAAAAAAACAAAACAAACAAACAAACAAACAAAAAACAGACAAGAAATTTTGAAGCCAAGGAATTTACAATTATGGAGTGATAGTCAAATCATGGTGTTTCTTTCTGCTACATGTTATTGTATTGATAGAATTTAAAAATATTTTCCCTTTATAAACAGTTTGCCAGCATGGAAAACCTTTACAATGACATTTCTAGAGAGCAAAATAATAAGTAGATTATACACATCCCAACTTTAAAACTGTCCAGTGATATGGTTTATTTCTAGTTGTCTTCCCAAGAGCCTCATGAGCTTATTACTGGGGATTTTGGAAGACGTTTGGATCGTGGAGCATTACATCTGACTTACTTTCCGTACGTGGGATCTGGGTGGAAGAGGCAGGTCACTGAGGTCACGACCTGGAAGTTTGTCTCTCTTCCCTCCCCCTCCCTTCTCTCTATGCTTCCTAACTGCCATGAGGTGAGCAGCTTCCCTCTGCTTGGACCTTTCTACCACGGTTTTGGGCTGGAGCCACAGACCATGCAAGGCCTGAAAGTTCTAAAACTTGAGCCAAAACAAATCTGTCCTTTAAATTGAAGGTGTCTGATGTTTTGTCCCAGTGGGGAAAAAAAATTGACTATGACATCCAAACAATTACAAATGTTAAGAGAGAATTATGCTAAACTAATAATGACAGTGAGCATTTACTAAGGCAATCGCCTTACCACATCTTATTTTGCTTCTGCTTGTCGATCAACCAGATGAGATGATGAGTAAGAAGAAAAGAAAAAGGAAGAGAAAGAAGCGGAAGAGAAGTTAAGATTTATAGGAACTTGGAGAAAAGCTCCTAAGTGGTAGATTTGAGAAAGCTCTGAAACATTTCATCTTAAGTATTCTCAATAAGCCATGGTCTTGATATTAATGCTGGGCCACATATTCAAAATAAGTTGTCCAATTTTATTCTAATAGTCTAGAACACATTTCTGTGAGTGTCTGTTGTTAAACATTATTCATTATATATAAAAGTAATGAAGCAGCAAATAAAGTGGAAACAGAGTGGGGAGGAAAAAGACTCCAGGAAGAAATGCTAAGTGAAAGGACTTGAAGTAGAGATATTCTTAGCAAATTTAAAGATAAGCAAAGTAGCTGCTGTTGTTTGGGAGGAGACGGAGGGTGAACGTCAGAGAACATTGTGTTGTCAGTGATGGGGAAAGAAACTAGAGCATTATAAGCAAAGATGTGACAATTACCTTTAAATAAATGACTGAGGTGATATCTATGATGTAGATACACTGAAGGGGAGTAAAGGCAGAGGCAGGAAGACCCATCAGGTGCTATGGTAAATACAGGTGTGAGATGATAATGCCTTGGAAACAGTGGTAGCAAAGGAGACACTGAGAAGCAGTTGTATTTTGGGTATGTCTAGTGGATATACTTGCCAAGATGTATGATTAGTCATCATCTGATGGAGAACACCCTGAGCGAGCTGTAAATTCATAAATTGCTCCAAGAGATGGTGTCTTAGATGAGAGTTTTGATTGCCCTGAGACCTCTATTTATGCATTAAGATCTTGTTTTGTCTTTTTTTAATCTGTCTGCCATACCCTTGGTCCAGTGATTGGGTCTGATCAGCCTCCAGTAATCAGCTATAAAAGAAAAGGAAGAACCAAGGGAGTCACTAGTTTTTCAACTGAACCAAAAGACAAAGCAAAAGAATTTGTGGATGTTCAAGGAAAATGATAGACAGTGGTTTGTTGCTGTTCATTAGCTTCCACATCCTATTCAGCATGGTGCCCTGAATTCTATTTTGAGAAAAGTAAAATATTGACAGATGTTGAGGCATCACAGTCCTTTGTTATGTCTGACTTCCTGTTTCATGGCTTAAGAGCATTGAAACTCTGAGCTTCTAGACTCATTTTCCTAGGAGTCATTCATTGTCTTTCTACTGTATAGGGTTTCAGAAGACTCTCTTTAGTCGGCAGATAATCCTATGGCACACTGTTTGGAAGAATTTATTCCATAATGGGTGCTGCTCTAGGTGCTGGATTCTGACTTCATAGACCTTATAAGCTTAGTTACAAGAGACAGACAATAAAAAGAACAAAAAAGAAAGACATTTCAGGGGTGAGGAGGTGAAAAGATGAAAAATATCATTCAATGACAGGAGAAGCACATGCCGAACATTATCAGGGAAAACAATCAGGGAGCAGAAGAGTCAGGGAGAAGACCAAGCCAACTTGTCCAGTTTAAAGAATGGGACTGCTCAGTGAGTATTAAGACATTTCAGGGGTGAGGAGGTGAAAAGATGAAAAATATCATTCAATGACAGGAGAAGCACACGCCGAACATTATCAGGGAAAACAATCAGGGAGCAGAAGTCAGGGAGAAGACCAAGCCAACTTGTCCAGTTTAAAGAATGGGACTGCTCAGTGAGTACGAGCAAAATGATCATGGAGGGCAGTGCTAGGGAGGATTTACACACAGAGACACACTAATATTCCAGCTCCAAATATGACTGTGTCTGATGGGAAATGGATAAAGAGATAAGAATGGAAGTGATAGAACATTTCAGAAGTTCACAAAAGAGAAGACAAACATTGCTAAGAGTCAAAGCCATAGAAATAAAATTAGTTTCACTATATGTTCTGAGAAAACTGTCAATGGGGATGGATATGTATTCAATGTGTACTGGAGAAACTAACTTTCATTTCAAATAAAAAAACTTATAATACAGAAAAAAATGAAAACATATCAATATTTGCTTACATGTAAAAAAATGATTCTGAGAAGCCTATAGCCAAAAAGACAATAAAGAAAAATAAATGCAAAGTACTACTTGGATTTCCAAATATATCATTGTGTTTTTTATAGCTCTGCACCGATGAGCTTCCAAAATACACTTCACCACAGTCTAAGGGATGTCACTGGTAAATACCAACCATGCACATGTGTGTGCTCCAGAGTCAGAGCTAGAATTGTGAACTGAATGTGAACAAAAACAAGATGCTACGTCGTTAAAAAACTGCATTCTGTTATTAATGTCTACTGACTGAAATAACTAAATGCTCAGAGAGAACATATGGTAACATGAGGCAAATGAAAATGCCATTCTTAACAATTTTATAAACAATACGCGAGTGATTCAGTAAATTTACCCAATAAGAGGCAATTCTATAAAGTAAAATGAAAGTTAAATGTGAAAAAGTTAATAAAGCTAATTTAATTTTGGCAGCTTGGTAGAGTGGTTTGAGCCCAGGACCTTCACTCTGATCTACATCCCTAGTCCTTTTTTCCAATTATTTTTTATTTTGACACAGAGTCTTTCTAAATCGCTTAGTGCTAAGTGGCTCAAATTTGAAATTCTCCTACCTTTGCCGCACAGAGTCCTGAGATTACAGGTGTGTGCCACCATGCCCTATTAAAGCTAATTGAATTAAAATATTTTTATTTGCCTCTTCCCTTAGTAAAAAAGTAAACACAGTTCTCATTTTAAAAAGAAAGAATTTCAGTGCTTGCTTCAGCAGCACATATACTAAAAAGAATGAATTTCATTTTAAAAGTCTCTATGTGGCACTTTTATTATATAATTTCACTGGTTCTTTAAAATTACAATTCTCATAGATTTATAAACTTCAATCCAAAAAGCTGATAAATGTTATCTTTGATGACCATGCCCTATACAATCCTACATACCATTACTAAGAAAAAAGTTTTTAGAATTTATTATGCATCAGAATAATGGATAGTATCAGGAAGGTTTCAGCTAACTTCTAGGATAACTGTACTACTTAATATTTTCTAGCTTTAACATAATTAGATACATACCAGTTCATTTAATAATAAGTCTATATATTTTTTTCTTCTTTATTTTTTTGATACAGTGATAAATCTTTTCCCAAATTAGATTACTGTTTAATCTCTATATTGGCAATGAGAACAAAGGGTTAATACTGTTATCTTTGGTTAAGAAACAGAAATAACATTTTTATGTCAAAATTATTTTGGTACAAAGAGGGCTAAATTCCTTTTAGTTGATTAAACAGACAAAAGTGAGTTCTTCAAGAAACACTACTAATATCCAAAATGAATATCAACTAAGAAGAACTTATTATAATACAGAAAGTAAATAATTTACAATAATAGAATAAAAATAATAAACAGCATAGGTGAATTGTCAGCATATCCATCTTCAGAATGTATTATAATGTTCTATCAGGGGGAAATAATAGATTAATTTACTGTTATTCACATTATGTTTGCATAGTTTATGTAGCTTCACAATTTTTTATTTATGAGAAATTGTCACAGAATAAAATATGAATATGGAATTCCTCCAGGAAAACTTACATTAAACAGCTGGCTATTTCCCAACAAGCTGGCTTTTCCAGACAAGGCAAAATTAAGTACACAGTTTTTTGGCTCTATTTATATAGGGTCTGTTCCTCAGTTAACAGTGTGTCCTCTGGACACACAGCCTGAGCTCTCTCTGAAGTCAATGGGCTCATCAAGAGCAGTGAGCTCCTTAGTTCAGACAGAATAATAAAAAACACTCTGGTGAGAAGCTGATTAGTATTCTTAGCAAATTCTGAGTTTCTTTGCTATGCATATGTTATTAAACTAAAATAACTTCTGCTACGTGTCTTTCATTCTCATAGAAACACTTCTTTAAAACCAAGAGGAGCAAAAGAATAATTATACTGGAAAAATCAAAGCTAAGCAATATAACGTAGTATTATTATATTAATGAGTTAAAATGCTCATGTCTACTGTGTTTATTTATTTATTTACTGGCACATTTTAGGTACACAGTATAATGACCTTCATCACTGGGAATTTGTACCTTTACATAATATGTTCTGGTTATTTTTTTTTTCCCCATTCGCCTTCCTTCCCTTCAACACCTCCACACATCCCTATTTACAAAGATTTTGCTTCCATTTGTTCAGTTTCTCATATTGATTCCATTCCCTTCTTTCGTTTCTTAAACCCCTCCCACTTCCCCTTTAGGCATTCTCTTCCTATTCATCAATATCTATTATGCCTTTTTATTCTTTGTTAAGTTTTCAGTTTCTCATACCAGAGAAACTATTTGGTGTTTATACATGTCTGTTCTATTTATTTTATTTGAGAGTATGACCTCAATGTATATCCATTTAGCTACAAATATCTCTGATTTTTTATTCTTTATGGCTTAGTAGTACTCCATTTCATCAAAAACAAAACAAAACACATTTTCTTTATCCTGTGTCCAGTTGATGAGAAATTGGGCTGCTTCCAAGTTTAGGTATTAGAAATTGCGCTGCTATGAACATGGGTGCACATATGCTGCTGTGGTATGATTCCTTTAATTCTTTTAGGAAGATACCCAGCAGGGGTATAGCTGGGTCAAATGGGCCTTTTAATCCTAGGTCTTTCAGATATCTCCATATTGATTTCCAAAGTGGTTGCACCAGTCTACCCTCCCACCAACAGTGGAGAAGGATTCCTTTTTCCCCACAGTCCCATGATCATTTGTTATTGGTTGGTTTCACCTATATCTCCCACCATATACTAAAGTAAAATCTAAATTAAAATCAAAGTGGAGTAAAGATCTAAATATTAAAAGAGAAACACTAAACCGGCTGGAAGAGAGGTTAGGTAGAGCTCTTGAAGACATTGGCATAGGAAAAGTTTTCATGAAAAAAACCTCAGTTGCATGTGAACTAGCACAAGCAATCCAAAATTGGGATCTGTTCTTGTTAAAAATCTTCTGCATGGTAAGAGAAACCACCAACACTGTGAAGAGACAATGCTGACACTCTATCTCACCCCAGAAAGAATGGCTGCTATCTTGAAATCAACTAATATATTTTTATAAATAGACTCATCCGGCAATATAGGTATATGTCCCACTGGATTTTGTCACTTTAAATGATATTTTGGAATTTAGATTTCTTAAATAAAAAGAATTTATTCTATTTCATATAATATTTAATTAATATGCAAAATAACAAATCTATTTGATAATAACTATTTTATTCAATGTTTTTCTTATTTTGTGAAAAAAGGCTAACCAAAGTCCACTTAGAATGCATTAATTTAGCAACTAATTTTCCAACAATTACAAAATTAACTTCTACATTTTCTGATGAAT
Source organism: Fukomys damarensis (assembly GCF_012274545.1). Taxonomy (NCBI): domain Eukaryota; kingdom Metazoa; phylum Chordata; class Mammalia; order Rodentia; family Bathyergidae; genus Fukomys; species Fukomys damarensis. The sequence continues at coordinate 25,682,923 of NW_022900917.1, read as the reverse complement.
GAATATATTTCATGGTTTAAATAGTATTAAGAATGAAGATTGATAAAATTAATTTTCCAATAGTTCAAAATACTAAGTTGTTTCTGAAAGCCTGGCAATACTTGAGATACTCCTGTTCAAAATATTTTTCCCTCATGTTGAGAAATTTAATGTTTAATCTTCAACTGCTCCCCATGTTCCACAGTCAAGAAATCTCTGCATTCTGCTTGCTGTTTAGCAGTGTACACTACTTTGTTAGAATGCAGCTGAAAATTTGGTACCCACAAGAAAAAAATGTACATCATGGGAAGCCTGGTAAACAAATTAAAGAAAAAAAATGATCATTGTTATTACTTTGCATATTATGTAGTCCTCCAAATCATCTTATCGCTTTAGCTTTTACTGAGTCATTTATACTGCTGGCTTGCAATGAGACTGCTGTCAAATATAACCTGGATTCTTCCACTCTCACCCCAACTCTTATCTGCATGTTTCAATGCACACCCCAGCTATCCTTTATGTGAATAACTACTTTTTGAGCTTAAGTATCATATCAATATGATACTTATAAATACAGTAAATACTGTAAGGAAAATCAGTATAGTAGAAAGTGTGTATGTACTATAGTACTTATTGTATATTAAAATGCTTTCAGTGCTTACTCTAAAATTCTTTACCATTAATTTTTATTTTTAACTTTCTATATTTACCGTAATATAGCTGCAAATATTTTTTGTGAATAAATTAAAATAATATAATGATAGATGGTATTTACTAAGCATAATGGTATAAGCATTGTGTAAAATGTACTATTTTATCCAGTTCATTATTTATTTTCTTGAGCCTTGTGAGGTAGGTTTTGTTACAATATTCATGTTCCTCACAGGGAAACGGAGACTTAGCAGATAAAAATAATTTAATTTTGGTTTTACAGAAAGTAAGTTTCAGAGACAGGATTCAAACCCATGACTTCCTTACTCTAAAATAGGATTCCTAACTGCATGCTGTGTTTATCAATAACCTTGAAACTTACAAGAAGAAACATCTAATTATTTGAATGTCTACAACTGGGTGAGATACTTCTCAGAGTAGAAACACAGCCCAAGTGAAATTATAGTTAATTCTAAACACAATGAGTGTTAATCTTTCTTTCCCTCCTTTATTCCTGTTTTTTTCCTTAACAGAGAAGAAACAGTCAGTATCTAAAGAGGCAGAGAAACATTAGACAGGTGCACTCTAAAGGGTTTAGAAATCAAAATTTACAAGATTTTCTGAGGTGAATATGAGTATTAATCTATGGCTATATGGAGCTGCTGTCTACAGTTTACAGTTCTATATTTGACTATACATACCTAAATCCAGTTAGGATTATTGGTATTTTTTGTATATGGTTGAAGTATAAAGTCAATTATTATTTTCCATAGATATAGTAACTATTGCAGCGTGATTTTGTAAATAAAATAACCAGTCCTTTCCCCACTGATGTAAATGGCCTACACAAGCATGAATCAATTTTGTATACACCCCTGGGCCTACCTGTCTATTTCTGTGCTTGCATCACAAATTGCCTAGTAAGGATTTATTTAAAGGAAGTCCTCTGGTCTACTATGCAGTAACACCTTCCTGTTTTACTTGGCTTTGATGTGCCATGGATATTTTGATTCATCTTCCTAATTTATATAAGAAAGAAAGTTTATGGGATTTTGGTTAGAACTGAAATGACTGCAAAATTTCAACTATTATATTGTTTATCTCGTGAGAGTAAAATTTATCTCTAACATTTATTCTTGGCCTTTTGTTAGTTTCTGCACAACAAGCTTATAAGTAATTTATAGATTTATTCTTTCATATATTTCATCTATATTATGTAATACTTTTATAAAGATTATACATTTAAATGATTTTTGTGTATGAGTATATGTTTTATGTATTTTGTGTTTAATTTCTTTTATTAAAAAGATAGGAGTATCCAGTTTCTGCCTTGGAAATCATCACCCCTAACCTCATCAGAAATAAAGTTAAGGGCCAGGGATTTAGATCAATGGTTCAGTGGCCTGTCTTGCAAGCCCAAGGACCCAAGTTCAATCCCTGGTAACAATAAATAAATAAATAAATAAATAAAGTTAAACAAACTAAAAATGAACTTTTTTTTTTTGGTACAAGGAATCAAACTTGGGTCCTTGCGCTTATTAGGCAGGCACCAGAACCACTGAGCTAAATCCCTGGCTCTGAGCGATGTTATTTCACTCCATGAGAAGCTTGAGGCAACAAGACAAACTGTAGTCACACATCTTGAGGAACAGGCAAATACAGAAAATCAGAGTTTTGCAAGAACAAAAGTTCCTACAGGCAGGAAACAGGTAGAAGCATGTAAATGATAACCAAGACCAGCTATAGAGTTAAAAGTGCTAAGAGGCAAAGCCTAGAGGACTGGTCTACTCATTTATGAATGTTACCTCTAAGGAGTCTCCACCACCTTCTAACAGTGAGGAACTGAGAAAAGCCTCCTCTACTTTAAGCAAAGGAAAAAAAAAAAGCAAAAACTTAAACCTATGCTCCAGTATTCACTTGTCTATAGCAAAAGCCCACAATCACAGATAACTACTTTATCAGAGCCTTATAAGGCTTTGGTGAAAGGCAATTAAACAGCTCAAAATTCTCTAGCCTTTCCTCTTTCACAAAAAAAAAGAAGGGAGGCTAAGAAGCTTTTTGAAAGGTCATACCAGACATTTGAGCTCACAAGAAAATCAGTGATTTAGTCATAAGATTATAGTCTGCTGCTTTTCAACAATACTTTACACCACACCGACAACAGGGGTCCAGTGTAATAATGGGGACTACAAATGAGAGCGATTAAGAACTTTATAGGGACAGATAAGAACAAGGCAGAGAAAAAAACTAAAGGACACATAGAAATTCAGCTACAGTGACATTAAACATATCTTAAACAGATAAACACAAAATATTACAGTATAAGATCATGGTACTTGTTCCTATTATGATATTTGTTCCTATTATATACTATATTATGCATGACTGTGAACCATGCATTACAGGCATGCTACAAAGAAAGAGAAAAACAGTCTGAAGGAACAAAACAAGCACTAGGACCAGACTTAGATATAGAAGAAACTGGATATTTAAAAGAATGTCAATATACTAAAACTGCTAATGGAGAAAATAGAATGAAGAAACACACGGTTTCTTACAAGCAGAACAGTAGAAACTCGAAGACAAAATCAAAAGGAATTGCAAGAAAAAAAGAACGCTTATGAATCATTTCACAAATACCTTTGATGGGCTCACCATTAGACTTAGTATGGCCAAGAAAAGAGTTAGTATCTTGAAGATATATCAATAGAAACTTTCCAAATTGAAAAACAAAGATAAAAAAGAAAGAAACACAGGAGAGAAGATACAAGAACCATGGCACAATTCACGTGATAATACCAAAGGGAGAAAGACAATGCCCCCCAAATAATGACAGAATTCAAAGCACAAATCCCTCAAATTCAGTGAATATAAAACAGGTTAAATATACTCATAAAAATCTACATTTAGGAACAACATATGCAATTGGCAGAAAAAAAAACAAATAAATCATTATTTAAATAAAGGCAAAGAAGAGTAGAAAGGAGGAGTGTTACTTATAGAGGAAGCAGCATACTGATTCAGCTATACTTATTTTTAAAAAATATAATTAAAGCCAGGCGTGGTGGCATATGCCTGTAATCAGCACTTGTTCAGCACTTGGGAAGCTGAGGCAAGAGGAACGCTGTGAGCTCGAGACCAGGCTGGGCTACATAGGGAGTCCAGGTAAGTCTCAACTACATAGTGAGACCCTGTCTCAAAAATCTCTCTCTCTCTCTCTCTCTCTCTCTCTCTCTCTCTCTGTGTGTGTGTGTGTGTGTATATATACAATTAAAAAGAAAATATTTAAAGTTCTTATATAATAAAATAATCCACCTAGAATTCTGCATCCAGGAAATTATCATTCAAAAGTGAAATAGCAATATAATAATCAAGGTACCAGAAACCCAACAGAAGAAGAAAATACTACAAGAAGCAAGAGAAAAGAAACAAATAACATGCAAAGGAAAGAGCATCAGAATCACAACAGACTTTTCAACACAAGTTCTCAGGTAAAGGAGAGCCTGGAGTGAGGTATTTCAAATCCTAAAAGAAAAACTCTAACCAAGACTGATGTATCCTGCAAAACTATCTTTCAAAATGGACAGAGAAATAAGATACTTCCATGACAAAGAATACTGGAGAAACTTCATGAATACTAAACCAGCACTACAAGAAATTTTAAACAATATCCTAGAAAAAGACAATGAAGATCACAACACCATGAGGCCCAACAGAGCAAATCAAATAGCCAAAGCAAGAAACTAAAAGGAGAGGACAAAAAAGAAAAAAGAGTCAATAAAAGGACAATAACATGACAATAATAAGTCAGTACATATCAGTTATAACTATCAATGTCAATGGCCTCAACTCACCAATCAAGAGAAATAGATTGGCAGAATGGATTAAGAAGCAAAATCCAACAATATGTTTTATATAAGAAGCACACCTATTGCAAAAAGAAGCCCATAGACTGAAAGCAAAAGGGTGCAAAACAATTCTCAATGTGACAGGAGCCCAGAAAAAAGCAGGGGTAGCAATCTTATTCACAGACAAAGTAAATTTCAAACTAAAAATGATTAAGAGAGACAAAGAAGGCCACTACACCCTTGTAAAGGGACTATTCAAGAGTAAGAAATGACAATCATAAACATATATGCACCAAATATAAATGCCCCCAATTATATAAAAAATGAAAAACGAAATAAGCACTAATACAATTGTAGTGGGGGATTTAAATACCCAACTATCACAAATAGACAGATTATCTAGGCAAAAATCAACAATGAAATACTAGAACTGAACTAAGCTTTTTAAGGCATGGGCTTATTAGATGTCTGTAGAGTGTTCCACCCACAAAATCAGAATATACATTCTTTTCAGCTGCACATGGGTCATTCTCTGAGATAGATCACATACAAGCTCACAGAACAGGTTTGAATAAATGCAAAGTAATTGAAGTATTCCCTGTGTATTATCAGATCAGAGTGCAATAAAGCTGGAGATCAATAGCATAAGAAATCATAGGAACTTCACAAACACATGGAAAGTGAACAACACTCTCCTGAAATATCAGTGGATCATAGAGGAAATTAAAGAAGAAATCAGACAGTTTTTACAAATAAATGAAAATGCCAATACAACATACAGGAATCTATGGGACACAATGAAAGCAGTTCTAGGTGGAAAATTCATAGCACTGAATGCCCACATTAGGAAAACAGAACAAGCTCAAATACACAACCTAACGATGAATCTTAGACTCCCAGAAAAAAAAGATCAAGAAACACCCAAAGCTCAAAGAAAAGAGGAAATTATAAAGATTAGAGCAGAAATCAATGCAATGGAAACTAAAATAAATAAATAAATAAATAAACAAACAAACAAACAAATAAGTAAATAAATGAATCGAAGAGTTGGTTTTTTGAAAGAATAAATAAAACTGATTAAACCCTTAGCAAACCTTATCAAAAAAAGGAAAGAAAAGGATTGGATCCATGCAATCAGGAATGAAAAAGGCAAAGTCACAACAGTGCCCACAGAATTCCAGAGGATCATTAATACCTGTACTCTAATAAAATGGAAAACACAGAAGAAATGGACAGATTTCTAGATATGTATGAATTACCAAAGTTGAACAAATAAGATAAAAACATTTTTAAACACCCCAATTACAATCGGTGAAATTGAAAATGTAATAAAAAACTTATCAACAAAGAAAAGCCCAGGTCCTGATGGATTCACTGCTGAATTTTGCAAGACATTTAGAGAAGAACTACTGCTATTACTCTTTAAACTTTTCAATGAAATTGAAAGGGAAGCAATAATTCCAAATTCATTCCTGGAAGCAAGTATTACTTTGATTCCCAAACTGGGAAAGATGTAACTAAAAAAGAGAAATACAGGCCAATCTCCTTAATGAATATAAATGCATAAATCCTCAATAAGATACTAGCAAACAGAATAAAGAGGTTCATCAAGAAGATCAAACATCCTGACCAAGTCGGATATATTCCAGGGATGCAAAGGTGGTTCAACACACTTAAGTCAATAAACGTAATATATTATATTAACAAAGTCAAGGACAAAAAGCATATGATCCTCTCGATAGATGCAGAAAAAGCATTTGACAAAATTCAACACCCATTCATGATAAAAACCATGCAAAAAATGGAATAGATGGTCGATATCTTAACTTAATAAAGGCTATCTATGAAAAATCAACAGCCAACATCATATTAAATGGCCAAAAATTGAAAACGTTCATGTTAGAATCAGAAACAAGACAAGGATGCCCACTATCACCACTTCTCTTTGATATAGTTCTGGAAACATTAGCCATAGCAATTAGACAAGAGAAAGAAATTAAAGCAATAAAGATAGGAAAGGAAGAAGTTAAACTGTAATTATTTACTGATGATATGATACTCTACATTGAAGACACAAAAAGCTCCACCAAAAGACTTCTAGACTTAATTGACACTTTTAGCAGAGTAGCTGGATACAAAAATCAATAGCCTTCTTGTACACAAATAACACTCACTGAATGAGAAATTACGGAAACAATTACTTTCACAATAGCACCCCCCAAAAATGAAGTATCTGGGAATCAATATAACAAAAGAAGCAAAAGACCTCTACACTGAAAACAAGCACTCTGAAAAAACAGATCAAAGATGATATAAGAAAATAGAAAGATATCCAATGTTGCTGGGTAGGAAGAATTAACAGTGAAAATGGCCATACTACCAAACTGCTACACAGATTCAATGCAATACCAATTGAAATTCCAACACTAGACTTCACAAAACTAGAAAGAAGAATCCAAAAATTCATATGGAATCATAAGAGACCTAAAATAGCAAAAGCCATCCTAGGCAACAGACACATGGCAGAGGGTATAACAATTCCCAATCTGAAACTATACTACAAAGACACTGTGACAAAAACAGCATGGTACTGGCAAAGAAACAGACCTGCAGATCAGTGGAACAGGCTGAAAAACACAAAAACAACTCCAGATGCACTCAGCTACCTCATCTTTGACAAAGGAGCTGACCATCCCCATTGGAGGAAAGATAGCCTCTTTAATAAATGGTGTTGGAAGAACTGTATCTTTACCTACCAAAGATTAAAACCAGATGCTTATCTTTCACCATGCACTAAATTAAAATCAAACTGGATTAAAGATCTACATATTAAAACAGAATCACTAAACTTTCTGGAAGATAAATTAGCCAGAACTCTTGAAGACACTGGAATAGGAAAAGACTTTATGAACAAGTCCTCAGTAGCATGGGAACTAGCAGAAAGAATCAAGAACTGGGATCTTATATTATTGAAAAGCTTCTACACTGCAACAGAAACCATCAACAGAACTAAGAGACAACCTACAAGGTGGGAAAAAATTTTTACCAGCTGCTCCTCAGACATAGGAGTCTTACCTAGAATATACAAAGAACTCAAAACAAACAGCCCCCCCAATATAAAGACCCAATCCAAAAATGGGCATCTGAAATGAACAGACATTTCTCAGACAAAGAAATAAAAGTAGGAAGTAAATATATGAAAAAATGTTCCACATCACTGGTCATTCAAGAGATGCAGATGAAGACAACACTGAGATTCCACCTCACCCCACAAAGAATGGCTGCTATCAAGAAATCACACAACAACAAATGTTGGCGGGGTTGTGGGGAGAAAGAAATCCTTCCCCATTGTTGGTGGGAGTGCAGACTGCTGCAGCCACTATAGAAATCAATATGGAGATACTTCAAAGAGCTAGATCTAGAGGTTCCATTTGACCTAGCCATCCCTCTGCTGGGTATCTTTCCAAAATATTTAAAAGAATCATATCACCATGATATATGGGCACCCGTTACTTCAAAGAGCTAGATCTAGAGGTTCCATTTGACCTAGCCATCCCTCTGCTGGGTATCTTTCAAAATATTTAAAAGAATAATATCACCGTGATATATGGGCACCCATGTTTATAGCCACATAGTTTATTATAGTTAAAACTTGGAAACAGCCTATCTGCCCATCTGTTGGAAACTGGATAAAGAAGATGCGGTTGTTCTATAAAATGGAATACTACTCAGCCCTAAAGAATGAAAAATTCGAGTCATTCTTAGGAAAATGGACACACATTGAGGATATACTCCTAAGTGAAATAAATAAGTCACACGTGTAATTACTGAATAGTGTCTCTGGTGTGAAAAACTATAATAGTACACAAGATCCTAGTGGGATAATTAATAATGTGAAATAGGAAGAATAGGGCTAAAGGTGTAGGGAAAGTGGGAAGGGTAGGGGAAAGGAAATAAGGGAAAAGAAAAAACATGACAAAATGAAAAAATGAAATATAGAGTTTGTTAATGGAGAGGGGAAGAGGGGTGAAGGGAGGGCAGGGACATGGGGAAAAAATGAGTTCCAAGACCTGTCATGTGAAGGTACAGGATCCCAGTAATGAATATAACTGTATTGTAGACCTAGACTGTACCAAGAAACTCAATAAAAAGGAAAAAAAGTGAAATAGCAAAAAAAACAAGCAAAACTCACCACAATTTCTCAAAGAAAAGCTTGTCAGTAGGCTTACATTTTAAGAAATTTTGAAAGACATGGTTTAGATATAAAAAAAATGAAAATCAGAAATGTAGGTCTATTTAAAGCAAAGAATTATCAGGGATTGAATAAATGAGGCTAAGTAAAATATTTTATCATTCTTATTTTTCCTTGATCTAATAACTGTTCTAATATTAATAGCAACAGTGCAATGGGTGATTATAGTGTGTGAATAAGTAAATAAATGGCAATGATGTTATAAAGGAAAGGAGGGAGAAATTAGGAATATTCTCTTCTTGGGTAACTATAGTGCCTTTGAAATACGATAGTGTTCTGTGAAAGTTGACTTAGGTTATTTGCAAATGCACATTGCAAACTCTTCAACAACCACTAACAATTTTTTTACTTCAGCATCATTGATGTGCTAAAGGAAATGAAAACATATGAAAAGCTAAATTAAATCACAGAGGCAGAAAAGAATGAAAGACAAAGGTAACAAAGTGAAGTAATAGCAATAGGAAATAGTTACTAATATCATGGATGTTAAGCAAACTGTATCAATATTTAATTTAAATAGGAATACTAAATCTACAAATAAGAATGTATGAAATTTAAAGGAAACAAAAGAAACAAGATATATTCTAAGTTTTTTTAAAAACAAGAAATTCACCTTAAGTATAAAGACAGATTAAAGTAAAAAAAAATAGAGAAATATTTAACTCACACACAAAAATAGACAATGCTCCCTATGTCATAAAAGATGAAAGAAAGAAGGAAATAATGCAAAGAATCAGAGATAGAGAAGGGAGTGGTAAAGAAGAAAGGAAGGATGAGAAGGAAGAAAGGAAGAAGGGAAAATGTAACAAAGAAAAAGAAAGAAAAAGGGACTATTAAAGAATAAAAGTAGAATAGGCATAATAATTTAAAATGAGATAGACACTGTAAAAAAGGAAATCATCCAGGATACAGACTACACAATGATAAAAATGTGAAATTTTCAAAAAGACATAACATGCATATGCTTAACAACAAAGTAACAAACTATAAGACAAATACTGATAAAACTGCAAAAGGAAGTGTATAAAATACTTTGATACTTGGAAATGCAAAATTCCTATATCTAACAGTAATAATCAAAAAACGCTATTATAAAAGGGAAACCATGGATCAGTACTCTTCATGAATATAGATGTAAAACTTCTCAACCAAAAAAGAATAATGCAACAAAGTCAGCAATCTGTAAAAATAATTGTAAAACATGAAAAAATAAGATTTTTCCCAGGTCTGCAGGTCTGAGGCAACATTTGAAAATCTGTTAATGTAACACATCACATCAAGACTAAAGAAGAAAAATTATATGATCATAACAGTGGTTACAGTAAAAGCATTTGTCAAAAGTCAACATACATTCATGATCAAAATGCTCAGTAAATTAGGAATAGATGAAAACTTCCTCAGCTTGATCAAGAACATATAAAAAACCTTGTTAATTAAAAAAAAAACACTTCTTAGTGAGGAACTTAGTGTCATAATGAAAGCACTAGCTAATGTTATAGGACAAGATATAAAATATAAACAGATTATATATAACAATAAAAATATCTTCATACACAAATGTCATGATTATTTATCAAGAAAACAAAAGAGAATCATCAATAACAATGACAAAAAACTACTGGAAAAATGAGTAATTATAGCAAAGTTGTAGAATATAAGGTTAATATAGAAAAGCCAACTGACTTCTTATATGACAACAATAAAATAATGGAAAATTCTGGAGAAGCTTTTTATTTTTTTGGTACCAGGGATTGAACTCAGGACCTTATGGTTGCAAGGCAGGCTCAGTGACATTCAGCTAAATCCCCAGCCCACAACTGAAAATTTATATGAGTAACATAGTATTTAAATCAGCATTCAAAGAAAATAATATACTATAATATACCAAGAACAGGAAAAATAAGGTAACAAGGATATGTCAATAAATATCATTTATAACCATCAACATCAATGGCCTCAATTCACCAATCAAAAGAAATAAACTGACAAAATGGATAAAGAAACAGAATCCAACAATATGCTGTATACAAGAAACATATCTACTTGAAAAAGATACTTATAGACTAAAAGTAAAAGGATGGAAAACAGCTCTCTATGCAACAGAAATATGGAAAAAAGCAATGGTAGCTATCTTATTTGCAGATAAAGTAATTTTCAAACCAAAACTAAGACAGACAAAGAAGGCCACTACATCCTTGTAAAGGGAACAATCCAAGAGGAAGAGAAGACAAGCATAAATATATATGCACCAAATACTAATGCCCCAACTATACAAAACAAATATTAAGGCACATGAAATACCTAATTAGCAATTTGTATTAGCAATACCAAATACAATGGTAGTGGGGGACCTCAATACTTCATCATCAAAAATATACAGATAATCTAGACTAAAAATTATACTAGAAATATTAGAGCTAGACCAAGCTTTTGACCAAATGGATTTAATAAATGTCTAAGAGTGCTTCACCTCACAAAATCAGAATATACATTCTTTAAATTGCATACAGGTCATTCTCCAAAATAGAACACATGTTAGCACACAGAAAATGTTCAAAGAAATGCAAAGGAATTGAAGTTATTCCATGTATATTATCATACCATAGTGCAATTAAACTGGAGATCTGTAGTATAAGAAAGCATAAAAACTTCACAAACACATTGAAATTGAATGACATTCTCCTGAACAACCCATGGATCACAGGAGAAATTTAAGAAGTCAGATAGCTTTTATAATTTAATGACAATGCCAGTTCAACATACAGGAATCTATGGAATACAATGAAAGCAGTTTTATGTGGGAAATTTATAGCAGTGAATGCCCACACTAGGAAAACAGAGTAAGCTCAAATAAACAACCTAATGATGACACTTAATCTCCTAGATAAAGAACAAGAGAAACCCAAAGCTGATACAAGAGAGGAAATTATAAAGATCAGAGCAGAAATCAATACAATAGAGACAAGAGAACAATATAAAAAATCAACAAATCAGAGTTAGATTTTGAAAGAATAAAATCGATAAACCCTTAGACAACCTTATCCAAAAAAGGTAAGAAAAGGCTCAAATTCATGCAAATGAATTTTAGAGACAAAAGACTTCTACATTGAAAACTACAGCTCTCTAAATAAGAGACTGAAGAGGATATAAGAAAATGGAACAACATACCTTGTTCCTCAGTAGGAAAAATCAATATAGTGAAAATAGCCATATTTCCAAAACTCCTACACAGATTCAATGCAATCTCTATTGAAATCACAATAGTATATTTCACAGAACTAGAGAAAACAATCCAAAAATTCATTTGAAACCAGAAGAGACCTAGAATAGCAAAGCAATTCTAGGCAACAGAGACATGGCAGGGGGGGTATCACAATACAATTTGAAAGTATACTTTAAAGCCACTATGATAAAAACAGTATGGTGCTGTCAAAGAAACAGACCCAAGGATCAGTGGAACAGATTAAAAGATGCAGAAACATCTCCTGACATACTCAACTACAAAGGAGCAGAACACCCTCTCTGGAGGAAAGATAGCCTCTTTAATAAATGGTTTTAGAAAAACTGGATTTCAACTTGTCAAAGATTAAAATTAGACCCATATCTCTCACCATGCACTAAACTAAAATCCAAGTGGGATTGAAGGTATGAATATTAAAGCAGAAACACTACACTTGCTGGAAGATAAATTAGGTAGAACTCTTGAAGATATCAGCATAGGAAAAGACTTTATGAACAAATCCTCAGTAGCACAGGAACTAGCACAAAGAATCAATTAGGATCTCATCTTTTTAAAAAGCTTCTGCATTGCCAGAGAAATTACAAGCAGAACTAAGAGACAACCCATAATGTGGGAAAAAAATTTACCAGCTGTTCCTCAGACAAATGTTTACTATCTAAAATATATAAAGAACTTTAAAAGATCGGACCTCCCAAATATAAAGACCCAATTCAAAAATGGGTATTTGAATTTAACAGACATTTCTCTGACAAAGAAGTAAAAGCAGCAAATAATCATATGAAAAAAATTTCAACATCGCTGGTCATTCGAGAGATGCAGATGAAACACCACAGAGATCCCATCTACCCAAGGAAGAATGGCTGCTATCAAGCAGTCAACCAGTAACAAATGCTGGTGGGGTGGTGGGGAGATTTGCGCCCCTCTCCATTGTTGGTGGAAGTGCAGACTGGCATAACCACTGTGGAAATCAATACGGAGAAACCTCAAACAACTAGGATTAACGTCCTGTTTGACCCAGATATTCCTCTGCTGGGTATCTTCCCAAAAGAATTAAAAGAATCATACCACAGTGATATACACTTGCCCATGTTTATAGTGGCACATTTTGTAATAGCTAAAACTTGGAAATAGCCCATTTTCCCATCAACTGGAGACTGGATAAAGAAGATGTGTTTTTTTTTTTAATAAAAAGTAATACTACTCAGCCATAAAGAATGAAAAACTAGAGAGATTATAGCTAATTGGATGCACATTGAGGCCATACTCTTAATTGAAATTAATAAGTTGCACATGTGTAAATACCAAATTGTTTCTCTGGCATGAAAAAGTTAAAGTGTAAGTAATGACCAAAATGTATAATTGATATTGTGTAACAGTAACTAAAGTCTAAAAGAGTAGAGGTAGTGGGAGAGGTGGGAGAAAGTTAAATAGGAAAAAAATATGTGAAAAGGAAAAACATGCAACAATGTCTTTGCAAATATGGAAGGGTGGAGGCCTGATGGGAGGGCTGAGGAATGACAAAAAACTAGAACCTGTTAAATCATGTATATGTGCAAGGTCCCAATGATGAATGTAACCATTGCACAACAATTATGTATCAATAAATTTAATAAAGATTTAAAAAGCAAAGAAAACAATATACTTGGGAATACATCTGTCAAGCTATGTAAAAGATCTCAATAAGGAAAAGTATGAAACTCCAATGTCAAAGATCTAAATTGATAGGATGATGATCAGGTTCATGAATAGAGACATTCAATTTTGTTGAGACATCAGTTTTCCACAACTTGATCTAAAGATACAATGCAGTCTCAGTCAAAGTCAGAGCAAATTAGTTTATAAGCATCAATAAGCTAATTCTGAAGTTTATATGAGGCAAGGCACTCAAATAGCCAATATTACACTTAAGAATAGCCATTAAACTGAAAGTATTTGATGTTGAGACTTACTATAAAATTAGAGTAATCAAGGCAGACTAATACTGGTTCAAGAACAGATGTATAGGCCAATGGAACAGAATAAAAAGTCCCAAAATTAACCAATGCAAATGTATCACTTGATCTGTAAAAAAGGAGCAAATTCAGCATAAATGGAAAAAGATGATGTACCACCCAGAAGCCCACCAGGAGAGCATTGTGGACCTGGGTTCCAGACCTCACATCACAAAGCACAGAACGGTTATTGTTATGAGCTCAGCAAGATGGCATAATGATGAGCAGTACAGAGAGGGCCTCTCTTAGGCTTGTTGCTAACAACTGAAGCCCACTGGGACAGTGAAGAGAGTCACTGCAATAAAGATGCAGTAAACTACAACAGCTGGTGTGTTGTTTGGTTCAGCACTACCTATCACAACCCAGACTTGCTGTGGGGTAAGGTTGGCTTGAACTTGCAGTAGAACCATAGAGTTCAAATCCAAAGGAAGTCAGGAAGCTCAATTCCACCCCTGCAGCCAGAAATCAGCTTGAATTTGAGTGGACTACAACCAGCTCTCTGAGATTAGGCAACACAGATCTGTACTCTGCCCAAATTATCCACCACTGGTGACAGCAGAGATATACCTTGAAGGGGACATCTTTTCTTTTCTTTTCTCTTCCTTTCTTTTCTTTTATTTTCTTTGGTTCTTAATTTCTCTTCTTTCTTGTTTCTGTTTTTGTCTTGTCTATTTTTCTCAGTTGTTCTTATTTTTATACAAGTGTGAATATGGTTTCTAATTTCCCTGTTGCTGTTTGTCCGTTCTGTTCTTGTTTTTCTTCCTTCTTTCTCTCTTTGCCTCCTGTCTTGACCAGTTTCCCAAAGATTACATGATCCTCCTATGTCTTCTGGTCTTACCTCTAACCTTTCCCTCTCCTTCTATCTACCTATCCCCCTGTACACAACTCCTTCTAATTCTTCTCCCCAGAGGGCAAATTCACTGTATTAAATGGCTTATTTGCTGCAATGATATTTCTGGTTGTTTCTAGATTTTGATATATAACCCACAAGTCTACTTCATGATGTGAAAGGTAGCAGAGTAATAGTTACAACAATTTGTCAATTTTTAGGTTGTGTTTGATGCTACTGTTGATACTGATTGTATTACTTTGGCCAAGGTAACATGACTGTGTTAGTCAGTTGTTTTTCCTGTTATATCAAGACTTGAGATTACCTAAGGGTCATTACAGACACAAAACTCAAAGACCAGCAATACCTGAAGACAGTCTGAGAATAGCCATTTTCTAATGGTTCTGCATACTAGTGATAAATATACTTGCAATAAGTAACATAAGCAGCAACCCAGGAATTAAACCAAAAACTTCAACAACAGAAAAATAGAAATGTGAAGACACATAAAACAAGATACAAACACAGACTTCCAGCTCACCAAGGGAAAATGTATAGGGTAGCAAGGTAGAAAAATCTGAGTCAACCTCCTGAAATCCCTGAACTGGTAGCAAGGGAATTAACAAAACAAATGAAAGAGGCCCTGGAAAAAATGAAGTCAGAAATAATTTCTCAGGTAATAGAGATGGTGACAATGAAAGACATGATTAGTAACTCTAGAGCATATACAGATAAACAAAAAAAAAGAAGCAGAGGGAAATGATGTACACCATAAATATCCTGTATAAAATGGAAATAGAAAACATGAAACACAAGCAGATATCTAAGAGATAAAAAATTTAACTGAAAGTTTCTGTAGCAGAATAAGTGAACGTAAGCACAGAATTTCAGATATAGATACAGGATTCTGGTTAGCAAACATGAAAAGAATGATTTCTTAGAAGTAGCAAGGGACCATGAGAAATTAATTCAAAAGCTACTAGATGATGCAAAAAATAAAAATTTAGATTGACTGGAGTCAATGAAAGGGTATGAGATAGCACAAAAGACGTAAATAAACTTTCCACAGAAGTAATTACAGAAAACTTCTGAAACAGGGAAAAAGAATCTGACACAAAGATTAGTGAGACATATGAACTCCAACTAGCCACAATAAAAAACAAAACAAAACAAAACAAAACAAAACAAAAAAAACACCTAATGGGCCAGGGATTTAGTTCAGTGGCAGTACATATGACTTGCAAGCACAAGGTCATGATTTAGATCCCTGGTACTGGGAAAAAATCTACACCTAGGCATATAATAGTCAAAATTCCAGACATGCAACATAAGAACAAAATATAAAACCATTAGAGAAAAGAAATGAACCACACACAAAGGAAATTCCATCAGAGTCACAGTAGACTTCTCAACACAAACCTTAAAATCAAGGAGATTCTAAAATAAAGTATTTAAAGCTCTAAAATAAAACAACCTCCAACCCAGATTGATGTGTCCTGCAAAACTCTTTCAAAATTGATGGGCAAATAAGGTACTTGCATGACAAAGAATACCTGAGGAAGTTCATGAATACCAAACAAGCTCTCCAAAAAATTCTAAACAATATCCTAGGAAAAGACAATGAGGTCTCACAACTCCAGGAAGCATAACAGAATGAATCCATCAGGCATGACAAGAAATTAAATGAGAATAGATTGAAGAAAAAAGAGCCAAGAAGAGGAAAATATCATGATGAGGATAAGTCAATATGCATCAGTTATAACTATCAAGGTTAATGGTCTGAATTCAATAATAAAAGGAAATAGATTGGCAGAATGGATCTAGAAGTAGGATCCAAAAATATATGCATACAAGAAAAACAGTTAATTAAAAAAGAAATTAACTGATTGAAAGTCTAAAGAAGTAAAACAATAGTCTAGGTGGCAGGAACCTGGAAAAAAGCAGAGGTAGCTGTCCCATTTGCAGACAAAGTGAATTTCAAACCAAGACAAATTAAAAAAGATAAACAAGGTCACTACATCCTTATAAAGGGAACATTCCAAGAGGAAGAGATGACAATCATAACTATATATTCACCAAATGTTAGTGTACCTAACTATATAAAATAAATATGGATGGACAAGAAAAATCAACTAAGAGCTAATACAATTATAGTGGGGGGCCTCAGTACTTCACTGTCATAAATAGATCAAATAGACAAAACAACAACAACAACAACAACAACAACAAAATACTAGAACTGAAACAAACTCTTGAACAAATGGATTTAATAGATGTTTAGAGAGTGTTCCATTCACAAAATCAGAATATACATTCTTCTCAGCTGCACACAGGTAATTCTCCAAAATAGACCCATACCAGCTCATAGAACATGTTTAAGTAAATGCAAATAAAAGTAAGTTATCCCCTGTATATTACTAGATGATAGTGCAATGAAATTGGAGATCAATAGCAAAAGATACCACAAGAATTTCATAAACACATGGAAATTGAATAACACCCTCCTGAATAACAAATGGATTACAGAGGAAATTAAAAAATTAGTTCCTACAATGACATAATAATACCAATAAAACATACTGAAATTTATGGGACACAATGAAAAGAGGCCTACTAGAGAAATTCATAGCAGTGAATATGCATAGTAGGTAAACAGTGCAAGCTCAAGTAAACAATGTATTGTGGAAACTCAAGCTTCTAGAAAAAGAAGATCAAGACAAAGTTAAGCTTATACAGTGGAGGTAATATTAAAGATCTGAGCAGAAATCAATGCAATAGAGACTAACAGAATGATACAAAAAAAATTAGTGAATCAAAGAGTTGGTTGTTCAAAAGAATAAACAAAACTGACAAACCCTTAGCCAGCCTTATCAAAAAATGGAAAGAAAAGACTCAAACCCATGCAATTAGGAATGAAAAGAGTGAAATCACACTTGAAGAAATCCAGAAGATCATCAATAGCTACTTTGAGATGAAAAACACAGAAATGGACAGATTTCTAAATGTATGAATTGCTAAAGGTTAACAAAAAGATATGGAAATTCTAAAAAACCCATTATCAATCAATAAAATTAAAAATATAATTAGACACCAACAAAGAAACCCCACTTCCTGATGGCTTCATTGCTGAATTCTACAAGAAATTTAGAAGAGACCTAATAGTAGTACTGCTCAAATTCTTTAATGAAATTGAAAGTGAAGAAATACTCCCAAATTCATTCCTAGATGCAAGGATTACCATGATGCCAAAAGCAGAGAAAAATCCCACCAAAAAAGCAAACTACAGGCAATCTTCATAATATATATAGACAAAAAAATCCTTAATAAAATACTGGCAAACAGAATGCAGATTATTAGGAAGATTATATACCCTGATCAAGTGAAATTCATTCTAGGGAAGCAAGTTTGGTTAGGCATGCATAAATAAATAAATGTAATACATCATATTAACAGAGTCAAGAACAAAATCCATACGATCATCTAATAGATACAGAAAAAGCCTCTGACAAAACCCAATGCCCACTCATGATAAAAACCCTACAAAAATTATAATAGATGGTCTTTATCTCAACTTGATGAAAGCCATCTATGAAAAACCAACAGCCAATACTGTGCTAATTGGTCAAAAATTGAAATCTTTTGTGCTAAAATGAGTAATAAGACAAGGATGTTCACTATCACTACAAAGCTACTGAGATAAAAACAGCATGGTACTGGCAAAGAAATAGACCTAAGGATCAATGGAACAGATTTAAAAGTGCAGAAATAACTCCAGACAACACTCAGCCACTTCATCTTTGACAAAGGAGCCAAACACCCTCACTGAAGGAAAAAAGCCTCTTTAAAAAATAGTGCTGAAAGAACTTGGTTTCGTCTTGTCAAAGATTAAAAGCAGACTCAGATCTTTCACCACGCCCTAAACTAAAATCAAAATGGATCAAAGATCTAAATATTTTTTTCAAAGATCTAAACATTAAAACAGAAACATTAAACCTGCTAGAAGATAGGCTAGGTAGAACTCTTGAAGTGACTGGCCTAGGAAAAGACTTTATAAACAACAAACCCTCAGTCTCATGGGAACTAGCATAGAGAATCAACAACTGGAATCCAATGTTATTAAAAAGCTTCTGCACAGTGAGAGAAACCACCAATATAGTGAATAGACAACCCACAATGTGGGAAAAATTTTTACCAGTTGTTCCTCAGACAGAGGACTAATATAAATATATAAAGAATGAAAAATATCACCCCCTAAACATAAAGACCTAATCCAAAACTGGGCATCTGAAATGAGCAGACATTTCTCAGACAAAGAAGTAAAAGCTGCAAATAAACATATGAAAAAAAATGTTTAACATCACTGGTCATTCATTACATGTAAATGAAAACAACACTAAGATTCCACCTTACTCCAGAAAGCATGGCTGCTATCAAGAAACCAAACAATAACAAATACTGGCTGGGCTGTAGGGAAAAAGGAACCCTTCTCCTCTGTGGACGAGTGTGCAGACTGGTGTAACCACTGTGGAAATCAGTGTGGAGATTCCTCAGAAAACTGAAACAAGAGGTTGTTTTTGATGCAGCTATTCTTTTGCTTGGCATCTTCCTAAAAGAATTTAATATATGCACATTCATGTTTATAGCAGCACTATTTGTAATAGCTAAGTCTTGGAAACAGCCCAAATGTCCATCAACAGGTGACTAGATAAAGAACCTGTGTTTTGTTTTCTGTGTGTGATTTTTTTGGTACCGGGGACTAAACTCAGGACCTTGCACTTGTGAGGCAGGCACGGTGTCACTGAGCTAAATCCTGGCCCTATTTTGTTGTTTGTTTTTGTTGTTGTTGTTGTTGTTTTTATTTTTTTTTTACAAAAGCCATAAAGAATCATAAACTAGAAACATTTGTAGTTAAATGAATGGACCTTGAAACCATACTTTTAAGTCAAATAAATAGGACACAAATTTAAATACCAAATTGTTTCTCTGGTGTGACAAGCAAAATGTAAATGAGGACCAAAATGTTTACCAGATATTGTGAAATAAGAAGAAAAGAGTCAAAGCTGAGGGGAACTGGGGGTGGTGCAGGGGAAAGAAGGGAAAGAAAAAAATGAGAAAAGAAGGAAAAAATAAACAGAAGCAAAGCTTTTGTAAATAGGGAGGGGTGGAGGGGTGGAAGAGAGGGACAGGGAATGGGAAAAAAATCTGTATCATGTACAGGTTCAAATTCTCAAAGATGAATGCAATCATAATGTATACATAAAATGTACCAATAAACAGAATGAATAAAAAAAGATGGTCTTTAGCTATAGCTCTGCAACAACTGGTCATCAGCGTGGAAGAAAGGAAGCTAGACATCCACTTTATACTTTACTTAAAAATGAACTCCAAATAGACCATAGCCTTAAATGTAAAATAGAAAGCTATTAAACTTTTAGAAGATAACACAAGAAACTCTGAGTGTCATTGTGTTTCAAGAACATTTTTAATTGTTTTAGATTCAATAACAGGACCACAATATAGGAAGGAAAATAGTTGAACTTCATTAAATTTAAAACTTTTGCTCTGTAAAAGACATTGTAAGGAGAGAACAGCTGAAAACATGGCTGTTAAAAGACTTGTATAAAGAGAACTCTCCAAGCAAGCAAAGTCGATTAGAAATGGATGAAAATATGTGAACACAGATCACATCAAAGAAGATACCCAGATGGCCAATCAGCATATAAAAATTTGTTCAGCATTTTGGTTCTTTAGGAAATAGCAAATTATATAACTTATCTCAATAAAATTAACTTATTCCAAAACCAATTACTTATCAATATAAGTAATATGTTAAGTACATTATAATGTCCCTCTCGTTATAATAGCTACAATTCAAATTACTGTCAGTGCTAAATTCTTAGAGATTGTAGAAGAAAAGGAGCTCAAATTATTGCTGGTGAAAATTCAAAATGGGGTAGGCCCTTTGGGAGATATTTTGACAGTTTCTTACAAAGCTAATCCTAGTATTAACATATGACTAGTTATCACACTCCTGGGTGTTTATATTAATGAGTTGAAAGTTTATGTGTACATTAAAAACCCCATATTATCCTTGTTAGAAATATAAAAACTCAATTCCATATTAAATCATTACTTTAGAGGTAGATGAAGCAGTTTCTGAAGGCAAAAATCTTACAAACAAATGTAAATTGTGGTGAATACCAACTTAATGGGGTTGGCATAAAGTAGCTTTGTCTTTGATTTATCTGCTGAAATAATTGAAATAATTTGCATAAAACAATAATTTGTCATCCTGTTACCTGGGGAGATAGCATAAGAATCTGAAGTAAGACTGAAAAGTATTTCCAAAATAATCAAAGTAACTCTAAGTGCACCTTCCAGTTATATAGATAAAATAAACTAATATTTAAAATTTTTAATTTTATTTTTCAGAACACACAAATAATATTGCCAGGAGAAAGGATTATTAGGAAAGCATTTCTTCTAGTCATGTAATTTGACAGAGCTGGTTCCTGATATCCACTCTCACCAAAGTACCTTTCATCTTCTGCCTGTTGGTGTAGTAATAAATTCTTTGTCTCCCTATGCATCTTGACTACAGGGTATTTCATTAAGAAGACTTTCTCTAGTTTTCTAGAATGGGCTGGATGACCAGAAATGTTTCTCTTGTTTCCTGCGCCTTCTTTTTTGTAAGATATATCGCATTTATGTTATTGTTTAACTTCTCCATGTCAGTGTAAATTCCATGATGACACACACTGTCCCAATGTTTTATTTATTACTACATCCCCAGGACTTAGGGCTGTTTGTTATTCATACTCAAACCGAACAGCCAGTTCAATGAATAAATGAATAAACATGAACACCTCTGTTAGTAGCAATCATCACTCTACCTTGTAAGGCACTTCGCATCATTGGCAACAACAGAAAAGACAATCCACCGGAATAATTATCAACATGAATGAAAGTGAAATGATCAAATACTGAAAGTTAACGGATTCAAAGCCATCTTGTGAAAAATGTACTTATCTATATATTTTATCACTTGATTAATTTTTAGAGGATGAATACTTGTCAGAGAATGTAATGTGTTAGAAGACTCACCCTTCAAAATAGTGGCACTAATTGAGGAAGCTGGAAGACAGTACACAGATTTGACCACCTGTTTTAAAGACTGCTTACAAAATCCCAGAATTGACAATTTATTGTCTTCTCAGTTACAGCCTTAAGTTCTGGTGCTAACATGGCATCACTGTAGGTTAATATGTAGTGCGTGTTCAGAAAACAGGAACAAAAAGACCAACAAATATCAATGAAAAAAACCTTAAATAGGTCATTTTCATTATTTTTCATACCTGTACGTGATGTGTTTGTGCTGCCACTTCTGTCCTGTTAATGCATACCGCTTTCGACGAATATTAAATTTGGAGCTACCTCTTGTCTGATCAGGGACACCACATCGAGGTTTCTTCATCCAGCTGAAAAAGCAATAATTTCCAGTTATTTACCAATAATTTTCATCATTAATTTCAAAAGGTAATCAGTTAAGAGGTTAATCTGAAGCCTGGCATGGTGGCGCATGCCTCTAATCCCAGCACTCGGAAGGCTGAGGCAGGAGGATTGCTGAGTTTGAGACCAGCCTGGGCTGCATAGTGAGTTCCAGGTCAACTACATAGTGAGACCCTGTCTCAAAACAAACAAACAAACAAACAAATAAAAAATCCAAAGAGGTTAATCTGAAACGATGATGAAAATTGCAAACCAAAATTTAAATTTTCTTGAAATTTGAATTGAGACATATTTTTTTCAGAAAGTTCAAGAATCACTACTTTACTACTCACATCCATTAGATAATTTTCTTCTCTAATCCTTTTATAGTAACTGCAGACTGAGGTACCCTGAAGCTTCTAAATATATTTGTTTGCTAATAAGACATGTAGCTTTGAGCAAGTCATTAATTCCTAGTGTTATTCAGATATGACTCTAAGTGAGAACTTTACACTCAGATTGTTTATTTAAATATGCTATATGACTTTGAATTTCAGGAGTCAATAGGATACATGCTACTCTCTACTAGCTTAAAAAGTAATGAATTGTTTGATCACATAACATTTGTAATTTCCGTTTTTTTCCTTCACTTTTGATCATTATTTCAATTTCTTGGTAGCAGCTGTTTGCTTTGATTCTTTGGTGATAATGAAATGTAATTCTTTAAAAATATTTTCCCAAATGTGAGATTTAATATCACACAAATAAGCTTCAACATTTATATATGAAAATGAAATTCTGCTCTCAGTACTTATTTAAATATTGTATTGTATCTTATTTTCTATAGTCTTGAGCTTTTCTTGAGCATTGACATATTTTCTATTTGGGGGTCTTGTGTAAGGAGAAAAAATTTCAGATTTAGGGCAGATTTTCTGTAGTCCTTTACAAAATGGCTTTCCCATTCCTGGCTCCTTAATGCTTACACAGATAATGCTGAATACTTACACAGATAATACACAGATAAGGCTACGTGATTTGTATATTGGAAAGAATGAATGTTACCGTATTTCATCCGGTACTGAAAAATTTCTGTACTCTTTAAATGGAATTGAACATCAGGTCACTATCCAAAAACAGACATTTGAGAAAATGAATTTAATTAGTTTATATGTTACTTAGATAAATCAGCTAATATGTTTTTACAAACATAGGAATACTTCATGTACCAGTGGAATGATAATTTTTACTTAAGAAAGATGACAGGTTTTCAATAAACATTAAAATTTTCTGCCTTTTGTTTTGCTCCCAGTAATGCAGACATTGCAGTTAAAGAAATTCTACTGTAGTCTAAATACATTCTAGAGTTACTTTGGAAAATTATTCTTTCTGTTTTTAACATCTCCCAATCAAATGAAATGCATAATAAATGCTAAC
The DNA here is from genome assembly GCF_012274545.1 of Fukomys damarensis. NCBI lineage: Eukaryota > Metazoa > Chordata > Mammalia > Rodentia > Bathyergidae > Fukomys > Fukomys damarensis. The sequence continues at coordinate 25,659,210 of NW_022900917.1, read as the reverse complement.
TCCAAGGACTTCCTGTTCTATGACATTGAACTCCTTAGAGGAGAGGATGGAGAGCTCTTTATTTTTTACTAATGCTTCCAGGGCATTCTTAAACCCTCTGAATTTCACATTATCTGTACAATAAAGGCAGAGGGTTTACATACTCCCATTACCTTGTACAATTCCCAGAATTTAAGTATTGATTATTCACTGAGTTAATGGATAAAGGCAGAGATTTTTAGTCAAAATTATTTGTGTGTGTGTGTGTGTGTGTGTGTGTGTGTGTGTGTGTTACCAGGAATTGAACTCAGGACCTCACACTTCCAAGGCAGGCAGCAGAAGCACTGAACTAAAACCCGGCCCCAAAATTCTTATTTTATTGTATATTTTAAGACTAACATCAAGTTGACTGAACTAGCAAATATTAAGCATTAATGGTGTATCTATGATGATTTAAATTCCTTTTGTATATGGGTAGTTCATTAATTATATTTTTGAAAATTATAATTTTCCTAAAATAGGTGGCTATTTTTACTTATTTCACTCAAAGCACATACCAAATAAATGGCATATATCATTATGAAATGTGATCATATTCACACTTACTATCAGATAGTTATATTTGTATTCACTTAAGGAAAATACTTAAATAAGTAAGTACTCTAGGTTGAAGAGAAATAATTTTGAAACGGATATATAGATAAAAATTGACAAAATAAAATTAGCTACTGTCAAGATAAAATGTATTTTTAAAGTGAATATACTCTCTAAATTACTTTGATACGCACAAAATCAGAATAGTCATAATTTAAAAACCGAATCAATAAAACTGCATTTTACACCATATATTAGAGTAAGAGTTTTTTTTTCCAGCAAAATGTGTGCATTTTTCAAAGGACAGAGTTTTCATGGATGAAAATAAGATTCTATGCTAAAAGACTTCTCTGCTGAATCCCTGACATATTTTTAGGATTTGACCCGAGTCATACATTGTTTTTCTAGAAGTCCAAGCATTGCTTCATTCACTTACTCACTTCATCCTCATCCGTTTATCCTACAACTGTGTTCATCCTTCCTTCATTTTTTCAGCTTTTATAACTTGTGGAGATAGAAAAGTATGGACAAAAAGACGAACAAGTCAAGGACCTTTTCCCTGTTAAGCTCACAGTTTACAGGTAAATTCTGTATAACAAAAGAAATCATAATAGCAAATTTAAACAACTGCACATTGCAGATGTGTGATGAAAAAACTGTGCCTATATGAATACGTAGAGGTTATTTTTCTCATATTTCACTAATATAGTACAGCAATTATTTACATACAGTGTACATGGTACTAGGTATTTCAAGTTATGTCGATATAACTTGAAATAAACAGTAGAATGTGCTTAGGTTAAACACACACATTAGCGTTGTGTATGACACTTTAGAATCTACAGGTTTTGATATCTGCATCAGTGTGTACCAAGAGACATATCCTCTGTGGATACCAAGGGAGGACTGGGACAAGTGCTCTCACATCTGCAGCAAGACATTGTATTCATCACCTCCAGTATTACACATAATGAAATGAACATCATTATTTTCCTACTGCAACCTTGCCTTACACCATTCACATCTGAGGCCATAAAAGTCATAGCACCTTCTAATATGCAGTCCAAATAATCAGGTTGTCAACCAATTACTCATGCCGTAGTGTATTCACCCCTTAAATGTTTCTTGTATCTTCACTCCCATCACGGCCTTCCTTTTCACCATTAATGTGAAATCTTCCCAAAGAGATCTTTCCTTTATATGTGCTGCACAAGCAATACCTTTACAGTCAGAATGTGGTTCAGCCCTAGAGTTTCCTGTCCTGCTACTCCTCAAGACCCCCACAGGTTTCTATAAAATCAAGCCTCCTCTTGCTTTTGTATGCAATGACCTCTAGTTGGAGTTACTTTTCCTCTATATTCACCTTAAGAATTCCAAACATTCAACTTACGTAGGTACAGCTTACTCTCTCCATGCTGTACACATTGTGTTGTGTGTTCTGACCTGCACGCATCTATTGCTGTCTTCCCCTGATCTGTGATGGCAAAGAATCTTACATGAGGTCTGCAATAAGTAGCAGGAAGTAAAAGAGCTAAATCTTCATGTCTTTTTGCATCTACTGATCTCCCTTAATATCCTCTGTCTTTCTTGAGGACTTTAAACCCTTTCCAGCTCTATGATTATTACATGGATATAATATGACATTTAATAGATAAAACTTATGGAGTATGACTTAAATGTAAGAAATAAACACAACAGATATCATCTAACATCAACTAACAATTTAATGCCAAGAATTGTTGCTAACAAAGGTTTGTCAAGTTGAGAGTACACTATGTTAACTTCACCGAAGTTTTTATCCAATGTTTGCGAAGCTTGTTAACTTGATACATATTAACACATATTAACTTGAGTTAACATGTGACATATAGTTATATTTATATATTTGCTTATTCCTAATGAGCAATGGACAAAACTAGTTGACACCACTTTCTGTAATATATTACTTTTAGGTTATACTGTGTAGCAACATCCTAGCTCAAATATACTTATTTTTCACATGTAAACACATGGCTTAAAAAGTTGTACTTCTCTCATTAAACTCATTAAAGGAATTTTTAAGTTGATATTGGAAAGCAAGATATGGGGAAGGGACCCTGAAAGGAAAGTATAAACAAAGAGAAAGGCATTTTGTAACTATGAAGATGTAAATAGTAGCCCAGTTTCAATCTTAATAAAAAGAGTAATTGACAATAATTATTCAAAAATTTTTGGAACATTTCTATTTTTGCTTAGTTGGAAAGATCATTAGTTTCATCATTTAAAACAATTTAACTGGAAAAAAATTTAAACTCAATGTTCTTGAGCAGCATGCAAAACTTAAACTATATGATGTTTACACTGAATCTTTTCATTTAACAGATTTATGACATTAATCAAGTCACTCTTTCTTTGTATGCCTTATTTTCCTCATCTATTAGGAACAGATTGTAATGTTAACCTCCCTTCCTGAGTCATTGCAAGGATTAAATTAGTTAAATCTCGTGAGAGAGTCTAACAGATAGTAACTTCTGTTATCAGTTTATGATTATGATTATTAATTTTTATCAGGAAGTAATCATACTAGTAATAGTTGAAGCACCAGCAACAGTAGCTACATACAGAAATCAACCTGTTTCATCTCACTTTAAGTGCTTTATCAACATGCAAGAATTTATTTAAAACAGGATCTTTCTAGTAGTTTGACCGTAGAGACATCAACAGCCACAATTTCTTGTTTTATGTAAATAAAGTAGCCATGTACTATAAACAAATTTGTGTTATGTTTGCTGCATATGGAACAGCATTTACTAGCTTCAGTAAAACTGTTCTATTTAAACATGGACTCAGCATTCATGGCAAACATATAGGGTCACCCACTGTGTGATTCCAAGAGAAGCCTCAATCCTGCCATCCATGTCCCTGGTGTCCCCACAGTGGGGCTGCAGGAAGTGGTCCTGCAGTAGGACACAGCGGCAATGTCACCCTTGCAGTTGGAGTTGTACCACATGGAGGTGTACATCTCACTGCCTTGACCAAAGGGAAAAAAGTGATTTCCAAAACATTTTGTGCTTTATCAACTATGAGTCCAAGAACAATATTCACAATGGATAACGCCAGCTTGCATCCTCCAGACTGCAAAGTTTGCTTAAAGGTATGAGTAGTATCGAGTAGTATCTACTACTTACAGGTGTTCTCTAGATCCTTGCAGAAAGGTTGGAATATGCTTGTTTTCATTACAATATTTTAAAATTGCTTTGAGTTTTTCTGTGCATTCACAGAAACAGACGAAGGAATCATAAATTTTTTAAAGCAAATTTAGTTGGAGCCCAACATCCTGATGGCTGACAGCTAACTCTGGCCCAGAGCTGCTTTTATCTGTCAAGTCACTAGCTGCCTGCAGAGACACACATGTGACTGACTCACAAGGCTGAAAGCACCACATTCAAGGGCAGAGCAGAAATGTATCACGTCATGATCTTCAATGAGAACAGAAGTTCCAGTGTTTGTGCTTATCAATCCTTTCACCTTCTAGAATCTAAGGCCTCTCCTGTACCTCTCCTTTATAACCTCTGTAATTTCATTACCAAACGAGAGGATTCCATCTCACAGTGTTATACTGTCTGAGAATCATCACAAAACTCAGAAAAGCTTTTAAAACTTTACTGAACAATGCATATTTTAAGTATGAATTTAAAGAAATAATGCAGAATTAAGATGATAATTTAAACAGAAGAATAAAAAGTGTTAAATATGTTGATAATCCCAAACTTTTGTAGTTCTTGGTACATACAGATACTAAAATTATCAAATTAAGAGGCAAAAAATTTCTGAAATTTCATATGAATACTTTTTTTGAAGGGACTTATTTAGTGTTAACTTTAATGAAGTAAGATTTCTAGGCCTGGTTTGAATAAATTAACCAAAATTACTTATCCAGTACAGTACAATTAGCAAATACACATGTAACTGTACACATACGTCACATATGTGTGGAGGGATTTCAAAAATTGACCACTTTAAGAAGTAATCTCGGCTGGGCGTGGTGACGCATGCCTGTAATCCCGGCACTCGGGAGGCTGAGGCAGGAGGATCGCCGTGAGTTCGAGACCAGCCTGAGATACATAGTGAGTTCCAGGTCAGTCTCACTACATAGTGAGACCCTGTCTCAAAAAACAAACAAAAAAAAGAAGTAATCTCTCACCAAGCACGCTTCATTCTGTACATACAACTGTTTACACAGAAAACATAAGCCAAAACATTAAAATGGTATTAACATAGTAAACCGTATCAGAGTACTCTGCTTTTTAATTCGCCATTTCCTTTGCTTGTCAATAACACCATTCTGTGCATACTGCAGACTTAAAATTATTATTTAAATAGAATGCTTACAAAAATTAGCTAACCCATAATTTGAAAGAACCAATGCAACATAAAATAGTGGTTTCACTTTTGGAAGGAGTAAGTATATATTATTCTCTCTCCTTCACCAGTTCTAATTAATATAAAAGCAATATAATATGCCATGCAATGTAATACAAAATGTGTTACTTGAAAATGGCTAATTTCTTCAATATAAGGATCATCACAATTGCAATCATCACTTTTAATTATCCAAGTACTACAAATTAAATATACCACATGTCTCTCTGCTAAAGGAGGGTATAATTACTTAATTTAAAAACAACATGTTGAAGAATATAAAATTAGATAAGTTTATAGCATCTGAAGATAGATAATAAGACATTATTTTAAAATGGAAAGATAATTTCAGGTGTATTACTCTAGTCCATATTTTATATAATAAGGCTCAGATAAAAATATAAACCTTATAATTTAACTACTTAAAATAACAGACTATAATATCGGCATGTATTGTTACTATGAACTCACTTGAAATTACAAAAGCACAGCTAATTGCTTTAATAGCATCATTATGGGATTATATTACCAAAATGAAATACTATTTGGTATGAGTAACCTGAGCAATAACACCTGAAGAAGAGGGAAAGATTCACAGAAAAAGATGGGAAATAAAGGAATTCGGATTGTTCATAGCTAAAGTGACAGTGAGGGAGAAGCCCACGTGGGACCCAAAGAGGCAGATAAGGAAGGGAAGATGAGAGGGTCTGAACCAGGCTGCGTGGTTTCGCCTGCAAACAACTGCCAGGTGTTGTACTCTTAAAGGAAATAAATATACATTACTGACCGAGAAACCTACAAGAAAAACCATCCCCGGGCCGGGGATTTAGCTCAGCGATTCTGTGGCCTGCCTCGCAAGCGCAAGGACCCCAGTTCAATCCCCGGTACCGGACAAAAAAAAAAAAAAAAAAAAAAAAAAAGAAAAACCATCCCCAAACTGATTTAGAACAATTTTTTGTTAAAACAAACACAAAAGCTCACCCCAAAACACAAAGAAACAAAACCAAGTGACACTCTTGGATTTAAAGAAAGATTTGCCCCTATAGTTGATCTTTTTTCTGTAATTGTGCATCACAGAAATGGTATTTTACCTGCTCTGCACCCACACTATCATTTGGCTTGGTCTGGAATCTGAGCTATTTCTTGCCTGAAAAAGACCCATGTGCTTCTCTCTTCCACCATGTTTTCTCCACAGCCCCATTTCCTCCAGACAACAAAATATCGTTGAGACCCCATTCCAAATCCTGTGCTTGTTTCTTTTTTATTAACTTCTTACAAAGATCTCTCTCTAGATGCTTTACGAAATCAAACCTGTCTTGAGTTCTTCCAATGACCGAAAGGAACTTTAAGAATAAGCAGAACCAGATGCACGCTTTTGGCACCCTACTCTCTTAATTTTGATTTCTACAAGAAAATATTAAATAATTCCTTATTGTTCTGGCACTCATCAAGATACATAAGCCATTTAAAGTATTTTGTTTTCCAAATATTTAATTAATTTACAATTCTAAAAGTGGATTTTCCAACAAAATGAATCAGAAGGTAATAGTTCTCCAATAAGGAATCAAAAAATTCTCCAGAGCATTGGTAACATGTTGGGATGCAGAGTGTAATTTAAATGGAATTCTGCACATGCACAGTAAAAAAATACACAACTCACCTGAGGTTTTTATTTCTTATTAAATTACAATAATATATATTTAGGACAATGGCTATATGATCACTTAAAATAAAAATTTAATATTAAACTAATGAGATAGAATTTCCATGATTATAAATCAGCACATCTGAAATATCACAATTTTATCTATGTAACATGTTATTTCTAATAGTTACAAAATGTGTTATGCATTTTCTTGATTTTGTTTCCAAGGTGTAGAATAAAGTTAATATTGATTCATCTCTTAAAAGTACTAGAGGAGTTAATATATTTATTTGCAATCTGATTTGAAATTTAATCTCAAAGTATTTATTGTGTTTTCCTGTCTTGCTGAAATGGAGGTACTATGAATCATGTTATGTTGTAAGTATTAGAAAACAAACTATAATTTCATAATTAGAGCTTAAATCAGTTTGGCATGTCATAATTATGCCTAGGTCTGGATGTGTCAGGTATTGAAGGTGTAAATGGAACACTAAATGTTATTTTTGAGGTGCACAGCGGGATGATTTCCCCACACCAAACATCGAGCAACTGCAGCAACTGTGAATGTCACTCAGCCTTTGACATTCATTTCCTTTATTTGAAAAGTAGGAGAAAAATATATCCTTGCCTTCCCCAATGAGGAAGCTGATATCTCATCATTAAACTAAACAGAAATAATAGAAATAGATTCTATTTGTAAGTATCAAGGGCTCTGAAAATACAAATGATTTTTCCCTCTACTGAAAAAATCACTTCCTCCGCTGTCTAGAAACAACAACGCTACTTCATAATTTTACAGAACTTACTGTGGTCCTGTGGCCAAATAATGTGTGACTATGGGTAGCTGTGCACACAACAAAAGTCCTTCTGACCAACACCTCTTATCTTTTGAACCCAATAAAATGTCTTACAGATAACTTGCCCAGTAAGGAATAAGAAATGAAGCCATGATTGATGAAAGAATAAATGATACATATTTTTAAAGAAGAAGAATATGCTCTTGGTTAATAAGAAACTGAAAATAGAGACTTTCTGGTGAAAACCCTCATTTGATTTATCTCATTTGGGGAACTGTTACCAGAAAGGAACTACTAATAGTAAGCAAACTCTTAACACTGTGTCTGACATAGTGCCTTTCACCCACAGTAAGAACCCTGGTTTCTGTTGTTTCTCAATTTCCATTATGTAAGTAATTTCACCGTGGCCAATTGGAAGCTACTTACATGACACTCCTTAACAAAGATTTGGGAAAAAAAATGTGTATGAAGTATCTTCACCAGCCATACAAACCAGTATCTTTTCAGCTATAACTCAATTGTCATTTTTCTTGTAGTGGCTTCAACCATACACCTACTTTGGCTCTTATTCATACTTTCCTGATTCAAAAATATATCGCCAACATCAGGTGATTAAACGTGACTGTGGACCCTATGTGTTGTATGAAATCTCAGAAGATTGAGATAAAAACAGGATAAATTCCAAAGTAAAGTTAATCAAATAAATTAGTCCATTGGTGGTGGCCAGAGTTCATGTAAAGTTTTTTATCTACAGTACTTAGTTTGGCGCAAAGACCAAAAAAGGAAGGAGTCGGATGCCGTTACTTACTCAATTGTGTTTCTGTCCACTTTTCCTGTCATGTTAATGCCATAGAACTGCTGCATGGCCGCTAGGGCGGACTGCATGGTCTCTGCAGAGCGCAGCACCGACATTCTGGGGTCAGTTGGTGGAAGGTAGCCGTACTTTTGTAACCAAACCTGAAATAACAAGTACAGTTCCTTTTAGATCAACTTTACCATTTAACAAAATGTTCTGGTAATTAATTTATGTCTATAATAAAGTGGTAAACTTTCCTTCCTCTATAAGGGCATTCATTAAATGTTTGATCTGTTTTTAACATGTAGTTTAGATGGCTTAATATAATTTCAATACTGTGGTCATCTCTAACATATTTATAAATGCCAATTGAAAATTTATTATTTCTTGTCTTGACATATGGTGTCAAAAGCACTGAATACTGAATACAAATTTGACTAAGATCATCTCTGCTCTGCAGGAATTCAACCTCCTCAATGAAGGATGTACATTTTCAATAATATGATCCCACTGAGACATCTCTGCTGGAGGGGGCAGTTAAATGTATATGACACATCTAAAAAACTATTCTCTTGAACCATTGTTCAAGCAGTGGTTACAGCTGGGATGTAACATCTTTACCAATAAACAATGTTGTTCTCTCATAACATTTTGGGTATGATTTTCATTTAGCCAGTCTCTCTGATTTTAGCTAGGTATACCCAAGGTTGGGTCGGTGTTTTTTCCTATTAAAAACTTTATTTATGGTTTCTTTTGTTTAAGGTTATTTTTCCAAGGTGCTTCACAATAGTCCAAATCACTTAAGTAACCAAACTTTTCATGTATAAAGGAAAATCTGACTACTTTTTAAAACATGTTCTCTTTATGGGTCTCATAATTGGTAATTCCCCTTCACTGGTGAGGGTATCTGTGTTATCTCAATCATGATTGTGGCAATAATTTAGAGTCATTTCAGGTTAGATTTTAAAACTAATACAAAATTGAGGGTATTTGGGGAGAAATGTATCTTCACTATAGAGCACATGTTTCCTAGTTAATAACTCTGTGCATCCATTTTAAATGCACAGTCCAGACCCCCATCTGCTGTGCTTTAGCTAAGATTTCTTGAAGAGCAATGAACTACCTGTCAAATTTATAAGAACCAAACAATTGCTGTACTGTGTAGAGGGAGGTATTCACAAGTGTGTGTTCTCTCTCTACCTGGGGCTATTCATCATTAAATGCCACTTCTATAAAATTGGAGCTGTCCTCTAATAACTGATAATCTGAAGTTACAACTACAGCACAGGAGAATTATTTTTCCAGTGAAAGTAACTGGCAAGCACAAAAATTAAAATTCATGAATGGAAACCAATAATTAAATATATCAAAGTTAAAATGTGAAGCACAAAGCAGAATCTTCTATAATTCTCCAAAGCTGACACCCCAAAACTGAATCATAATGTGAACAACCCTTTGAAACCAAATCAAAATGTTTATTCTGAAGCAATCTAAGAGATGAGCAATGTTTCACTGTCAAGAAGGTTTATGGATAAAACTAAATCTAGTAAAGTCACCTACCATAAAGCAATATTACGCCAAGACTCTTATAGTCTAATCAGTCATGAATAGGCTGCCAGGGAACATAATGTATTCGGTTACCTAGTTACCAGCAGTGCAGTCCGAAATCCATTCCTTTTTTATTCTGAATGAAGGAGGCAGGCAATAGTATTATTTTGTATGAAATTTAAAAGCTATTGTCATGTAATTTCTCAAAAATTAGAAGCTTCAATAATATACATGTGCCAATATTCTTCAACTAGAAATTTTTTTCGATAATATTTTCCACTCATTTCTCACTTGCTGAAGAGCTGACTTGTTGCTAGGTTACTTCTGGGTGCTAAGTTACTGGCAATTACGTTTATGAGGACAGTACAGACAACTTTTAATAATAAACGTTATGATTTACCTACAAATAGGGATACTATACTTAGCCTTTCAAACAAATGATTTCAAAGAATACAAAAATGAATTGTGATTTTTCTTCAAGTTCTCTTTTACCTTATGTTGCTTATCATGAAAGGTATTTTCCAAATGAATGATCAGTTCATTGAAAAGTAACAGCAAAGGTACGATATCTGCTAATTTATGGTCAAAATTTGTTTTCTAATGACAATTCAATGCCATGATTCAATCAGCAAGGAAAAAGAAACTTTTCTACTAGATTACAGCCATAATATCTTATTTGAAGAAAATTAAAATGTAACATTTGATTGTACATTTTATATCTTACTCCTAATCTGAGGTTAATAATTTAGCATATAGTCTTTTTCATTATTTATTAAAATGCACGCATACATGTAATTATGTATTTGTACAAACATAAGCATATAAATCATATTTAACAGATTTTACCATAGATGTTCATCCTCATTTGTTGTTATTGGAAATACATCACTGCTTTCATAATTGTTAAAGTACTGCTACTCTTATGTGATTGGATAATACTAAATATGTCTTCTGAACTTTTGTGCCATATTGTCTTTACAGTGCTTTCAAGTGCACATTATGAATAATAAAGGAGTAAGTATTTTATTGTGTACTTGTGGGAAATGGAATATCTAGGGTAGATGTGAGATTAAGTGAGGATACATAAAGCTCAAGCAAATTTCTTGCTCAGAAAAGTTATTTTATGCTTACAAATTGCCCTGAGTTAATGCAATTGCTCCTGTCTCTATTATATTTACCCATGAAGCCAGGTATGATGGCACACCCTTGTAATCCCATCACTCTGGGAGGCTGCAGCAGGAAGATCACAAATTCAAGCCCAGACCAGGCAACTTCATAATTTAGTGAGACCTAATTTAAGTAGTCATAGTTGTCAGGTAAAACAAGCAAATAAAATGAATAATTATATACTACTTGAAAATTCCACAAGTCTTAAAACAAGAGGTATATAGAAAATTTGGTACATTGTTTTGTTTTGTTTGTTTTGTTTTATCATCTTCACTGGATTCACAAGTGCATTTAACTGCACTGAAAAAGTAAGGAACTCATACATTTCTTCAAGGAATAATTTGACTCATTTTACCATCTGCAATTTAACCCACCTTATTACTACTAGCACAAACAACCACACAGCTTCAAAAAGAATCACAAAACTGAACAATGAATTACATTTGCTCATTCAAATATCTTGCTATGTTGTGGATCAAACCAATTTATTACATTTAGTGATTATTCATTTACAGAAATAACTAGAGTATTACCATTATTAGAAGACCAAGAAGAACTATCAAGCAATGAAAGATAGACTTAAATATTAAATATAGTGCCAATAGACATAGACATTACAAAATTTTATAAATAGGCACATAAAATTTTTACAATATCCACTACAGAAAGGTCTCTGTCAGTAGTATTTCAGGTACCCATACTGTGAAAATATATTCCTGTACCGTATTTATTTTTCAGTCTAGTAATATAACTTAGAAAAATAAAATTTCTTCTATTCTTTGAAGACAACAAATTAATCAATACCATAACATAAAGCTAGACACCTAGATACTATAATTGTAGACTTTAATGAATCACAAATCCCAAAATAATTTAACAACTCTATTTCTGACACTACATGGGCTATAGAGAAAACATCTTATAATGCCAGCCCTAAATGACAGTAGGTACTCAGGCATCTTTCAATATTTTAAATTAACTAATAGCATATGAGTGATTAAACTGCTGAATTTATTAAGGATACTTTAAAAATTTAAACAAAACACTTGAGGGAACTATAAGGAGGGTTGGGTTAGGAATAACCTGGATGATCAGCTTGCTAATCCACAATGAGTGCTTGTGTCTGACAGTTATTTCAGAATAAGTCAAGTATAATTTATTTCTAGCTTCTATATAATGTGGCAAATGCCAATTCCCTGTACACAATTTATATGATCCAAAGCACAGTACTCACTACTGAATGAAAGGACAGTAGTGATAAATATATTCTATAGTATAGTATTGATTTAAAATAAATCCTTTCCATTTATATTATATAAACATTTTTTACTATTTTTGAACAATTTAAAAATGTTCATTTCACATCAGACTTCAATATTTATGTATTCTTTTTATTTATTTATTCATTAAGTTTATTGGTATATTTTAGGTATATAGTATGATGATATTCATCATTGGGAATTTGAAACTTTACATGATATATCTTAATTCTTATTTTTTTCCCCATTCCCCTGTCCTCCCTTCAACCCCTCCACCTTCCCCTATTTACAAAAACTTTATTTCCATTTTTTTCCTTTTCTCATATTTATTCATCTCCCTTCAATATTTTAATAAGTATGTTTAGATCTATAATCTTCAATATACATTCTGATAAAAATAAAATTAGATGTTTTGATGAAATACAATTTTAACAGGCAAATTCTTGGTGTTATAAAAATTAATTTCCTTTATTCAGCATGAGATTAGTACATATTAATTATAAACTAAAAGTAACAACCAGAAAATAATTACTTACTTTTTTGTCTGCAAAAGTTTCAGGATATTTTCCCCTGAAATGTCATTTATTCACTGGTTATAAATACAGAGGATTTAAGGCTTATATTTTCTAGTCTGGAAAATGAATATAAATATGAATTGTAACTACCAATTAACCCCAAAATTAAATTGATGTATGGGAGTAGTCATTTAGAATTGGTAAAAGTGAAAATTTATAAGTTAACAAGGCAAGAATGATCCTCTCTTCATTGCAAAAAAAAATAAATGTACTCTAAATCACCATCCTATCACCAATAGGAAAGAACCAGTGTATGAAATCACATATAGAGAGCTCAACTCATTTAGAATCTCATCATAGGTTGCACGGCTTACTGGAAATACATCCACAAGAGGACCAACAGCTCCTCCACTACCCATCTTATCAATCAAGAGGCAACTGTCATTTGACCAAGGAGAAAGGAAAACAACTGGCTTATGAGTAAAAGCTGTGATGTCCTTGCTGTGATGACCTTCATGACCTTACTTTTTAACCTTAACTTTAAAATCTCTTATTTTTAATAAAAACTAAAAACAAGTTTTAAAGACTGAGGAGAGAATTTTCACTTCGCATGAAAGTGAGCTTTACTTTGTACCTAGCAACTGTGGGAGCAAAGCACCTCAAAAATAATGGCTGAGCACCAGTGATTTAAAAAGTACTGGGCCAGGGATTTAGTTCAGTGGTTCTGCTCCCTGCTTCCCAAGCACAAGGTCCTGAGTTTGATCCCGGTACCAAAAAAAAAAAAAAAAAAAAAAAAAAAAAAAAAAAAAAAAAAAAAAAGAGTAAAACAAACAAAAAATCAGTAAAAAGTACTGCTCTTAATTGGTAGTGTATCATATTCTAGTCAGTGTTCTGGAAAGTTAAAGATGACTTTGATATACGACCTCCTGCTCTGTCTTTACTGGTTTTTCCTTAGTATGTCTAGATTTTCTATGTATTTTTAGTGTGTAATCCAAAATAAGATAAAAATATCATTGTTATCATCAATAGTTTGACTGCAGCATATCACATGGCTATTTTTCTATGATGGTATAAATAGAATTATGGATTATAATAGATTAAAGTGGAAAATTCATACTTGTAAAAGGTACCATTAATACCTTTAACTATTATGAAGAATGAAAGTATTTTATGTAACTTAGACATCTGCTGGCTATATAATGGCAACATATTTAAACAGTAATCTAATAAATGAATATTTTCTTTTGCAAAAAATCAAAGGTGATGCCCCCTTTTGTGAAGTCAAGTAGCTTCAGAAAATGTTATTCATAGCTACTTTGAAATGTGAGCTATACAAAAATTTGCATCAAGATAAAAGTGATATGCTAACAATGCAAGAGAAAAGAATTATTTCTGAAAGTCATGCATGTAGAATATTTTCAAGATGGATGTTTGAAAATGTTCCCATGGCAATAATATTATGACAATAAAGATATCAAATCATAACATTTTCAAAGCTCTCTCATAATGTGTTCCTTTAAATTCCTGGCAAGAGGATTTTCTACCTATAGAATAACTTGCCAAAGGATAAGAGTGAATTTTAAGCTCCATTTTCAAAAATATAAAAACGCAACACCTTCTGATTAATTCTGGCTAGAAACTGGTAAGTATCAGGGATGATGTAATTTACCAATGGAATTTTACCAAAAACATTTTCACAAGTAATATATAAAACAGTATTATGAGATTTAGATAAGTAATTGCCTAAAGATGTAGCTTTTTTAGTTGTGTTTAGCTGTCTTTTTTGGATGTTTTTTAGCTACAATGATTTTTAAGATGAAGATTAAAAATACACTGATCTTGAAATTACTGTATTTCCATTATTATTTATAAGTGTAAAATGCACATATAGAATGATAAAGAATAGTCACAGAACTCTTTAAAAAGATGATTAATGATTTTCTCCTAAGAGCAAATAGTGTTAATTCTTAAGCGATTAATAAGTAAGCAAATTTTATTTTAAAATATTATGTCATCCTTAGGTCCTCTTAATATTTCTATATTGAGTATATTTTAAAACATACATAATGTTTAATACATCAGTTAATAAATATAAATACAAAGGTACATGTTAGAAGTTGATTGATGGAGATATAAAATCAAAAGTGTGGGGATAACAGATACGATAGAAAAAAAGTATTCAATTTTAAAAGTTGAAGCTACTACCTTAAATTGTTCCCAGTAGGTCATATTGTCCAGGCAAGATGAGAAGATAGTTTATCACAAGCCATATATTAGATTACCTTCTATGACAGTTCTTGAGGTCTCCCTTTCCATCACTTTTTTGAAGCTACCCACATTCCATTGAAACAATTTTTTGAATGATTTTCAAATCATTCCTCATTTTTCAAACTGTTCCCTTGTTACTTGTTACAGTTTATTATTTGGTCAAATCCAATGTTAGTCCTATCCCCAACAGGTCTTGATAAGAACAGCAACTGCTGCCACATCAACTGCTATGTCCAGGAAATTTAACACATTAACTTTAATCCTTATAATAAATTATTGCATTAAATGCCATAATCTACGTTTAATAAATGATGGGATAAAACCACAGAAAAGTTAAGTACAGGATATCCTGACACAGAGGAGTGAGAATTAGAGCAGAGGTCTGACTGACACCCAAGACTGGCTTACATTGGCTCTGAGGCAGAGACCCAGCTGTCTACATGCTGGGAATTTCTGTGGGATGCTATTCACATTGGGAGACGAATATGCAGACCATCTGAAAACATACCTACAGTAACCAAGGGTGTTACATTTTCATACAAACAAAATATCCTATTTTATATCACCGAAGAGCACTGAGCAGTGGTTGGCATATGTTTTGGGTATAACACTAACTCCTACTTTCATGGGTTTCTCTAATTTTCAATGTATAACAGACTTACACAGCCCAATCTGCTCAACCAAATTAATATTCTTATTTCTACGCTAGCATATTTCACTTATGCCCATTTCAGTTTTACAGTTTAAAAAATACAGAAACTCGCTTTGCCAGAGTTGTCTTTCCTTTGCACTATATTCTTTCACAGCACTTTTGTATTGTAGTTTTGATGTTGTCATTCAATTTATCTATACTTTCTTTAGTACATTTTCTATAATTAGTTCGTTAAGTATCATCTATGTCTCAGTGATACAGCAACTTACCTCTGACCTTACCCAAATAACTAGACTCTGCCCTCTTGCTATTTAAACATAAAATATATATGTCCACCAAAGGCCCACATGGTAAAGGCTTAGCCCCCAAACCCATGGTTTAACCAAGAGCAGGAGAATCTTTCAGATGTCAAGTCTAGAGGGATGTCTTCCAGAAACCGGAGGCATGCCCTTGAAAAGGAGAGTAGGATGGAACCCTTTCTTCTTCCTCTTTTGCACAATCTTTCCGCAAGGTGAACAGGCTTCAGTTCACCCCGTGCTACATCACCCATGGCCCAAAAGCAACAGGGTCAACTGATTATAGACCAAAACCTTCAGAGCCATAAATCATAACAGCTTATTAAATTGAGCATCTCAGATATTTGTTACAGTAATAGAAAGCTGAGTAATGCAGTAGTTATCCTACATTTATCCATTTTCCTCATCACACACATCCAATCCATCATCACACTATTACTCCAGTTTTATCCAGAATGTGATATTACCTATGCTGCCACCCTTCTTTTTTCTAGGGTACCATTATTTCCCATCAGACCTTGCAACATTTTCCAGCTGGTCTCTGTTTTTGTACTGCTGCCATTCTCTCTCCTTTGGACCAACTTTCATGAGCTGTCTTTTGCTTCAATTGCGGTGAAATACACTTAAGGTGAAGTTTGCCATTTAACAATTTTCAAGTGTACTAGTCTTTGGCATTCACACTGGGGTGTAATCAGCACCACCATTCATCTCTATGACTTTTCATCACCCCAAACCAAAACTATACTATTGAATATCAACTTTGCATTACTCTTAGGCTCTGATAACTGCCATTTAATCCCTGCCCCTATGAATTTGATTATTCTAGATAGGTTATATAAGTGTAATCATACACGTATGTGTGTTTTAATTCTTTCATTTATGGTGTATTCACATTCATTTATGTTGCAGCATTTTGTATTTTTAAGACTGAATAACAATTCAATGGATGTACCTCTGCACAATAATTTTCTTATCTACTAATCCAGCAGCAAACTCTGTGAAGTGAGTGTTTGTATTTCTGAAACATTCATCTCCTATCTTGAAATCTTAACTCCCAAAGTATATCAGGAGGTCATGTGTTTGGAAGACATTTAGGTCATGAGGGTGGAACCCTTATGCACGGCATGAGTGCCTTTATAAAACAGTATGAAGAGCTCTTCACTCCACTTTCTACCATGTGCGTGCACTATGAGGAGTTGGCAGTGTGTAACCTGGAAAAGCCTCAGACTTCCAGCCTCCAGAACTAAGAGCTAAATTTCTGCTACTTATAAGCAGCCTGATCTATGGTACTTTGTTAGAGTAGAAAGAATCAGCTAACGCAATGAATATGTGAGTTGTTTCCATTTATGATTACTGCAAGTAATGCTGCTATAGGCAGGGGTGTAAATATTTGTTCTAGTTTGTGCTTTCCACCTTTGGGGAATGTATCTATAAGTAGAGTTAATGTTCTATGTGGTAATTATGCTTAGTTTTTTTGATTGAGTGTCATATTGTTTCAACATAAAGGCACTACCATTTTATATTTGGCTAGCTTCACAAAGCTTGCAATTTTCCACATCCTTGTCAACTCTTGTTATTTTATCTCTTAATTTTTGTTGTTGTTGATATTTTGAGGCAGGGTCTCACTTGTAGTTCAGGCTAGCTCTGAACTCATTATCGTAGCCCTGGCTGTCTTGCCTCCCAAATGCTGGGATTATGGACATGCACACCACAGCTGGTCAACTCTTGTTAGTTTATGTTGTTTGTCTGTTTGTTTTGTTTTGTTTTAAATTTTAATAGCTAAAGGATCTGAAGTGGTATGACTTACCTTCCTTAAATCTTAGATCAGACTATATCATACCTTTGATTATAACATTTTCACAGCTTCCAAGTGACTTACTTTTAAATTCAAACTGCATATGGTCTACAAGTTGAAGGACAGTCCGTGTTAGCTGACTTCTCATAATACCCTCTCTGGATATCCCAAGCATATTGTCTCTTTGTTATTCTTGAAACAAGCTAATTTATTTTCTGGCTCAGTGCTCTGCACTTACTTTCTCCCCGTCCCTTAAAATTTTGTTCAAATGAGAGCTTTTCAGAGGGATGCTCGGACTCCATGTCACCGTTATCACAGTCACGCAGCATGGTGTGTGTCCCTCACTGCACTTCCCATGATCACCACATGGCGTTTTGTCTACAGATTTGTTCTTCTATCTTTATATATTTTGTTTAATGCTGCAGATAAGCCCCAAACCTGTAACCACTCCTGGACCACACTCTGAGCTTGAGCAATGGGATCATGAGGGGCAGGTAAGTGAGTAACCCCCATACCAATACCCGGTTGATATCACGATTAACCATACAGATTTTATTCTTTCACTTTCTTCCCACTGGGTTTACTACCAAATCATTAATCAGCATCCTTATATATACACAGCTAGCCCTCAAAAAAAAAATCTGATATTTCAAGGTAAATTTACAACCTGTTTATTATATACATAGCAAAGATTACTACTAACTTCCAGGCACCTCTGGGTAAGCTCTAGGAAATACTGAGCAAGGTAAAACAGAAGATGACAATTAAGGACACTGCTTGGAAAGCACTCAGCAATCTGATCTTTGTCTTTTCAGATTCCCACTTACATCTCCACACCTAGAGGTATCTCTCACCGCAAAAATGCCAGAGATCATTAGGGTGATGGATCTGTTACTTAGATTGATTTGATAATGCTATATTGTTTATATGTGTATTATTTTACCCCATAAATGTATATTAATGATGTTAATCAAACTATTATGGAAAAGTAAATGTGTACATTTTTTAACTACTTGAAAATTGCTTTCAGGAAAATATTGATATTCAGTGTGAATAACTACCCAGAGCTGAAATGTATTAAGCCAGGTTCTGTGCTAATCTCCTTAATACATTAGCTCAAATAATTATCACCACCAGTCTGTGAGGCTAGGCATTATTATCTTCATTTAATAGATGAGAAGAGGAGAATGGTTAACGACCTTGGTCAGAGTGACAGATGAAGCAGGTGGCACCCAGGGATACAAGTGTCAGTGAAACCCTGAGATGGCTCCTGCTCTTAACAACTGGGAGGAAGCCTAGAAGAGAGTCCACGGCAAAACCAGACTTTATTATCTAAGTGTATGGGAGAGCTGCACAGGGCATTCTAGGTCAGAAACACTCACACATTTGAGTCTCATCAGTGGCCAGGGGGCTATTTTGCAGGTAAGAAAAAACAAAACACAAACCAAAAAATAACTAAGTGCATGGTTAATGTTTCTTAGCTGCCCCATAAGACTCACATGCCATCAGTTATCAAAGAAAGAGGGACCAGGAGGCAAACTGCTTAAGTGATTCTAATTCTCTAAAAGTAAATCTGTGTCCTTCAAAACAGCATAACCCCCGAAGGCTAAGAGAGGTGATCTGTTTGTTCCTCATCTCCACCTAAGGACAAAAAACTCAAATGTTACCAATCCATAAGTGTAAAATATTGCAATTTCTAAATCCCTAAACTTTCTAATTTTGATATAGAGGAGGAGGGTTAATGGGTGCAGTGTCTCCTAAGATAACTTCAGAACACTGACAGAATAGTGGAAGAATATTTAAAAACATAACTCTTCCAACTCTCAATTGGAAATCATGTCTCTCTTTCTCTCCAGAGACCATCTGGTGCTCCAACGTCTTGAAAGCATCCTTCTCTCTAGAGGCATGCAGTTCTTGGAAATGTGAAAGTTGCTTTAAAAAAAAAGTGGGAAAATAGCATGGCAGGAAGGTTAAAAGAGTTTACCTTCTATTATAATCAAGATAATTTAAGGTTTAAATTCACTGTGACATTAAGAACTTGTTTTTTTCAAAATATGAATTTAAAAATATGTTGACTTTTGGATTAATAAGTGGAAATTAAAGTTTTCAAAGGATATGGGGAAATATTCCATGTTCTTCTATGGGAGGTAGGGCTTTAAAAAGAAAAAGAAACCCTCTCCTCATAATATATTTATTCAACAAATATTTACTGATGACCTAATAAGTGCAGACCCTAGAGTAGGCCTTGAAGTAAAAAAAAAAAAAAAAAAAGTGAATGAAACCGCAGTAGTCCTTGGTTTCATGGAACTTACAGACTAATTGATGGGGAATAAAAATATAAATAATCTTCAAAACTTGCCACACATGTAGTAGAATACAGACTGCTGTTTTAGAGGCTAAGAAAAGTGAATGTGATAAAAGAATAGTTAGGTTACAATGTAGAATATGCCTGGCTCTTTTCAGGAGATGCACAGAGTAGGAACTCACCCACCATATTGTGGTGGATCCAAGGTCACATGTAGCTGTCCTACTGATGGCATCATGTAAAGCAGCAGCCTCTGCCTTGCGAGTGAATAACAGGCCTTTGCAAGATTGCAGCTCTCATTCTTTGAACAGCATTAACAGAGATACACTGCCCTTGCTGAGCAGTACCCAAATCACTTAGGAGTAAAACAAATGCTGTTATTTAAACCCACTGTGATTTAGAGCCGAATATTTCTTCACAGTAGACAACTAGAGAGAGAACCCCACAAAAGAGTTCTCGGAGTCTTCAAGGAACATGTTTTAAAACTCATTGTGCTTAAAGATGGAGATTAGGAGAGCAAGTTACATGACCAGAGAATACAACAACTAGTAGGATTTTGTATTTGGTTATTAAGGAAAGTAGAAATTGATATTAAGCTTTGACATAAGATCAGATTTGCATTAGAAATATATCATTCTCACTGTTCTGTGGGGAGTTAACTGGAGAGAATGAGAGCCCAGAAAGGGTGGAGGGAAGTAAGTGTGATTTGGGGAAAGGCGGGAGTAGATGAATTCACGATTTATTTTAGAGGCAAAGGAAAATGACTCAATAAGCTATAAAATATGTTACTGGCATTGTTATTACCATTCTTACTCTATTCACATTTGGTGTATGCTGTTTTTTGGGCAGAATGTTAGGCACTAGGATCCAAACACAAACAGCCAGGTGTTTGTCACCAAGTTCAGTGTCCAGCCATCAGAGAAACAGTAGTTTTCTGATAGAAACTTGCATGGGCACTACAAGTGTTCAAGGACAGGGCACTCAGAAGTCACATGCCAGGTCAGGAGAAGATGAAAATGGGCTTAAACATAGCTACAAAAGAATTTTGAAAAACACAGAATCTCCTGAGTTTATAAAAAAGTCTTTTGGGGCTTTTTTATCTTCACAATCATCTCCCTATACTAGGTTCTCTTTTTCAGGCACTTCAATATTATCAATACTTTCCTATTGTGCAATGAATTGCCCTAGCTCCATATTCAAATTTGATCTATCCTACACAGTATGAGAAGAATAAGTATGCAAAAACATCTGTTCCCTTTTTCAGCTTTCCTTTTCTTGACAACATGGTTGCTATCATTTACTTATTGAGACACTTTAAAATTCTTTATCTTTGCATTAAATGAATGCCATAAGTTCTATATATCTGCATCTGCAAATGCAAATCTCTCTAAAAACCTAGGCAACCTGGACATTATCCAAATTGGGCTGTTCTATGGGTCTCCTTAGTCTCATCTTGGCCCCAAGTCCACTGTCTGACATGAACTAATGTGCTTGGCTGGCCAAGCCCTAATCTTCTCTGAAGTCTTTGTGTTTCCTCATCTTTCTTTCTAGCCTCTGCTGGCATTTTGGTGTGGGTGACCTGTTGGATTCTTCAAAAGTTATCGTGTGACAGGTATTGAGGTGTGGTGGGTATGGACCAGCTCTTAAGTGTGAAAGATGCAAGGTCAGGTCCCTCTACCTAGCAAACTTTTTAAGTATGATTTTGAGAAGAGTACAACATGGCTTCTCTAAGCCTCATTTTCTACACTGGTGGAGATAATGTGGAGATCATGACATTATCACCTCATAAAACTATGGTGAAGTTTCAATATAGTAATTCCTACAAGAGCACTTAGCATATGGAACATAATAAAAATGGCCAATAACAGAGGATAAAAATTATGCATTTAGGCCAGGGATTTGGCTCAGTGGTTTCACCACCTGCCTGGCAAGTGCAGGGGCCCAAGTTTGATTCCCAGTTTCAAAAAATAAAAATAAAAATTATGCATTTGTTCATGATGCAATTACTAATTTAACATAATGTTTCCAAAATGTCTATAGAATGCATGACAATTTTAAAAAACAGATTTATTAAATTTCATGATGAAAATATCTATGGTTTCTATACTCACTAAAAAAGGCAAAACAAACAAAATCTGTTCCTCTATCATCCCACAGTTACTTAACACCTCATGGGGCTCTCTAAGTTTCATCTTTTTAGTTAGAGGCCCTTTGAACTCCACACATTCTCCAGCCAGTCTCCATTCATTCTATCTTCTCTGTGTCAGAAAAATACAGTATTATACAATTGCAAAGAGGAAATCATATGGGTCAACATAGAAAGGCAAGTGGGGAACATAAAATACCGGTAAATGAAAACATGTACACAAACCTATAGAATATGCATTCATTTGCAGACAGCATTTCAGAATATTTAAATGAGAAACTACTTTAAATGTTTACTTTCTTGTGAGTGGAAATGGTGAGCAAAGTGTTGAGTAGAAATTCCACTCCTGCCAGGGATTTAGCTCAGTGGCGCAGCTGCCTGCCTCATGAGCGCAAGGTCCCAAGTTCGATATCTCTGGTAGCAAAAAGAAAATTCCATTCCTGCATTGTTTATCCTATAGTTACAATTTTAAAAAGATAGTAAATAGCAAAATTCAGAAACTCGGTTAAAAACAGTTTTTGTATAACATGAGATAACCCACAAGTTTTTTCAAAGACCTCTTAAAACATTACACTACAAATGCATTCAGGGAGGGTACTTGCACTGATTAAACATGAGTTCCATGGCCCTGTGTATCATTATGCACTAACCCAATAAACTCTATGTTAAGATATCCTACATTTGCTCTCACGTGTTGACCATGTGTGTTTAAGTGCCATATTGACTTGATAAGTACAGTTATATTTGAAGTGGATGAAACCTATGATCCTAAGATGTTGGAGAATGAGAAAACTTGCTTTGTAGAACAGTATTATATGATTACAGTGTTTTCATTAATACATATCCCACTTCATTCAATATTTGTTTCTCAGAGAAATATTTCAACAGGGCTAATAGATAATGCTTACATTTAGGAAGAAAGGAATGAAAACATTAGATAACGGCAGTGGCACAATTAATGGCCATCAGGCATACTCTGTATAGATGGCATACTATATTCTTGATTTTTCTGAATTTCCTAAACCAAAACAAAGAGAGAAAAATAACCATATGATCATTTATGCTAGTCATAGAATTGCTTTATAAGAATCACAAATATTTTTTTCTATTTCTAATCCTAAATGCTGTTTTTCTCAGAAGCTTTCTGATACAGATGGAAGGAAAAGTGTTCTAGAAAAAAAAGTAATCACTTACAATGGTGTACATTACAAGTACATATCAAATTGGAAAAGAAGCAACATTGTTCTTTCTCTCTCAGCTGGTGGATGTTTCTCCCCTTGTTACAGCCTCAAAAATAATACTCCAAATATTTTGAAATGGTCTGCCTGTTCCAGTCTCTACACTTGAAGAACGTAACTTCTCCTCAGAGTACTAGCTATTAGAACACCTTTTATTTTAGCAAGGGCCTGGTATGTTTTTATTTTTCAATGGATGAAGACTGAAAATAACAGCATAAACAATAATGATAACAAAGTCTTTAATATCTAAGTGCTGATCACTTCTCTAAATGTAAGTTGAGATGAACTCTGCCCCCAGAGTACTAGAAACGTAGATCACATTTTACAGCAAGCATCTACATCTAGCAGTCTTTTGGGGCACATCATATTTACAGGCTCATAAACGAACCTTTCATCGCACTTTTCTTTCTTCCAGTGTAAAAGGGCCCAGACATGGCCCATTACTGTGTTACATATACAGGTAAATAATGCTGTCCTATCAACTAAACTCCAAGTCTGAGAGTTATTTTAAACACCTTTTTTCTATTATTCTCAACAAATGAACCAGTCTATACATCTGACTGGTTTTGCAAGAGAATATATTTCAGGCTCAGACACAGAATAGGATGAGTCAGCTTACAATCACTACACTTCAGAAACTCTTAAAATTTCCTGTTACATTTTCATAGTTTTATTAGTCAATCGTAATCAGATCATTCATCAAATCAAATTGGTAAGACTTTATAATAATGTGCAAAGGATTCAAACAGTGAAGCAGGGCCATAAAAGAGACAAAAATCTGCAGCTTATATAGCTTTTGTTTTGGTGAAATGAAAGAAGTAATAATAAATACATATGCTGGCAAGAAAAGTAAATGTACAAAATATAATATAGAGATGGAAGCTATAGGAAAAATTAAAACAAGGAAGAGGACTGAGAGGGACAAGTTAGTAACAGGGTAGTCAGGCACAATTTCACTAAGAACGTGATATTTTCAATAAAGTCTCACTGAGTTGCATAGTACGATTTTGAGTTAAGAGCATCACTAATGACATATTCTTACAGAATTCCCAGAAGAGACAGCAGCAATCAAAAGGCATGGGAGGAAAAAAGAGACCTGTAGGTAAGAATGGAGAAGGACAAAGGAAAGCAATAGAAGATAAAGTCAAAAAAGTTCTAGAAAGCCAAGAAATACAAGATCATGTGGGTTGTTTTGAGTATTTGGCTTTTCCATTACACCAGGACCACTGGAGAATAGATGCTTTTTTCACTTATCAGAAATTTATTTTAAAGGTGAGATTTTGAGATCAGCATCTCACTAATTTGGGGATCCATGCAGTGATCTGATACCCTAAAATATATAATCGGAGATACATTCGACTATGGGACAAGTAGAACCTTAGAATATTTTATGAAATAACTATGTGCACTGGATTAAAATAAAACACAATTTTGAAATATTTAAGGGTTATTTATGAATATTTAATATCCATCTGTGATTAGCATGCATATCTCAGTGCAAATGTAGCTTCAAATACAAAACTTTACATTCCAAATAGCATCATAGCATTGTTTTTTAAATTAATTTTATTGGTACATTTATGGTATACAATATAATGACCTTCATCATTGGACATTTTCACCTTTACATAATCCATATTGGTTCTTATTTTTTCCCCATTCCCCTGACCTCCCTTCAACCCCTCCACCCCTCCCTATCTACAAATAATTTATTTCCATTTTTTCTTCTCATATTAATTCCATTTCCCTTTTTATTTTCCCCACCCCTCCCATTTTCCCTTCCCCTTTGCACCTGCATTCTTAATGCTATTTTCTTATTTTGAATTTGAAGAGCTCTGAATTTTGAGTTGAATTTTTCAGAAGCAAACATACTCATATTTTGAAAAGCATCAAAGTTGGTTTTCCAATTTTTTACTTTTTTTAATAAAAAGTTTCTGAGACAAACGTAGACTGAATATTAAATACAGCTATCACCAGTAAATTCCCAATTTTATTCCTTCAAGGTCCCTTTCTCCACCTACATAATTGTGGAAGGAATCTAAGACTTCACAAGTAGTATAGCAGCTAATTAATAATTTACTTCCATGCCAACTTTTCATATGTATGAATTTTTTAAATAACTGCAATGCCTTCATCATGCCTCAAGTATTTACAGTAATTTCTTAATATCTTCAAATATGAAGTTTCCATGTTTATATTATGTATTGGTCAGCTTTACACTGCTGAAACCAAATATCTGATATTGGAAAATTAAAGAAAGAGGGACATCTTTATGCTCACAGATTCAAAGATTTTAGGGTTGGTGGTGGGCTGGATCTAAGGCAGAAATGTCATGGTGGAAGGGTATAGGGGCATAGTGGAAGAAAACTGCTTACCTTGTGGCAGCCTGAACTCAGAGAGAAAGAAAACAGCTAGGGAGAAAGGAGCCAGAAACAGTCCCCAGGGTCATGGGCTCATGCCCCACTCCCTCAGCGAGGTCTGACCTCCTAATGCCCCATTCAACCGGGAACTCATAGAAGGGTTAATCCATTAACGAGGTTAGTGCCGTGATCACAGTCCACTGTGATGATCATAGAAAAGTAATATCACAAAAAGAAAGAAAAATTAGATCAGTGAAGTTCAGCATGAGATGGACGTGGTGAGCAAACTGGCCCTTACACTCTGTCATATCCAAACTATGTCTGATGACTTACAGAGCTAAAGTTTTACATATACGTGAAGGGGATCGTTAAGATTTCTGGATAAATTTGGAAGATTGATATATGTGTTAATTCTACTCATTCCTGAAGCTATTAAACTGGAAAAGTAGATAAACTCACAAAAGATAGCCCTGGAAAGTCATACAAGGAAACTGATACTTGTGAATCCATTCTGGATGAACTGAGTACTCATGAGAATATCCTGCAAGCTGATGGAAACTGTTTTCAGGAAAAAGGTAACCAGAGGCCTCAGGACCCAGGTTACCAAACATGGAAGAACTTGGAATTACGGAGCATTGAACTGCACTGAAATGACTGGTGGGTTGAGGGGTGAATGACTACGAGCACATGAAATGGGGAAGACTCTTGGCCCTTTTGCTCCTGGGGTTCTAGACACTCAGAAAGATTTATTTACCTTGGGAAAGAGTACTGCTTAAAGGGCCGGGGATTTATCTTTTTTTTTCCGCGGCCTGCCTTGGACCCGACTTCGATCCCCGCTACTGGAAATAAAAAAAAAAAAAAAAAAGTACTGCTTAAGAAAAACCAAATACCAGAAGAAAATTCTTCATAAATGGAGAAATCCGAGAGTCCAGATTGCCAAATGGATACCTACAATGGGGCTCTTCTGTTGACAAGACTCACTAGGAGTTGAGAGTAAAATGGTCGTTAAAGAGGCTGGGGAGAAAAAGATGGTAGGAGAGATGGGAGAAGGTGATTAATGAGTGCTAATTTATAGTGAGCAAAAAGAAGTTCAGGGGCTCTATTAAAAGTAGGATACTTATTGATAAAATACTGTGGATAGTTTTCAAAAAACTAGAAAGGATTCTAAATTTTTTCACTACAAAATAATAGTAAAAGTGTGAATTGACAGATAAATTTACCCTAATGTGAAATATTACTGTTATGAATACAAGTAACCAAACATCACAAGCTATTTTATAAATAGGTATTATA
>NW_022900917.1:25607235-25632115 GCF_012274545.1 Fukomys damarensis | reverse complement strand
ATATATATCCATTAAAAGTGTAACAATGCAAAAAGGGAGAATGAGCTCTAGGACTACCATGAAGGACATAAGAGCCAAAGAGGCATAGATTGTGGAAGGAAAAGTCATGAAAATAATTATGCAAGCAGTGGTAAAAAAGCATCTTTGAACAGGGGGAAGGGTCATATTGTGGATCTCTGGAAGACTTCCCTTTTCCCTTATGCGTATTTATTGCTTACAAAGATTGTCTAGATAGTTTATATAAGTGATCACCTGTGCCATTGGCACACCACTTAGAATAAATACTGACTACTTTATTTCACCTACTGTTTAATACTTAATTTTACTTTTATTTTCAAGATGGTCAGAATTAACTGACCACTCAAGGATATTTATTGGAAACAACTATATTCACCTGTAAATAAATCTGTTTGCTTCATACAAACTGAAGAATATAGCATAACATTTTGCAAAGTACAGAATTCTACTTGGATGTTGTATTAGTAGATAATCTAAGAAAAAATGAATGGAATGCCATAGTTAAATATATGCGGAAAGCGCTAAGTTGAACAATGGAAAATAGGTTTCTTTCTGAGAAACTTCATAGAGCTAATGTGAAATGAAAAATCAACAAGAGAGGACTAAAGTAGACAGCATTTCCCAATCTTATTTGACCACTCAACCTTTAATTTATGTATTTTTTCCAGAAAACGCATTAACATCTCTGAACATAATTTTAGAGAGACTCTAGTCTAGAGGATTAGATTAACCCCTGATCTTATTTGGCTGCTTCCTGAGTGAGGTGTTAAATAAATCCTGACTAACACTTCAAATCATTGCAAGTGTTAGTTATATGAATAAGTAACACCTGTTTAAATATTTAAACTACTTCCATTTTTACACTGAGCAATAAATGATCCTTTTAAAGCTGAAAAAAATAAGTCAATTTGCAATTTAACTCACTTTACTCTTAAATATCTACTAGATAAGATATCTATATTTCATATCACTTAAAATGGATATAAATGTACTGAGAAAGAAAACAGAATTCACACTAATATTATTTAGTTCAAATTAAATATGAATATTTCCACAGTACTTTACAACTGTATACAAGTTCTATTTTATTAAAGCTCATCCAGTTTATTAGTTTAGCAAAGTTAAAATTTATATTTAATTGGGTTTAGGATTTGTTTATGTCTGTAAATATACTTCTTTTTACTTATATCGAATGTTTTAAAGTAATCATAGCAATATTTATTCCAAGAATATTAAAATGTGTGCATACATGAAACTCACAGAAAGTACATTTATTGGGCAAAAAAAATTGCAAGAAAATTAATCCCTCCTTTTCACTCATAGCTATGAGGATAAGTCCAATGATTGTGACTTTAATATTTTCCTCTGTTAATATACATTAACCCCAAAACACACCCATAACCCAAGCACCAATATACAAGCTCTAAACACACACACATATCCACATACAATCCCCATGTTCCCAAAACTGTTCATATTCACAGGCACAAGGATATTTATAAACCCTCAAACTTCTCATCATGCACACTCACACTCCAAATGCACAGATACCAAAAAACACACACAAACAATGCAAACATGCACATATTTATGCACTGGGTTGATGACATACATTGAATTATTTTCATCTTTCCAATTAGAAGTTGTATCTATCATCTAAAATATATGTTACACAGGCTTATCATGTACATATTTACCACTGATTAAGCCATTCCCTACTGTTGATAATTTAGGTAATTTTAAATGAGTCATTACTACAAATCATAAATTATTATAAAATTAGTACAAGTTATTACAAAGAGGCTTTATGTGTAAATATTTTTCTCTTGTGAATTTTATTATAAGAGGTAAAGAATGAACACATATGAATATTTTAGAGTTTTGATAATGACTAATTTCTCTTTTAAAAAGTTATATTATTTTCACTTCTCCCATAAGTCATGAGATGGCCCATTCTCAATAACATTCTGAATTCGAATATGTTTTGTTAATTTCACAGGGAAAGTGTACCACTATTTTCATTGGCCTGTCTCAGACTAAAAGGAAGATTGAAGAATGTATCCATTTGGGAATAGCACATTCATTGTCTTTATGTATTTTCATTTTTTAAAATTGAATTTATTGGTACGTTTTAGATATACAGTACAGTTACATTCTTTATGTATTTTCTATTAGTGTATGTCACATGTCATATATTACTTTTTGGAAAAAAATTATATGCCATAACTTAAAATATTTTCTGACTTATGATTTGCCTTTTATTTGTATTCCCAACAAGTAGAAGCTTTTACATACACATAATTATCTTTTTCCAAAATTTTCAACACATTCAATTTTTTCAGGTGAAACAGAATAGTTTTTGAAACCTCCTTTCCTTTCCTCCTGCTGGATTATTACTGTAAGTGTGCTGAGTCAGTACCTTGATTTTCATAGAATGACCATCACAAAACACCTGTCACTTGCTAAAATGTTGTTTTGTTTTGTTTTTTCTAGGCAACATTCTAAATGCTTTAAAAAACAATGGGGCTATCCTTCCTGCGGTGGGCAAGCAGGCCCTCCTGGCACTGGAGGGATGGCAGCTCCCAGCAGGAGAGTAATACTCAGCCATAAAGAATGAGAAATTAGATTCATTCATAGGAAAATGGATACATATTGAGGATATAGTCCTAAGTGAAATAAGTAAGTCACACATGTGTAAATACCGAATAGTTTCTCTGGTGTGAAAAACTATAATAGTACATAAGATCCTAATGATATAATTGACCATGTGAAATAGGAAGAAAAGGGCTAAAGGTGTAGGGAACGTGGGAAGGGTAGGGGAAAGGGAATAAGGGAAAAGAAAAAAATATGAGAAAATGAAAAAATGGAAATAAAGTGTTTGTGAATGGGGAGGGGAGGAGGGGGTTGAAGGGAGGGCATGGACAAGGGGAAAAAAATGAGAACCAAGACCTGTCATGTAAAGGTACAAGATCCCAATAATGAATGTAATTGTAATGTATACCTTAAATGTACCAATAAACTCAATTTATAAAAAAAACAATGGGGTAGGTATTATACTATCTTAGCACTAATAAAGATAATTAGGTACAAGTATTATTTCACACAAAGCAAGTGGTAGACACAGGATTTCAACTTATTCCTCTTCAAACTTTCCAATTCTATAGTATTTAATATGAGTTGTACTATCACAACACATGAATCTTTTAAAACTTAAAATCAAATATTCAATTCAGTCAAGTTTTATGATTGTTCTATGGGAGGGGAGGGGGGGTTGAAGGGAGGGCATGGACAAGGGGAAAAAAATGAGAACCAAGACCTGTCATGTAAAGGTACAAGATCCCAATAATGAATGTAATTGTAATGTATACCTTAAATGTACCAATAAACTCAATTTATAAAAAAAACAATGGGGTAGGTATTATACTATCTTAGCACTAATAAAGATAATTAGGTACAAGTATTATTTCACACAAAGCAAGTGGTAGACACAGGATTTCAACTTATTCCTCTTCAAACTTTCCAATTCTATAGTATTTAATATGAGTTGTACTATCACAACACATGAATCTTTTAAAACTTAAAATCAAATATTCAATTCAGTCAAGTTTTATGATTGTTCTAACACTAATCATGCTTCTCACTCTTCCTTCTTTCCACATGAATTTTTTTTCCTCATAGATTACAGTCTCTTTCTTCCTGGCCAAAGGCCAGCTGTGTCCTCCTCTCATGAAAAAGCATGTCTGAGGGCTTCAGCCATGTCTATCTTACTGATTTCACTTAGGGAAAAAGGAGGCTTCAATCTGTTAGCACTGTATCCAAACTTTCTTCTCCCTCAGCCTTCTGGGTAAAACATCCACAAGAATTTTGTTTTGTGAAACCTAGTAAAGCAAGAGATACTCTCTAATGCCACCACTACTATTTACTATTTTTCAGCTCAAAGTAAAATTTTGATAAGAATATTTAAGACAAAATATAATAGATTCCTGATATACAAATAATTTACTCTTCATCCTACTTACAAAACCCACCACAAAGGTAAACTAGAGAGAATGAGAAGAATTAATGACACTTAGAAAGGCACATAACTTTTTATAAAATATCTGGAAAAAACACAAATGATAATGAAACATGCTGTATCAAATCAGAGTTTGGTTTACAAAAATGGGGAATATCTGTTTTCAGAGATTAACTTTTGGAGGATAAAGAAAATAATGGAAATTCTTGCAATATGCACAAAATAAAACTGCAAGATATTAAGGAATCGAATGTAAAACAAGAAATTATAGCTTCATAAAGCAATAGTGGATGTTTATTAAATATTTTACTAAAGGGGATTCTATGATTGAAAGAGATTAAAAATCACCATAGAAATATTATGGATTGTACAATGTCAATTTTGAAACTCCAAAATGCTAAAAAGATAAACAATTATAAATATAAGAAAGTTCAGAAAGCCAAAGTAATCCTGTTGTAAATATACTAAAAATATCTTTCAGTTTTTGGAAATTATAAGCTGCCAGCCTTTTTTTTGTTTGTTTGTTTGTTTGTTTGTTTGTTTTTTGAGACAGGGTCTCACTATGTAGTCGAGACTGACCTAGAACTCACTATGTAGCCCAGGCTGGTCTCCAACTCACAATAATCCTCCTGCCTCAGCCTCCCAAGTGCTGGGATTACAGGACTGTGCCACCACACCTGGCACCTGTAAGCTTCTTAATTGACCAGCCATCTTTTCAGTCATGGCGTCACTCTGATATTTTTTTTTTCCGAGTTCTCTGTTCTTTTCAAAGTATGCCTTTGTTAAGTTTTCTATTGTTGCCCATTGAAATTCAAGGACTGCAGTATCTTTAAAGTAAAATTTAATTTCTGCCCCATGCCCTATAATCACTCTGCCTAATTTAACTTCCAAAAGAAAATTTCCTAAATTATGCAGGCACATAAACTGTAATTATCATTTTATTTTAAGAATATTATGTCTTTTGAAAACAACAATAGGATAATATATTTCCAAATACATTGAAAAGTTACTATCTTAACAGCAATTGGAATGGAATACAGTATAACCACAATTTAGAAATTGGCAATGGCTATGTGCTAAAAATTCCTAGAATGCAAATGACTAATGAACATGAAAATACTCTAACACAACTAATCAAATATATGCAAATTAAAACAAAACACTACTTCCCCTATAAACTTAGCAATGATTAAAACATTACAACCTTCAATGCTGAACAGGGAGGACTGAATCAAGGCATTTTCCTATTCTGCCAACAGTGGAAACTGGCAAGCTATTCTGGAAGCGATTTTGGCATGATGCTTTAAGATTTTTATATCCATACCTTTTTATGCAGTTCTAGGACAGTGTTTTCATCAAACAATACAAGAAGTGAAATATATATTTGTAGAGCGATTTTCATAAAGAATTATTTTGATAGACAATGACTCAAAACAAAGTAATGATTAACGTGATTAAATACTGACACATAAATGGAAAATTACACAGTCCTTAAAATGATTGCTATTAACTCCTTCTAACAAAGCAATAAAGTGCTTACTGAAATACTAAAAGAAAAATATGTATGGTAGTAACTACATATAAGGATGGTTGTCAAATAAGACTTAAAATGAATTTACAACAATATACTATGTAGTTCCTTCTAAGTGAGACATTTAAAGCAATTTTTATGTTGTCTTTGTAAAATTAAATAGAAAAACTGACATCTAGAACCTAAGTGGGAAGAGTAGGGGAAAGGAAATAAGGGACAAGAAAAAATATGAGAAAAGGAAAAAATGGAAACAAAGTCTTTGTAAATAAGGGAGGGTGGAGGGGATAAAGGGAAGTAGGGACAAGGGGAAAAAAATGAGAACCGAGATTTGTCATGTAAGGGTACAAGATCCCAATGATGAATGTAACTGTACTGTATACCTAAAATGTACCAATAAACTCAATAAATAATAAAATAAAAATAATAAAATTTTAAAAAATTAAAAAAATAAAATGAAACCAAATATGAATAAATTGCTGTAGTAATTTGCAATTGTAGTAACTTGCAATTAGTCATTGGACAATATTTATAATGGTCACTCTTTCCTCCCACAAGAGGAAATAGCTTGCAGGTTGAACCAAAACACAAACTACAGAGCATTCAAATGGAGCTATCTTTGAGTAAATAAAATCATATTCAAAAGCAAAATGTTAACATAAAATGCACAACATAAAACTGAATATAGCTATGGTTAAAACTATAGAAAATGCAAAGAAAGACAGCTGATAATTGGATCAGGAACACAGAAGTGACATGTTAACACTATAGTGTTATTTTTGTCCCATATTTTTGTATGTATTCGAAGTTTTCAGGAATATACATGTATAATTCTTTTCATAAAAGTGCAAATAAGTTGAGCAGTTATATTCTATGACCATGTTGTATGGCAATACATATACTGGGGTAAGCTACTGCATAGCTAAATAACAGTAAAACAGAAAAAAAAACAATACAGGATGTGCTCTCGCATCTCAATGTGATTACAAAGTACAAATTATTTTTAAAGGAACATAGAACAAAAATTACAACTTATAATTACATAACAGAAAAGTTTTAGCCAGGACAAGACATTTGGCTTTTATGAGATTAGCAATTATTTACTTTGTTTAACTTGGTTTTCAATTACTGAGAAAAGACAAAGTCAATATTTTAGTTACATTTATGTGCGAAGCCATCTGCACAGCCCCCTATCCCATGCAGTCCTCCTCACCACCAGTAGACAGGAGCTGCATGAAGCCACTGGCACAAGCCCCCCTCCACCCTGGCCTCCTCACCACCAACAGACCTGTGAGGACAGGAGTCACATGAGACACAACCTCCCCCACCCCTGGCCACACCCCGGCTTCCTGGCTACACCTGTTCCTCATCTGTACTGCAGAGTAACAGGGGCTCGTAAAGGCCATTGCCCTGAGCTAGAGCAGAAGTGAATCATAGTAAGAGGGGCTTACTCCTACGTCCCCATCAAAAAGGGTAAAGTTCCTATATCAATCAGTTTTTTCATTATAAACATATTTTGGGCTAGTCTTCAATTTCTTCTTATTTCACACAGTTAAAGGTGATAGATGAATAACTACCATAAATTGTCATTTTCTAAACTGTGTTTGATTCTATATTTGTTGCTGATTGTATCACTTGGGCCACTCTTGTGATTGATCTAATCAATTATCTTTCCTGTTATAATGAAAATGAGATTGCCCCAGTCATTAGAGACTCAAATCCTAAAGATCTGTGATTATCTGGAAGACACCTATGAGAAGGAATCATTCATTAAGGGTTCTAAATACAAGAAAGATATCTACAATAAGTAATATCGAAGTATCAAGCCAGGAATTAAACCAAGGACTATACCAACAACAATAATAGAAATGAAAATACATTTAAACAAGACACAGTCTTCCAGCCTACCAAATTCTTGGAGATACAAGATGGAAAAGTCTGATAATCAACCACATGGGCAATCTGAACTGATAGCACAGGAAGTAAAAAGACAGGTGAATGAGGCTCTACAAATATTCAAAACAGAAAAAATTTCCCAGTAAAATGACAAGATTATAAACTCTAGAACAAAAACAGATTAAAAATAGATGAGTCCAGGACCATGACGGAAGCCATGAACACTCAGCATAGGAAAGAAATGGAAATAATGAAGGCCCAGCATAAGAAAGAAATGTAATCTGTGAAACAGATTCTAACTGATATCCAGGAGACTAAAAACTCTATTAAAATTATATACAACAGACTAAACAAATATGAAGAAAGAATAACAGATATAGAAGTCAGTGACCATGAAAAGAGAGATCTTTTAAAAATAGGAAGGGACCATGAGAAATCAATCCATCAGCTCCTAGATGATGCAAAGAAGAATAATATAAGATTAATAGCAGTCCAAGAAAAAGCAGGAGAAAGCAAACGTAACCTAAAAAATGTTCAAATACATAATAGCAGAAAACTTCCCCAACAGAGCAAAAGAACTTGATATACAGATAAGTGAGGCATACAGTACTCTAACTAGTTATGATTTAAAAAAAAAAAAAACTACACTTAAACATCTAATAATCAAGGTCCAGGAAACCCAAAAGGAGTTCAAAATACTACAAACTGAGAAAAGAAACAAATTTTATGTAAATGAAAGCCAATTAGAATGACAAGAGACTTTTTAACACAAAGCAAGGAGAGCATGGAATGAGGTATTTAACACACAGTGAGGTCTTTCAAGCTTTAAAAGAAAACAACCTCTAAGCTAGGCTCATGTATCCTACAAAACTATCTTTCAAAATTGATGGAGAAATAAGATACTTTCATGACAAAGAACACCTGAAAAACTTCATGAATACCAAACCAGCACACCAAACAATTTTGAAAAATATCCTATAAAAAGTCAATGACAGTCACAACTTCATGAGGCCCAAAACAGCAAATCCAATAGGCAAGAATTTTGAGGGAGAGTAAGAAAAATTAAAAAAAAAAAAAGAACCAACAACAGGAAAATAACATGACAATGATAAGTGAATATATACCAGTTATTTTTTAGGAAACACCTGG
Organism: Fukomys damarensis; assembly: GCF_012274545.1. Lineage (NCBI taxonomy): Eukaryota > Metazoa > Chordata > Mammalia > Rodentia > Bathyergidae > Fukomys > Fukomys damarensis. Next base: position 25,623,509 of record NW_022900917.1, on the reverse strand, counting down.
AAAGTATTTATTAAATTGCAATGAACTAGAATCAAATCATTAAATTAAATTAATCTTAAATGAACATGACCATTGTATTTATTTATTTTTTCTCATTGAGTTTATCAGTACATTTTAGGTATACAGTACAGTCATATTCATCATTGGGATCTTGTACCTTTACATGACAGGTCTTGGTTCTCATTTTTTCCCCTTCTCCATGCCCTCCCTTCACCCCCTCCTGCCCTCCCCATTTACAAACACTTTATTTCCAATTTTTCATTTTCTCAGATTTTTTTTGTTTTTCCTTATGAGCTTTCCCCTATCCTTCACTTTTCCTACACCTTTAGTCCCTTTCTTCCTATTTCACATTGTCAATTATCTCAGTAGGATCTTATGTACTATTATAGTTTATTAACACCAGAGAAACTATTCTGTATTTATGCATGTGTGACTTATTTATTTCACTGGGGAGTATATCAATATGTATCCATTTTCCTATGAATGAATCTAATTTCTCATTCTTTATGGATGAGTAGTATTCCATTTTAAGAAAAAACACATCTTCTTTATCCAGTTTCCAACTGATGGACAAATGGGCTGTTTCCAAGTTTTAGCTATTACAAACTGTGCCGCTATAAACATTGGTGCACATATATCACTGTGATATGATTCTTTAATTCTTTTGAAAAGATAAAAAACTGAGGGATGGCTGGGTCAAATGGAACCTCTAGTCCCAGCTCTTTGAGGTATCTCCATACAGATTTCCATAGTGGTTGCACCAGTCTGCACTCCCACCAACAATGGAGAAGGGTTCCTTTCTCTCCACAACTCTGCCAACATCTGTTATTGGTTGATTTCTTGATAGCAGCCATTCTTTGTGGGGTGTGGTGAAATCTCAGTGTTGTTTTCATCTGCGTCTCTCGAATGACCAGTGATGTGGAACATTGTTTCATATATTTACTTGCTGCTTTTACTGCTTTGTCTGAGAAATGTCTATTCATTTCAGATGCCCATTTTTGAACTGGGTCTTTATATTTGGGGGGCTGATTGTTTTGAGTTCTTTATATATTCTAGATAATAGTCCTTTGTCTGAGGAGCAGCTGGTAAAAATTTTTTCCCACTTTGTAGGTTTTCTCTTAGTTCTGCTGATGGTTTCTTTTGCAGTGCAGAAGCTTTTGAAGAAGATGAGATCCCAGTTATTGATTCTTTCTACTAATTCCTGTGCTACTGAGGATTTGTTCATATAATCTTTTCCTAACCAGCTGTTCCTCAGACAAAGGTCTACTATCTAGAATATATTAAGAACTTAAAAAAAATCAGACCCCCAAATATAAAGATCCAATTCAAAATGGGCATATGAAATTAACAGATATTTCTCAGGAAAAAAATGTAAAAGGAGCAAATAAACATATGAAAAAATGTTTGTCACTGTTCATTGACAGATGCAGATGAAAACAACACTGAGATTCCATCTCACCTCAGAAAGAATGGCTGCTATCAAGAAATCAACCAACAACAAATGCTGGCAGGGTTGTGGGGAGATAGGAACACTTCTCTATTGTTGGTGAGAGTGCAGAGTGCTGCAAACACTGTGGTAATCAATATTCCAAACAACTAACATTAGAATTCCCATTTTATCTACTTATTCCTCTACTGGGCTTCTTCCAAAAAGAATTAAAAGAATCATACCACAGTGATATATGCTCACCTATCTTTTTACTAGCACAATTTGTAATAGCTAAAATTTGGAAACAGAGCAATTGTCCATTATCTGAGACTCGATAAGAAAATGTGTTCTGTTTTTTTGTTTTTTTGTTTTTTTTTTTAATAAAATGGAATACTACTCAGCCATAAAGAACAAGAAACTAGAGAGAATTATAGCTAAGTGGATGCACAATGAGACCATACTCTTAAGTAAAATTAATAAGACACACAAATGTAAATACCAAATAGTTTCTCTAGTGTGAAAAACTAAAAGTGTGAATAAGGATCAAAATGTATAATTGATATTGTGTAATAGGAAGAAAAATTCTAAGAGTAGAGGAAGTGGGAGGGGTAGAGGAAAGGTAAAAGGAGAAAAGAAAAAATATGTAAATATGAAAAACATGGAAACACTGTCTTTGTAAACAGGGAAGGGTGGAGAGGGTGAATGGAGGGCTGGGGAATGGGGAAAAATAAGATCCAAGATCAGTCTTGTAAAGATACAAGACCCCAGTGATGACTATAACTGTATTATAGACCTAAACTGTACCAGTATCCTTAAGGAAGATTTAAAAAAAAAGAAAGAAAGAAATGCAGTAGGTTAAGGAATGCAGAGGAAACTGAGGCCTAAAGGAGTCAGAGCAACAACCTAATTCCTTGGTGACTGTGAGAGGGAAGGGATGGTCTTGAGTAAATTTGGAAGTAGAATTGCTGTAATTAAAAGTTAACTGATGTGGGTAAGGAAGATGAAAAGCACATGAATGTGTGTATACAACTGTAAATGACTGGGAGAATAAATAACACCAAACTTAAAGAGCATAGAGAAGTGGGTGGAGCAAATGGAAAATTTTGGATGTGGTGAAAAGATCCCATGTCTTTTAATTGTCCAATTTTATTTTCCTTTTGAGAATAATTGTGTCTTTTCTTCTTGTATAAATTCCCTTGGCACAACATTTTTCCTTTCTCAATAGAAGTTAATGAACATTCAGAAACAAATTGTAATCAACAAATAACAATTTTACATAGAAGTTAAATGTCACACACCACACAAATACCTGCTCATAACAGTGACCCCTTTTCTGGCAAGTTCCTAGGCTCCCAAGCTTTAGTGTGCTACAGAACCATCAGATGACATTTTAAAAGACCAGACCAGGTGTGGTGGTGCAAATCTGTAATCCTAGTACTTGGGAGGCTGAGGCAGCAGGATCGCTGTGAGTTCAAGACCAGCCTGGGCTACATAGTGAGTTCCTGGTCAGTCTCAACTACATAGTGAGACCCTGTCTCAAAAACAAACACACAAACAAACAAAAAACAAAGGTTGCTGGTCTTCACTTCTAAGAAATTTCTGATTCAGATCATGCCAATGATGATGGTCTAGGACCACCTGTGGCATATTACTCCATGAACAATACAGATGAACAGGGGCAAGTGCTGAGGCTAAGTGAGGTATAGTGGAGGATTAACATCTAAAATATAACTCTGGAACTAGCAGAAAGAATCAACAACTGGGATCCCGTCTTATTAAAAACTTCTGCACTGCAAAAGAAACCATCAAAAGAACTAAACGACAACAACCTAAAATGTGGGAAAAAAAATTTTTACCAGCTGCTCCTCAGACGAAGGACTATTATCTAGAATACATAAAGAACACAGAACAGTCAGTCCCCCCAGATATAAGGACTCAATTCAAAAATGGGCATCTGAAATAAACAGACATTTCTCAGACAAAGAAGTAAAAACAGCAAGTTCCACATCACTGGTCATTCGAGAGACGCAGATGAAAACAACACTGAGATTCCACCTCACCCCACAAAGAATGGCTGCTATCAAGAAATCACACAATAACAGATGTTGGCAGGGTTGTGGAGAGAAAGGAACCCTTCTCCATTGTTGGTGGGAGTGCAGACTGGTGCAACCACTGTGGAAATCAATATGGAGATACCTCAAAGAGCTTGGACTGGAGGTTCCATTTGACCCAGCCATCCCTCTGCTGGGTATCTTTCCAAAAGAACTAAAAGAACCATATCACAGTGATGTATGCACACACATGTTTATAGCGGCACAGTTTATAAAAGCTAAAACTTGGAAAGACTCCATTTTTCCATCAGTTGGAAACTGGATAAAGAAGATGTGGTTTTTCTATAAAATGTAATACTACTCAGCCATAAAGAATGAGAAATTAGATTCATTCATAGGAAAATGGATACATATTGAAGTTATGCTCCTTAGTGAAATAGATAAGTCATACATGTGTAAATACCAAATTGTTTCTCTGGTGTGAAAAACTGTCATAGTACATAAGATCCTAATGAGATAATTGACAACGTGAAATAGGAAGAAAAAGGCTAAAGGTGTAGGGAAAATGGGAAGGATAGGGGAAAGGTAACAAGGGAAAAGAAAACAATATGAGAAAATGGAAATGAAGTGATTGTAAATGGGGGAGGGAGGAAGGGATGAAGGGAGGGCAGGGACAAGGGGAAAAAATGAGAACCAAGACCTGTCATGTAAAGGTACATGTTCCCAGTAATGAATGTGACTGTACTGTATACCTAAAATGTACCAATAAACTTGAGGAAAAAAAAATTAAATATAACTCTGAAGCAATCTGCATATTAAACTTTAGGAAAGCAAAATTGTCCTCTGCCATGTGATAGTTTATTGTTGATATCACAAACTGAAATCCAGAGAAACTCGATTCCATTGTCAAACTAACTCTAAACACCAATAGTCACAATATTAAGTTACACCTTTCAATAAATTATGTAAATTAAAGAAAACTAAACATTTGCTAATACTTAAATCTTCTAATATATTGATTTTCCATACATAACAATCCAGTTTATGGGATGGGGCTTAGAAAGTCAGACTACATAACTAGCTATTTAAAGTTTACATCTTTCAATAATAGTATTGGTAAAAAAATTGTCTTCTAAGAAATGTCATCATATATGATAAGATTAACATATATTCTTATAAATGCTGGGTACATCTTTTTTCTTATTCTACATTTACTTTGTATACCTAGTATTCACTATTACTCTGTTAAACTCATATAAAGTTGCACATTGGATAGTCTTAGAACTGAGAAATCAAGTCATTCCAACACATGTAGTGAAAGATTTCTGGGACCACTACCTGGCAGATTTAGGAATGCATATATTTCCAGGTGATAATATTTTCATTGATTAAATGGAGATAAAAATTCCACCTTCAAAATATTGCTGCAGTGGACTGGATAATATGTATGTCAGTGCCCAAAATAGAGTTTCAGCATGTGTTAGATGTTTTGCTTGAAATAGCCATATGCCGTCTTAAAAGTAATGCCAAAATGCCCTCTATGATTCACTTTTGTACATACAGTGGATTTGAGAAAACGGGGGAACCAATAAATACTAAAAAGTGAGTAGACTCTCTAATGATTTATTGAAATAACAAGAGTTCATTTAATTTATAACTGAACCGTTATAGACATAATCTAATTAATACATAAAATGATTAATTCCACCTCAATATGAGTTTTAGTGTATACTACAATTCATTTGATCAGTTTTATATTATAGATCTTCCCTGAAATCAAATGAAAGTAAAATTCAAAATTATTCAGTTTCTCTTTACTTAAGATCCTTAGGCAGAAACTTCCACATCAGCACAGGGAGCTGCCTAAGAGCACACATTCCACCCAAGGGAGAAACAAAAGTCCAGTGTAGCAGAGTGAACAGCTGGACACAGGCACATCAAAACCATGTAACTCATTCTCCAATCAAAGGTAATGATAACTGGGGAAAGATCACTGTGGCTATGGATTTATAAATACAGGGGTTCATAAACCTTTTACTACCTAAATAATAATGTTGAGAGTATCCTTGGTAGGGTCTTCTTTTCCTAAAAGTATATTCCTCTGCAAAATGACACTGGCTTTTGTATTTCAAAATATGTTAAAGTTGAATACAAGCTTTATAATAGGGTGTAACTCTTAATTTTTCTGCTCTAAAATATTTCTAAATATGTTTAACATTTTTGTTATAACCTTAACAATGTTATATTCCAAATTCATCAATTTATCTACACTCTATTAAAACATTCAAGGTTCCAGTGTCCACAGTGCTAATGATAACTTATATATCAGAATATTTTAAAATTCAGGGTTCATTTTGCTGCACACACATCAAACCATGAAAACAGGGAATAGAATAAGGAGGGAATAGAAAGGTCATCAAGTATTTCTTTCAAGAGCCTTTCATGTGTAAGGATCAAAGTTCGTATATGGCCAAGAAAGAAAGTGATCTCCATCATCAATTTAAAACTTGATGGATACTTAATGCCAATTTAGATTTCTGAGATAGCTTTCATCATTGATTTCAAAGTTGTTTAGAAAGAAACATGAATTTACATCTGTAATAACATGGACTAAACTGTATACTATGCAGAAAATGCTAATTTACAGAAGGGAAAACTAAAGCAATCTTTCATGGAGTCAAGCCTTCAGGGAAAAAGACCTTTCCTAGATTATGAAGTACCAGCCAAGTAGTTTCCAATTTTGGCAGAACCAAATTTACTACATATGCAACAGATTAACTCTATATTTGCAGAATTCACATTACTACATATCAGGTCATTTCTGTCTGATGCAATATGACCATGTAAAGAGAAAATTACCAACTGAATCATCCATACAAGATTCTAAATCTGACTCTAAACAAGTGCAACAGAACAGTATATTGTAAACTTTTTAAATTATTTCTGATTTTAAGAGAAAGCACTCAAATATATTATTACTTTGCACATAATGAATTCTATGGCAAGAACCAATTTAAGTCAGCAACACCTACCCCAAACAGTGAAATGAAATATTATAAATAAGCAGCAAATGAGCCTTCCCTATTAGTCAATACTTTCTTTTGAACATCTAGTTTAAGCAGTGTGGAATAGACTCAATAATAAGAAGGTAAAGCTTGCTTCTTTTTTTTTTTTTTTTGAAACAAGGTCACAGTGTGAAGTTCAGGCTGGTCTTGAACTCACTGTGTAGCCCAGGTTGACCTCGGACTCTCAGCAATCCTCATGCCTCAGCCTCCTGAGCAATGGGATAACAGCCATGTACCACTGCACCCATTAAGGCTTGCCTTTTGTGAGTGTAGAATATACCTACAAAAATAAATCATTTCCATATGTACACCTCTTGCAGTCAAATCAAGGTATAGCATTTTAAAAGTTAGACTGGGACCAGGGATTTAACCCAGTGGTTCTGCTGCCTGTCTTGCAAGTGCAAGGCCCAAATTTTGATCTCCAGTACCCACCCCACCAAAAAAAATTAGATTGCAGATTGAAGGTAATTGGGTTTTCAACTCTGTCTTTGCCATATTACACTACCCATGTGACTTGGGCAACTTGTTCAGTGTTTCGACATCACACAGCAGTCACCCATTAAAAAGGAATAAGAGTATACTTTAAAATAATTTGAGAGTTAAATAATACAGAAAAACACATACTAGGTGTTCAACAAATGTCTGCTATTATTTTCATTATTATTATTATTATTATTATTATTATTATTTTAATGATATCCTCCCTTCCTAAAAAAGACCTTTAACATTGCTTATCAGATAAATTATGAGCTTCTAAACCAGAAATTCAAATGCTTTCACTTCAAATGCAAGCCAGCTTTTCTAGATTTCTATTATGCCACTCTCCTCTTAGAGATCCACATTAAGGTTTAAATCATGTGGTTTGCCCTTCCTGAAATTCTCCTCACCTTGTCTAATCCTTCTGCTTTGGATATGGCCTTTGATCAGTCCCAAATGCCTCTTTTGTCTCACATTTTCATCAAATTAATTTCTTTCTTGGTTAATTCCAAGTCCTGGCTTCTTGCAAGAAGCAACTCTGCTTCTTTACCAGACCGAAGGTCTCCTAGTCATCGAGAGCACGTTCTACCTTACAGGTCAGCACTTTCTCAACATACCTGACATACTTACTCTTAGACACTGTTTTTTTTTTCTCTTTTCCATGACCACCAAAACTGCTAATGCCTTGTCTCCACAAAACAAGAATGCAATAAATGACAAATGGTGAAAAATTGAACAGGCTTAAAATACATTTAAGAATAATAAATCATGGAGCTTTTCAGCTTTATTCATTACTTTACTTGAACAGTCCCTCAACTGGGTATCAAATCTACTTATTTTATAATGGTAATTGCATTTCATGGACAAACATGCAAACTGACATATTATTATGTACAACTTTAAGGATTTAAGTCTAGCATCCTTGCACTAACAATATTCAGTTCTTTAAAAAGAAGCTAGCACTGAAAGAGTAAATCAGTGTTGAGTCAAATGTATGCTTTAATCTCTCAGAAACACTGATTTATGCTCATTTTTTTAAAGACTGCAAAAGTCTTCAATTACTTATCCTTAATAAAATAACATAAAGTTGTGCTCATGTTACCAATCAGCAGATACATAGCTTAGAAATTCATTTAATTAACTAGATATGTTTATTCATATGAGTCTGTCATTTGCAGCCCCAATTTTTCCTAAAATATAAAAATGCCTGGATTTTAATTATGCCTCAGATCTAAAATGTGGAATTCATATTGTCTCAAGAACCCAATAAAAATTAAAGTGTTTTGGCAAGTTTGATAAAATCCAGATCAAAGATACACAATTACTTTCCTGAGCCACTCATTACAGGGAGAGTCATGCCCTCAGGAATGACGCATCCAAGCACTTTCCGCTTTGTTTTAGGGTGCTACGGGTCTTCCTAGCAACTATTTTGAAATTAATGACCGTGTTGTCATTTAATTATTTAACTAACTCTTTTGCCTTGACCCTTCTTAAATGCAGCAGTTCTTTTATTTCCTTCAAGAGATACTAGGATAACTATTGGAAAGTCAGCATTAGGCTCTGACCTTTCCTTACAGACAATTAGAACTGGTCTTTTGAACTGCAATGACTCAGTAAAGATGACCTGCTGGAAAGAAAGGCAGCAAAAAAAGGTCAAACACTAATGGAAAAAAGTTGCTAAGTGGCCTTTCAAAACCCCAAAGTATACACTGCCCTTTATTCCAGTATTCATTCATTGTTGAATGTCTTTCAGAGAGTAATATAATAAGTTTACGGCATTGACCAAGTTACTGCCAGTGAGTAAATAAAGCTCAAGTCATGGATCAGGTGTTGTTAACCTGTGACCCCAGGAAGGGCTTTGGTATTCCGACCTCCTGAAGCTGTATGAAAATTATGTGCATTGCTTTCTTTGTTTTTGCACAGAGATTTCTTAGCTTCATAAACTTCTTGAAAAATTCTGTATCACTCTAGAAATGTTAAGCATCACTGACAGAAAAGTATACATTAAAATTCAGATTATTGTATTAATTCATACTCAAATGGCTTTAAAAATACATATTTATATTTCAAAACTCATAATATCCAAATCAGGAAACAAGAATATAACTCCTAGCCTTTGAGCATACAGGTTTTTGGTCAGGTAACAACAAGGTTTCTTCACAGGAATGCAAAATTAAACACTATTTTATTTCATTTTATTTTTTGTCTTGAAACTGATGACTTACTGGAAACAAGGAATTTCATGATGTGGAAATCTATGCATGGAAATGGAGATCGGAGGTGAAAAATATCCACAGTGTAGATAAAGCAATGAAAACAGAGCGGAATAATGAGAAGCGGTGTGGTGAGGGGTTTGAGAGCACATATTTTGTAGGCCAAAGATCTAAAATGGAATCTGGGTCTTCAATTTTCAAGTTAATGGTCTTGCCTCAAAGCTTCTATCCCACTGGGCTTTTGTGTGGTTTAAGTGCAATGTGCTTTGCATAATGCCTAGCACACTAAGCACATGTTAACTGTTAATGTCAATGAAGTTCCCTGACGGTAGCAGTAACCATGACAGCTCTCACCTAAAATGAACACTAAGTAGAGGACACACCTGTACCTGTGGCTGTTCACCTTCTCTCATCATGAATCATTTTTCATAGCTGGGAGTCTGATGATCTCACCTGCTCTAACTCTAACGTTTCTGGTCTCCCATTAATTATTTTCCACACTAGTGCTTAAGGTGGAACTAGTATTAGTAGCAGAAAAAATAAAATCATACATCCAATAAAGACCATACAATACTTCACAGTCCCTCCGATACTCCCAATTCTGACAGGGTTATAGTATTTGAAAAATTTATCCCAACAACTCCCCAAAGTCACATATTTTAAATGACTTAAAAGCAACTGTCTGGTAATTAACGTTCCTAAATTTCAGTATACCCAATACACTGATAAGCCATATTCCATCACATCTTTTATAAAAATTCTGAAAAGTATTTTAGTTATGAAAGGGATCTTAGACAGGTTATTTTTTTCCAATTACCATATTTTGTAGATGAAGAAACAAAGGCATAGACCATGAATTCTGTTCAGTCCTAAGCAGTTTGCTTGTCATACAAGTTAGATTACAGTACAAGTTAACTTGCAATCAGGCCGATTAAAATTCATATGCCTGAATTCAGTGTTTCTAAAATCTCCTTGGGGCTTGAAGTAGAGAAAAATGTTACTTGTTAGAGATTACTATTTCTGATCTGTATTTGTTTGATCTCAAAGACTGAAAAGGAATGCCCTTGTATGCTCTGCAGATTATGCTGTTATTATGACCAATCTTATATATTGGAAATGATTTGTACACTTGGTGCACATGTTAATTACTATAAGCAACACAGCACATAAAAGAGTATGTTCATCAGACTTTCAAGGAAAATGGGGACATCTGTCAACCTTAAATTGGAAGAATGAACTTCAAAGTAACATGTATTTCCCCCAGCCTTGCAGAGAGAAATTAATTAAAATGTGATTAATTGCTCTCAGAAAGCACACTCATTATATTTACCAAAGCCAGGTGAAATATAGTGAGTCTGTCACAAGGTCATCCTTCTATGTCCTCACCATACCATTATTTGGAGCACAATGCCCTAGACCATAGTGTCACATGTAAGAGGAAAACCCAAGGACCAAAGATCACAGAGAAGATTTTGACTTTTGATTTTTACCTTTCAGTATTTTTATACCACAGATATGCATTATTTCTGAAAGTGTTTTGAGTCATGTTTATTTTTGTTTATGATACCAATAAGATATAATGATAAAAATGCAAATTCCAAAATAGTTTAAAATGCATCTTTTCTTTATTGAGTTTATTGGTACATTTAAGGAATACAGTACAGTTACATTCATTATTGGGATCTTGTACCTTTACATGACAGGTCTTGGTTCTCATTTTTTCCCGCTTGTCCCTGCTCTCCCTTCACCTCCTCCTCTCCTCCCCATTTACAAACACTTTATTTCCCTTTTTTCATTTTCTCATATTTTTTCTTTTCCCTTATTCCCTTTCCCCTACCCTTCAAACTTTCCCTAAACACTTAGCACTTTTCTTCCTATTTCACACTGTCAATTATCTCATTAGGATCTCATGTACAATTATAGTTCTTCACACAAGAGAAACTATTCAGTACATATATATGTGTGACTTATTTATTTCACTTAGGAGTATATCCACAATATGTATCCATTCTCCTATGAATGAATCTAATTTCTCATTCTTTATGGCTGAGTAATATTCCATTTTATAGAAAAACCACATTTTCTTTATCCAGTTTCCAACTGATGGACAAAAAGGGTGTTTCCAAGATTTAGCAATTATAAATTGTGCTGCTATAAATATAGGTGAGCATATATATTGTTATATGATTCTTTTACTTCTTTTGCAAAGATACCCAGCAGAGGGATGGCTGGGTCAAATGGAACCTCCAGTCCCAGCTCTTTGAGGTATCTCCATATCGATTTCCATAGTGGTTGCACCAGTCTGCACTCCCACCAACAATGGAGAAGGGTTCCTTTCTCCCCGCAATGCTGCCGACATTTGTTATTGGTTGATTTCTTGATATCAGCCATTCTTTGTGGGGTGAGGTGGAATCTCAGTGTTGTTTTAATCTGCATCTCTCGTATGACCAGTGATATGGAATATTTTTTCACGTATTTATTTGCTGCTTTTACTTCTTTGTCTGAGAAATGTCTGTTCATTTCACATGCCCATTTTTGAATCAGGTCTTCATATTTGGTGGGGGGTGCTTGTTTTGCGATCTTCATATGTTCTAGGTAAGTCCTTTCTCTGAGGAGCAGCTGGAGACATTTTTTTTCCCACATTTTAGGTTGTCTCTTAGTTCTATTGATGGTTTCCTTTGCAATGCAGAAGCTTTTTAATAAGATGAGATCCCAGTTGTTGATTCTTTCTGCTAGTTCCTATGATACTGTGGATGTGTTCATAAAGTCCTTTCCTATGTTAATGTCTTCAAGAGTTCTGCCTAACATCTTCCAGCAAGTTTAGTGTTTCTATTTTAATATTTACATCTTTAATCCACTTGGATTTTAAATTAGTGAATGGTGAAAGATAAGGGTCTAGTTTTAAACTTTGGCAGATTGAGATCGAGTTTGCCAACACCATTTATTAAAGAGGCTGTCTTTCCTCCTGTGGGGACAGTTAGCTCCTTTGTCAAACATGAGGTAGCTGAGTACATTTGGAGTTGTTTTTGTGTCTTCCAATCTGTTCCACTGATCCTCAGGTCTGTTTCTTTGCCAGTACCATGCTGTTTTATCACAGTGGCTTTGTAGTATAGTTGCAAATTGGGAATTGTTATACCCACTGTCATGTTGCCTAGGATGGCTTTTGCTATTCTAGGTCTCTTATACTTCCAAATGAATTTTTGGATTCTTTTTTCTAGTTCTGTGAAATATGGTGTTGGAATTTCAATTGGCTTTGCATTGAATATGTACAGCAGTTTTCATAGTATGGCTATTTTCACTGTGTTTATTTTTCCTACCCAGGAGCAGGGGATAACTTTCCATTTTCTTATATCATCTTTGATCTCTTTTCTCAGAGTACTGTAGTTTTCAGGGTAGAGGTCATTGGCTTCTTTTGTTAAGATTGATTCCTAGATACTTCATTTTTTTGGATGCTATTGTGAAATGAATTGTTTCCCTAAATTCTCTCTAAGTGAATCTGTTATTTGTGTACAAGAAGGCTATTGATTTTGGGGTGTTCACCTTTTATCCTGCTAATCTGCTAAAAGTGTCAATTAAGTCTAGAAGTTTTTTGGTGGAGTTTTTTGGGTCTTCTATGTAGAGTATCATATCATCAGCACATAATGACAGTTTAACTTCTTCCTTTCCTATCTTTCTTGCTTTATTTTCTTTATCTTGTCTAATTGCTATGGCTAATGTTTCCAGAACTATACCAAAGAGGAATGGTGATAGTGGGTATCCTTGTCTAGTTTCTGAATTTAACATGAATATTTTCAGTTTTGGGCCATTTAATATGATGTTTGCTGTTGATTTTTCATAGATAGCCTTTATTAAGTTGAGATATAGACAATCTACACCATTTTTTGCAGGGGATTTTTATCATGAATGGGTGTTCAATTTTGTCAAATGTTTTTTCTGTATCTATCAAGAGGATCATATGGTATTCTGTCCTTAAATTTGTTAATATACTGTATTACATTTATTGACTTCCGTATGTTGCACCATCCTTGCATCCCTGGAATAAATCTGACTTGGTAAGAATGCATCATCTTCTGGATGATCCTCTATATTGTTTGATAGTATCGTATCAAGGACTTTTGCATCTATATTCATTAAGGAGATTGGCCTGTAGTTCTCTTTTTTAGTTGGGTCCTTCCCTGGTTTGGGAATCAAAGTGATACTTGATTCCAGGAATGAATTTGGAAGCATTGCTTCCCTTTCAACCCAAGCTTTTGAATGCATGGATTTAATAGATGACTATAGAGTATTCCACCCCCAAAAATGCATTCAAAAGCTTGGGTCAGTTCTACTATTTCATTGTTGATTTTTGCCTAGATGATCTATCTATTTGTGAAAGTGGGGTATTTAGATCCCCCACTACAAATGTATTAGTGCTTATTTGGTTTTTCATGTTTCTTAATATTTATTTTATATAGTTGGGGCATTAATATTTGGTGCATATATGTTTATGATTGTCATCTCTTCCTCTTTAATTGTTCCCTTTACAAGGATGTAGTGGCCTTCTTTGTCTCTTTTAATCAGTTTTTGTTTGAAATTTACTTTGTCTGCAAATAAGATTGCTACCCCTGCTTTTCTCTGGGCTCCTGTCACATGGATAATTGTTTCCCATCCTTTCACTTTCAGTCTCTGGGCTTCTTTTTGCACTAGGTGTGTTTCTTGTATACAACATATTGCTAGATTTTGCTTCTAAATCCATCCTGCCAGTCTATTTCTCTTGATTAGTGAGTTGAGGCCATTGATATCCATGGTTTTAACTGATACATTCTGACTTATTATTGCCATGTTATTGGCCTTTTGTTGACTCTTTTTACTTTTTTGCCTTCTCCTTTTGGTTTCTTGCCTTGACTATTTGATTTGCTCTGTTGGGCCTCACAGTGTTCCTACCTTCATTGTCTTTTTCTAGGATATTGTTTAGAATTACTTATAGTTCTGGTTTGGTATTCATGAAGTTTCTCAGGTGTTCTTCGTCATGGAAGTATCTTATTTCCCAATCCCTTTTGAAAGAGAGTTTTGCAGGATACATCAGTCTAGGTTAGATGTTGTTTTCTTTTAGGGCTTGAAATATCTCACTCTAGGCTCTCCTTGACGTAAGGGTTTGTGTTGAAAAGTCTGCTATGATTCTGGTGGGCTTTGCATGTTATTTGTTTCTTTCCTCTTACTTCTTGTAGTATTTTGTTCTTCTGTTGGGTTTCTGGGATCTTGATTATTATATGTCTAGGTGTAGATTTTTTTTTTAATCATGGCTAGTTGGAGTTCTATATGCTTCACTTATCTGTATGTGAAATTCTTCCCCTCTGTTTGGGAAGTTTTCTGTCATTAATTCTGTGAACACCTTTTTTAAGTCATTTGTATTTTCTCCTGCTACTTCATGGATCCTATCAGTCTTATGTGATTCTCCTTTGCATCATCTAGGAGTTTTTGGATCAATTTCTTATGATCCCCTACTGTTTTTAAGAGACCTTTCTTTTCAAGGTCACTGACTGCAATCTTATCTTCTACATCTGATATTCTATCTTCACATTCTTTTACTCTGTTGCAAACACTTTCAATAGAGTTTTTAATCTCCTGGATATCTTTCTTATGGATTCCATTTCTGTCCTCTGCTGGGCATTCATTGTTTCCATTTCTTTCTTATGTTGGGCCTTCATGGTTTCTATCATAGTCTTGAGCTCATCTATTTTTTTTTTTTTTGTCAGTTTCTGTTCTAGAGTCTCAAATCATGACTTTCCTTTTGCTCACCATCTCTATGGTTATCTGGGAAATTATTCCTCTTTTGAATTTTTCTAGAGCCTAATTGATCTGTTTTGTTACTTCCTGTGCTTTGAGTTCATGGTGTCCTGGTGGTTCACTATCAGACTTTTCATCCTCCTTTTCCCTACTGTTTTCCATTAGTGAAATGGAAGTCTGTTTTTGTGTCTTGCTTAAGTGTTTTCTCATTTTTATTTTTGTTGTTCGGCTGTCCTTAGTTTAATTTTGGGGTTATTACTTAAATCTTTCTGATATAGTTGCACTTTAGCTTTTGGGTCTCTAATGACTCATAGATATTCTCATTTTCATAATGTCAGAGAAAACAGCTCATTAAATCAATCACAATCCTTGATCCTAATTCATACAATCAGCAACACAATATGATGAAGCACAACTTGCAAATGGACCATTTGTGGTAGTCATTAGTTTATCACCTTTAAACCATGTGAATTAAATTAAAATCAAAAAGCACCCAAAATATGTTTGCAATGAATAAACTTTTCAATATAGCATATTTAGCATTTAGGATGGGGGCTTAGACAGAGTTAGGTTGAGAGGAGTAGATGAGTAAAAGAATTGGAAAAGGTTTCAAGTGAAGCCAGATGACATAGAATGACCATAAATTCTTTAGGAAACTATTAAATTCAAGAGGGATAGAAAGAGTGCAGAATATATCTCCTTAACAGTAATAGAGGCTCATTTTCCCCTGAAACTATTGACCTATGAGTGAGGTAAAAATGACAGAAGAAAAGAACATCAAGAAAAAAGAAAAAAATGTTAAAAGAACTCTGAGTTAGGGCAGGAGCAGGAACAGAAAGGGACGTGAGGCATAATATGGTTTAGCAAGAGACTGAGTGGGAGAAAGATGACAGAAAAATGAAAGAATTTGCAGAGCAGAATGAGGAAAAGAAAGAAAAAGAATGAATTTGAAGGGCCTCTTTCAGACTGTATGTCTGCTCTCATAATATACAGCATGTGCAGCCATGTGCACAACCAAATCCCATGATCTCAGCTAGCTGATGGCAGAACCCTATGAAGCAGACTGACCTCAAGCAGCAAGGCCCAGATTGAGTTCCCTGACATCCTGAAGGGTTGAACTCCTCACAGTTCTACTACAGGTTTCCCCTGCCCTTTCTTTAAAGTTGTTCAAAGTTGGGAGCTCAGAAAAATACCCTTATGACTACCTCTGCTTTTGCAGAAAGGGTCCAAAGACTGGCACAATCAGGAGGTCTGAGAGCATGGAGGTGGGGTG
>NW_022900917.1:25605616-25607211 GCF_012274545.1 Fukomys damarensis | reverse complement strand
GGGTGGGGGGGTGGTTCAGGGGCACCCACCTTCCTGCTGCTGGAGCGATGGAGGCATTGCAGGCAGGGGAGGGCACAGCTACCCAGTTCTGTGGATTGGGCCCAAGCCTAAAACACATCTTTTCATTTTGATTGGTTTATTTACTTTTTTTGAAAAGCCAGCATAAAATAGCTTCAGATATTAACACAGCATTACTGTATTTCTATTGAAATCATTAAGAATTTTTTATTTCACCTGATTTAAAAAAATATATGAGATATAAGACAATAAACCCAAATCATCATCATGACATTGGCCATATATTCTTTGGAGACAATTAACCATTATAAAGAAAAATGGAAGAATAAAAAAGGAAAAATGAGTGATTAGAACATCAAACAGAAAAATATCACTGTTTCCACAGATATAAACAAAACTTCTACATGATTACTAAAATAAAATATATTTTACTAAACTATCTATCCCACATTAAATACAGTCTTTGCCACATGGCAGATAAATCACATGATGGTATAGCTCAAATCCTCTAATGGAACTATTTTAATTAGAATAACATGCCATTATTTAGGAAGGATTCTGCATTCTTTTTTATTAAGTTGGAATAAAAGTAAAAATTTACAGTAGGAGAGATAATTTCCATCTTCAAAGCAAAAATAAATAAATACTAGCATGCTCTACTTCTGTGAATATCTTAAAATATGGATTAAAATATTTGAAGATTAACAGATTCCTTTTTTCTATACAGTTAACTTAGGTGATCCAGTCACAAACACTCAGGCCTCTCTCCTTTAAGCCTATGGACTGTGAAAGTCCCACTGTGCCACATGCTCAGGTCTACTCCATCTAGGAGGAATAAGGAGCATGGGAAGTGGACCCCAGCAGGCATCTTAGTTGCCTAATGGTCAGTTGCTCATTAACCAGGTGTGATGGTTAATTCTATGTGTCAACATGGCTAAGCAATGGTAGCCAGATGTTTGGGGGAAGACATGGAGGAAGTAACATTCAGTTTGATATCTGAAAGGAAAGAATTATCTAAAAGAATGTGGTGAAAAGTGCTACTGGGAGAGAGAATAGCATGGGTGGAGATCCAAAGGCAAAGTTATTTCACACACATTAAGAACATAAAGAAAAGAGAAGAATGTGGTAGGAGGACAGAGTAAAGACAGATAAGGATGGAGAGGGAAGGGTGCAGGACAAGATGTCATGTCCGGTCCTGAAGGAAACAATTAGGACTTGAATTTCTCCTTAGATTAACAGGAAGTAGGCCTACGTTTATGCCAAATAACATGAGTAGATTTCCTTTGTAAAGTAGATACTGGACCTAGAGGAGGTCAAAACCAAGTCTGACTTGTTTTTATACTACATATGTAAGTGAGAGGATGTGTATTTGTTTTGCAACATGTGGCCTGGCTTAGAATAATATCCTAAAGTCCTCAGGATTCATCTATATTGCCACAAATGACAGCATTTTCTTTTATAAAAGGCTGATTACTATTCAATTATGTTTTTATATTACCCTTTTCTTGTTTATTCATTTGTTAAAACTTTGGTTGATTCTATATTTTGACTGCTGTGAGATAAAATTACAGAATGTA
>NW_022900917.1:25600403-25605604 GCF_012274545.1 Fukomys damarensis | reverse complement strand
ATATATATATATATATATATATATTTGAATATGAATATATATATTCATATATATTTTGATTTTATCATTAAGTTTATTGATACATTTAAAGAAAACCATACAGTTATATTTATCATTGGGATCTTGTACCTTTACATGTTATATTTCTTGTTTTTTCCCCATGCCTCTGCCTTCCCTTAACCCCCTTCACTCTTCCCTATTTACAAAGATTTTTTTACATTTTTTCACATTTTTTCTTATTTCCTTTCACCTTCCCTTCCCACTTCTCCTTTATCCATTTTCTTCCTATTTCACATGATTTTGAGAAACATTACAGTATCACTTAAAACTAATTTTAAGGTTTTATATTATCAGATTGACTATAATATTGAAAATTTCCAAACACATAAAGTCCATACAAAAAATAGCTCAATAGTTATTATACTAAACACATTTTCCAATGCTGAAAAAAAAATGTCACCAACAATTTTTAACCAAAAGAGCATTCTATAAATTTTCTATGTTACCCATTATAGGTAGTGACACTAAGGTTAACTTGGAATAAGGAAAAATATGACCAGGTTTAGCACATAAAAACACCATTATATGTCCATGACAAAGAGCCAAATTTTAGCTTGGATAATTTATATCTTTTCATTGATTCAGTCAATCCATTCACACAAACTGAACATTTACTATTTATCAGTCACTATTCTCAATCACCCAAAGAAGAAATCACACAACAATCTCTGCTTCTCCAAAGATTATAGTTAATTACTAGCATACAAACAAGTCTGAAATAAAATTTTATTAACATAAGGATTTGTCTAGTATGGGAACTGTTCATTTTTGTGAATATATTGGTTACTTTCCTGTCTCTGGAACAGAATATCCAACATTCCCAATTTAAAAGAGAAGTTTATTTGGCTCACAGTTTTCAGTGGGTAGAGTACATAGTTATTGGTTCCAAAGGAGAAATAGCCAGAGGAGAGCTGCTCCACCCTTGGCAGCCAGGAAGCAGAGAAAAATAAAGAGAGATAGAAGAGAATGCACCCATCCAGGTCAGAGCCCCACTGACCCACATCTTCTGACAATGCCACACCTCCTTATAGCATGCTTAGCTATGAACTTATCAATGGACTAATCCACTGATGAGTAGCACCCCATGATCCAATCAGCTTCTAAAAGTCCCACCTCTGAAAACATGAAAATTCGGGGGGACATTTTAGATCTAAACCATAACACTGAACAACACTTAGCCAGGGCAAAAATGCAGGATTCTCATGACACAATCTTACCAACAGAGAAATGTGCTTTGCTATGTAGAATAATTAATCCGGAGGCATCCTGACATAGAAGAAATATGTCTAAAGAACACCTGTCTCTCTACTGTATTTCTGTGCTCATGAAACAACCTAGAATAAAGAATTTTGCTTCTTGGGTTTTCACCAAATACATTTCCTTCATTGAAAAATGATTTTAAAGAATTCCAGCTTGATTATCAAAGTGATGGGCTTTATCAACAATATCCTCTAGAAATTTTAGCAAAGATTATAGTAGAACAAGGGATATTTTCAGTCTAACACTCTCCCAGCTTAGTTATTTTGGCAAAGACTGAACAGGGGATATTGTAAACCAAAGGATACTTCCCAGTAATAGCCATGTTTCTCTTGTGTGGACACAGCACGTGTGTGGGCCAACTCACTGGTCAGAGGAATGGAACCAAACTACATAAATTCTGAAGAAGACAGTGCCACAGAAATGCAGTTATTGAATTGTCCACCTAACACCCACACAGGAACAGTTAACGCCCCATCTCACTGCTGCATTCATGCTGAAACTGATGATTTGAGTCCATTCTAAAGTAAACATAACACTCCGAGATTTTTAAGACCAGAACATTATTTGAGGCAATGAGAATCACAATAACAAAGGCCTATGGTAGCTGCAGCTTAAATATATGACTAGAATGATTCTTCAGTTTAGCTAAGGCATAGGAGTTAATTCTCACATCTATTATCCAATTGGGGGGACTGGATTATAAATAATATTATTTTTTAACATATATTACTTAGATATTAGTTTTCTTGACTAGATAGTCATTTGTGATGGGAAAACTGCATGTCTTTAACCTATCTGGGAAAAAAAAAAGCCCTCTAATTTCAGAAGGTTAAACAGACTAGCAAGCATGTTTCATGATCCTGCATCCTTGAGAATTGGTGCATTTTACCCTTTCACCAGGCTATAATTTTCTTCTTAAACTCAACATTGGGCTTAAAGAAGGTACATAAGAATAAAAGTTGTGGTTGTCAAAAAGTTTTAGAATAGAAAGTTAAAAATATTCCTCAGCCCATATTTTTGATATTTAGTATATGGATTACTCTTAGGAACCACTGTTTGGTATTACTTAGGAAGGCAGTTGATGGGTGTATTTTGCTCCTACTTCTGCCCACATGAGCAAGCATGAGAGACCTAAATGTCTAGACTCATCAGTGTGTATGCACTAGGCAGAGGCTAATGACTGGTCCTCACTCCCTGCCTCCTGCAATCATGGGAGACAGCAGCCTTGGCCATTTTTGGAACTAATGACATTTAATTCCTGTCACATCTGTTCTAATTTTTTTCTAGTCAGCATGATTTTTCCCAAAATCCTGCAGCAGACTCTCAGGACAAGGCAGAATGATATAGTAGAAACATTAAAAAAAAACATTTAGGGTAAGAGTCCTCAAATTTATTATGGAGTTGCATTAAATACTTGCTTTCTGCTGATGTAGGTAAGTTTTTTTTTTTTATGTTTATATTTGGAAGAGGACCCAAGCCCTTCAGTGGAACTCTGAATTGTTTAGTAAGCAGGAATCTTTTGTGCTTCATGTTAAAATAATGTATAACACCATTGTTTCATTTAGGCAACTGTTCCAAAGAAATGAATAATGTACTGCTTTCTAGGTAATAATCCTCAGGTTGCCTGTTGAAGATCATAGAAAGCTCAGGTTGCTATAATTTCACTCTTACAATCATTCATTTGAACTCAGTAACTAAAAGGGAAGTAGAAAAGAAAAAGACAGCTGCAACTTAGTATTTTACAAAGATAGATTGGTTACCAGGATTGTTTTATTAAACTGAAAATAATGAAATTTTAAAAATTTACCTACTGAAAACTTCTAGTAAAGAATATTACAATAATGTTGCTACTATTTCCTTTGATTAAGGCACCATTGATTACCACTCTAACTACAAATAGTTCTTTAGCTTAAAGCCCTCACTGTATCCTGTCAAAGCATAAGCATAAATGTGAACTTCCTAGCAGTCTAACTTCTATTCTGTTCAGTAAATCCTATTTATACCAAAGAATCTTTATAACTGAGGGACAGGAAAATGTAAGAAAAATGTAATTATTTTGTGAGAATACAATATAGGATGCATTCCTTGCACGATCTTACACATAAAGGAAAAGCATCAATGGATTTCAATATAAAAGTCACACCAAACTCCATAGATGTGGTTCTGAAAAATATTTGACAATGGAGAAATTAATGCAAAATGTTAAAACTAGTTTTCCATGTGGCACATCATTCCTTTCCTATATAATACTAATTACAGTTTCTCTAATAATGATTTTTATCTAACACGTACTCAGTCTTTTTTATGTATGCATTCCCTAGTTTTCCCTATGCGGTATATTAAAATAAAAGAAAACCAAGACACAGAGAGACTAGGTAAATTGTCTAACATCACACATCTGGGAAAAAGACAGGCCCAGATTTTAATAAGCAGTGCACTGCACAGTCCAGGCTCTTAACTATCTTGCTATATTATCTCTCTTCACCTTCTCTCCCTTCATAGACATGAACAAAATTATGTGACAAAGATTTGTGTTATTACTCAATCATTATTTTTCTATTGCTTGGATGTCTTTTGATTTTAGGGCTACCAATAAAACTTGAACCAAACATTCATTCTTAGATTCAATGAAGTATCATGAATCTCTTTTTTGCAACAGTACAGAAAAATTATGTAAAAGTGTTAAAGGATTAGTTATACCTTACACTGATATAATTTCACTTTTTTTCTTTCCTATAGTTTTAATTTTAAAAATCTCCATTGACTCCTTTTCATATATTTTATGTGACCTCTCTTCTCACTGCCCTGAAGTTTCCTTTTTCTAGTTATGCCTAACAGCGATGATTCTCAATGCACAAAAGATAGCACAGAAATTACTTTGGTTAATGCATATGCACAACCTGTATTATAACTTTTCCTATACAAGTTAGTTCCCACATGGGGATAACAGTAACTGGATAGTTATTCCTCACTCTTACGCTTCTAAGGAGTTTCTACGGTATCAGTCACTCAGAGCTGGAAGCTGCATGGATGTTCAGTCTAGCACAAAAATCAATAGCAGTGCAATACTATAATGGCTGAGCTAATCTCATTTGGAAATCACGTGCATAAAGGCAGAGATGAAAGCTTTACCATTAGAGGTACCTCACAGAAAGAAAGAAAAGCTGGAATAGTGCCAAATTTTCTTGGACAAGTTGAACACTTGAGTCATGCAGAAGAGCAGATCTGCATGAGGTGACAAAAAAAAAGTATCTCAGCAGAAACCACCACAATAAGATCAAAGGGCTAACAGGACAGTTGTTTTAGGCATCACTAAAGGTCCAAATGGCTGCAAACTTCAGATGATTAGCTAAGGTGATATTCAACAGTGTCAAGCAATGACAGGGAAATAGATGGTGAAAGCAACTAGACAATGTCAAGGTAACACTTTGGAGGAACAGGAACCCAAGGGGCAATCTCAAAGACCATCAGTGAAGGGCAAATAACAAATAAAGGATATTTTAAAATAAATATTATAAAGTTATCCCTATTAAACTTTCTATGGTACTTTACTTCCATAAATAAGAATGTACTAAATTCAGTCACAAGTTCGTTTTTCCCTTCTGAAAGAGATATGGCAGAAAAAGAAAGCAATGAATCCCCTATTAATGCATTCCTTGATTCATAAGGTAAGGGCTACAAAATAGTTTAGCCTGTTAAACAAAGGTAAAATGAGACCAGAAAAATGAAGTAACTTCACTTGAAGTCATGTTAAGGTAATAAGTCAAAAATATTAACAGTTAAAAATCTACTTGGGGCCGGGAATTTAGCTCAGGTCCCACCACCTGTCTTGAAAGCACTAGGTTCTGAGTTTGATCCAAAAAAAAAAAAAAAAAAAAAAA
>NW_022900917.1:25588157-25600059 GCF_012274545.1 Fukomys damarensis | reverse complement strand
AAAAAAAAAAAAAAAAAAAAAAAAAAAAAAAAAAAAAAAAAATCTACGGCCAGGGATATAGCTCAGTGGCGGATGCCTGCCTGGCAAATGCAAGGTCCTGAGTTCAATCTTGGTGCTGAAAAAGAAAATCTGTTAATTTATTAATCTATTCATTTCAATGCATTGTCTTGATAAAATAAAAATATTTTCTTCCATAATTCACACGATGAATAACTAATGATCAGTGTAGCAGTTTTAAAAGGTGAAGGTCTGGAGAAGCAATTGAGTAAGAAGGGTGGAGAGCTTAGGAAAGGGATTAGTCCCCTCACGGAGACTCCCCCACTTTTGCTACCATGCCAGTGCAGGGAAATGCCATCTGTGAACCAGAAGGAGGGCCCTCACCAGATTCCGAATGTGCTAGCACCTTGATCTTGGGCTTCTAAGACTCGAGAGCTATGGGATATAAATTTTGGATATTTATAGACCACATAGTTCATGATATTTTTGCTACAATCGTCAATGGTCCTGGAAAATACCAGTGAATTACTCTGCCAAACAAATGACTTTACAACCCATGTAAAATATACCTAAAACACCACACTGGCCAAAACAACAGTGGTACTTCTGTGAAGATTCATTTTACTTACATGGCAAGAATCTTTGTCATATAAGCAACTGTAGAGTCCTGATTTGTTAAGTAAACTCTACAGAGTTTGGCAAATTTTATGTAATAAGATGCTTTTTAGGAAGGAAAAATGATTTTGCTCAAACTTGGCTGATTATATTGTTTTAATGAAATATTTTAGAGATAATGTGAAATAAAATTCAATTTGACTTTTCTAAAAAGAGAAAGTCCATATTGACAATGTCACCTTAAATTATATGCTCTGAAGTAGGTTAATTAGGAAACATAAAATCACCCAGTATTTTGATATACGATTTTACTTAAAAGGTGGACTATCTTGAGGAATTGAAATCTCTTTCATAACAACAAATCCAACCTTTATACACAAACATGATAATCAATGTTTAAATAGTCTAGGAACAAAATGCTTTATGATCGTGTGACATAGATTACTTTATGTCACTACTCTCAGTTTCTTCTGTTCTACTGATTCCTTGCCTCTGACAATATATGCAAAGTAAAAAAAAAATAAGTGATTATATTTGAAGGAATCATTTTGATAAACTCTTGGGTAAAAAAACCTTTACCCCTTCTGACCAAAATGGTATTTATAATTCATTTCTTAAATTTTGAGTAATCAGAGGGTAAAATGGTCATTTTCAGTGAAAATACATTTTATTTTTAATGGTACATTTAATTTTTCTCATGGGCATTATTCTATCAGAAAGTACGATTGCAACACATCACATTCCACAACATGAAGGTTTCCCACTCAAGCCATGAATTAAAGAAAGTACCACAGTGTTACAATGACCTATTTTAATCCAGTTTGTATCTGAAAGCAGTCTGCTTTGTTTTAGGGTAATGGATCACTGGCTAAAAAAGTGATAAAAATCATATATATTTTATATTATATATTATATATTTCATTCAGACTACCAAGTTAGACACCAAGTTCTTTTTAGCCACTCTCTACCTAGAAAATTGAATCCATCAAATAATTTGGTATTTTTGACTCATTTATATGCACTCAAGCATCTTATATAGCATAAAGAGAGTATATAACAGCCTCTGTCTGACAGGCAAAATAATGAGCACAGTACCCTCTATGGCTGATTGTAAGACTGAATATGTAGAAAACATTCATTAAAAATTAAGGAGGGTCAAAAAGAACATATTAAATTATTGGTATACTATCTGTGCATAAGAACAATTCATATAAAATCTACTGAGTAATAAGCATTACTTAGCCCCTTTATCCTCAGTTACATAAAAGAAACAAAAATGTCTTATGAATCCAGAATAATATTTGATGCATAATTAGTAATGTACTATAATGTAACCCCCCAAAAAAACTATACTTAAGTAATAAAAAGTAAGGACAGAAATTCATGTCCATCATTAATTAAGGAAATAAGTGCTACTATCAAGAAACATGTGATACTATTTATTTATAGCATTTTCTCTCTTATCCAGTGGTCAGTAAAATCCAGCAAATCAGATTACCCAGATTAGATCTAAAATAAGTATTTGCCAAACACTGTTTCCCAAAAGTAAAAAACAAAAATAAATTTCAAAAATATTTCCACTGAATTTAGTTTATCAGATAAGTTTCATTTTAATTGTATTTATTCCTTACCATGTGACCTAAATGGAATGAATATCCTTTTATTTAAACTGATGCACTATCAAACAGTGACTCAGAGGAAGTAGTTCATCCAAAGGCAATAGGAAATAATAATAACAAGCTAATGAAAATTAAAAATGTTAAATAGCTCTGAGAATCCCAAAATCATAATGGTTCAAGCAACACAGGGGAACAATTAATAATATTCAATATAATTATCTTACATTTTCATAAAATGCTTAAAATATATCAGAAGATAATGTTTCAAATCCGGAAAAGAAATTTTCAGCAATTGTTTATGAGATGTTCTACAGAATTTTATTGGAGTAACTCAAGCACAGACACTTTACAGAAATGCTTTCTACTGTCAAGTACTTTCAATTTTGTCATCTGCAGAATTTTGTCACTCTTTAAATAACAAATTATTATCATTATATGAGTTTTCAGAAGTATGTGACATTACTTACATTTTCAGAAATATATGCCTGCTGAGCATAAAATGTGACAGCCACCACAGAAAGATATTATATACCAAAGAGTACTTCGGTAGCACTAGCTGGTCATGTGCCCTTTGCATCTTTTTCTTAGGTAAAGGCTGGCCAAGGAGATAATCCACAGAGAAAGAGACTAACAGGCAACAACATTTTCCTGCCAATCCAGAGAAGTATACAACAGAAAAATTAACAATAAAAAGTGGAAACTCCCTGGAACAACTCTAGACGGAGCAGTCTAGAGAATCTGGTTAATCTAGAATCCTGAACATAGAAGAGACTAAATATATATTAGCTCTTTTCTGACCACATTGCTCTATGCAGATTTTAGTCATTACATCTATATTCCTGCTCTATGCAGAGTTTAATTGTTCCATCTTTGTGTCCAACACCAATAGTAAAGTCATGGGAGCACAAGGCAGTATGGGGGTGCCTCGCTGTCCCTGAACATGTCTTCTTCCTGTTGTCTCTGAAGACAATGGTTTGGCCTCTGAGGATCTTAAGACCAAGTGCGTATTGATATCACCAAAGGAACTTTGAAAAATACTGAAGCTTGGGCCTTTCCCTAGGCCAACTATATTAGAATAAGTAGGCAGAGCAACAGAGTCTAGGGGAAAGACAAGAAGGTACGGGTATGTTTTGTCTCTGCAAATTGTAACAGTCACCTTGCTGAGGCAGTCACCCCCCCACCCCTTCATCTACCAACAATTGAGATACACAAGCTAAATCTGAGGTTTCATTAGCTGGGAAACCATAGGAATTACATCCACTTGTAGCACAATTCAAAATAAAAAAGACAATCTGAGAAACCACTATACTGTATGATACAAAAACAAGGGCAGAACAAGTATTCAAAATAAGAATATTTAATATCAAAGACAAAAGAATTTTGGAAATTCACACAAGAACAAGAAGACATAACCAACAAGCAGTAACCAGAAACAATGAGTGTGCAAAATACGATTAACTTAGCAAACTGAGGAAAAGAATGGTGTGAGATACAGAATGAATCAGTGAGACAAAAAGTAGACTGGGTAAGTTCACTGAAGTCATTAGAAATATTTAAAGATGGGAAATGGTGAGAAAAATTTTAGAGATTCAGAAGACACAGGTGACAAATTCATAGGGTCCTCATCAATGACAAAATTTCTCACAGGTGATCCTTCTCCCTCTTTTCTGAAAAACCTAAATTTCTAGAACCTTGTAGATGAGGTCCTTACAGCTTCCACTGCTTCTGTTACTTCCACAGTCGGTCTCTGAGATCAGGGCCCTCTCACTATTTGAGTATCACAGTGTTCCCAGAAAGACTTGCTAAGTTTGGGCACTGGGTCAACATGATGTTCTCTAAGAGAAAGTGGACGACAGGCATTCTTATGGCAAGAGTTATATTGAATACACTGTAGTTAAAAATAAACATTCCCTGTGCTCCCCAATTACAGTTCAGTTTATATTAACTATGGCTAATACCCAAGATTTTAAGAAATATTTTCAGCAAACTTAATCTGCAATTCTATTTGTTTTGCTTTTATGGAAAATTTCAATCTTCTGTAAAATTAATCATTAAAGATAAAAACAAAGGCCTATAAAAAACACAGCTCATGAAATGAGCTGACTGGGGATTGATCAAGGTTCCATTTCATGCTCCCATTGCTATGTGGCACGGTCTACTTGTAGTAGCAAAGATTTAGAGTTGAATGGGCATATAGAAATTGTGCAACTTTATATCCAAAAATGTGAGAACTACTCGTATTATCATCAAACGTTTTTGTCTGAATTTGTTCCAAAATAAAAAAAAATTACTTAAAACAATTGAAAAACAAATTCTCACATATTGAAAAACAAATGAGCACGTCTCTTTGAACTAATTCACGCATATGGTAAACAATGCAAATGAAAATTCAGTTAAAACAATCTTTAGGATGACTGCGGTTTCCGTAATTAAAATTCCATTTCCTTTTTCCTCATGCATCCCCTCTACCTAAGAAACAGCTGTCAGTTATGTTCAGAGCTACATTCTTATTATTATAATTAATATTAATATTTATACAATACTATACGTCTTAATGACTTTTATATGTATTAATTCCAAAAAGTCTAGGAAACAGCCTTCACATAATAGATATTATTTGGGGGAAAAACTATAGCTCTTTTAATTGTTTGCTGCAAATAAAGGCATCATTGCAAAGTGTATAATTGGGGAAGATAGGCAAAAAATAGTCTTAGAATAAGGTTATCTGTAAAAAACATTACCTCAACCAATGATCAAGATAAAGACCAACAGTGATAAATCATATCGATAGCATAGTCCTTGACATGATGTGCTAGAAATGCTGTTCTTTCTTTCTGGCTTTCCTCCCCAAAATCCATAATTCCAAAGCAATCATAAGAAAACACTGGACAAGTTCCCATCTGAGGACATTCTACAAAAATATCTGATACTCTTTACAACGGTCAAGATGTTGGAACACAGAGAACTGGATAAATGATCATCATAGCAAAGAGGAACTAAGGAGACACGATAACTAAATATAAAGTATTCTGGATAGGATCCTGAAATAGAAGGTCATAGATAAACACTAAGAAAATATAAGCAAACTAAAGCTAGTAATAATGCATCAATCTTGGGCAACTACTTGTGACAAATGTTCCATACCATTACAACATGTTTATAAAAGTGCAACATCATTTTGAAATATATGAGAACTAGCTACATTATCATCAAACATTTTTGTCTAAATTTGTTCTGAAATAAAAAAAATTCACTTAAAACAAATGAGAAACAAATTCTCATACACATACATAAGTAGATATTATCCTGATTTACAGTTGAAAAAAATTGTTTCTCCCACATTCAGTGACCTATTGGATCACTACTAGAGGATGAAGTTAAACCATTAAATAAATTTCAAACCTAGAAGAAAAAATTTCCTTCAATATAAGAAACATTCATTGATTTATAGCAATTGTTTGTACATAAAGATTTGACAAATCCATTTGGCTTAGAAATAATATATTCTCACTTGCACAAAGATGGGAGCAAAGGGAAGGTTAAATTGCTAGGATAATTTTTATATATGGCCCATCCATAAAGCACATCAGGTTTGTACTCTTGTATACACTTAGTAAAAGTAATTTTTCCACCAGTAAAGCACATGTCTTTAAAAGTTCTTTCTTGAAAGTGGAAGAAGCCAATCATTTAGATCTCAATTTCTGCAGTCATAGCTTTAGGGAACTTTTCTGTAGATGCTGGATTCATTTTCTCCTACCCTATCTTTTCATTTATCCAGAGGTCATTCTTATCTCTCTTTCTCGTTGAACCTCAAGGTTGTCCCAGCTTATCTTTGCAATGTCTCTGTGCCTGTGTCCCTGATCTTATTAAACAGCTCATCTCCTGTTTTCAGCTTGTGGTTTCTCTAGGAAGTATTTTTAACCACTTATTTTTCCTTCAGCAATTGTGTCTGTGTAGTTGAATATTTTCTAAGCCAAGTGTATAATGTTGTGTTCTAGATATTTGAAAAAATAACAAAAATGTTTTCATAATAAAAGGCAGGACTAACCAAAAAACTGTGTTTGCATTTATAGAAATAATTTTATTAGTCTACAATTAGCCTGTCTAATAAGAATTTTTTCAATGAGATGGATAAATGAATTAGTGTTTTTTTCTTTTCAAAAATTCAAAATTTAATAGTCAAATGGATTTTACATAACAATCTCTAAAGTTCAGTGATTTAAATCTGTGGTTATGTGAGCTAATGCTTTGCTTTCTTTTTCTTTTTTTAAATAAATCCCTGCCTCATGTAGGATTCTGATGTCTCTCCCATCCTGAAATGGAAGTGCTAAGACATTAGATTTCAATAAACTTCCCAAATCCAAGCACAATTTTTACCCATTCACTCTAAATCTTTGCTGCTACAAGTAGACCATGCCACACAGCAATGGGAGCAGCCAAATGATAATATTAATGCCAAAGACTCTCAGCAGACAGCATAAATCTGATTGTACCACACTGAGACTTCCATGACAGTCTAGGGACCCTCATCCTGCCTGACTCTACGTCCCACCACTGACCAACAAAGCCACTGTTCAGTCTACATGAAATCAAGATCTAAAGTAGCAGTTTCAGGGAGCCTCAGTGGAGATCTGGGAGAAGAGCCCTGGATTCTGGTACAGAGGTCTGGATGAAGAGCACAGCCTCTTCTGGAATGATACCTGGGTGAGTGGGAGGCAGGCAATGTTTCCAGCCACATAAAGCCAGGCAGTAATCAGGGAGGATATAGGCA
Source organism: Fukomys damarensis (assembly GCF_012274545.1). Taxonomy (NCBI): domain Eukaryota; kingdom Metazoa; phylum Chordata; class Mammalia; order Rodentia; family Bathyergidae; genus Fukomys; species Fukomys damarensis. The sequence goes on along the minus strand of NW_022900917.1, from coordinate 25,593,057 downwards.
CTTGATTTTCTGTAGCCCTACCATTATTTTCTCACTCAGTCATTTTGATACAATCTCCCTTTTCAAAGAGCTCCCAGCTACTCTCATGCATCTCCAGGATGGGTTCACAACCAATGAATCATTGTTTATTTCCAAGGCATAACTAAGCTTTTGACAAGTAACTGAATTTTCATATGCAATTATTGACCTCTTTCAGGATAGGAACTAAGGCAAAAATGTGAAGAGCATCTCAGACAGTAAAAAGAATTACATACTGGCTAGGCTGGCTAGGTACCATTTGTTTTATTGCAGGTAAGAATGTGAAAATAATTTCTGAGGTTCAAAAGTAAACTAAAACTTACAGAAGATAGTTATAGCAAGCCGGCAGATTCCTGAAAAAATTTTTTCTGTTTTTCTTTGGATAATATTAAAAGATATTAGAAAGCTAGAGCTACTAAAAAGCTATAAGGAGAACATGTCCAAAAAATTCAGTCTTACAACGATCTTTGAAATAAAGCTGATTATCCTTGGTGAGAGCTATATTTAACTGTCATTATTTTTGTTCAACTGTCCAAGCATTATTTAAAATTAGGTACATAAACAGATCTTTTATGTTGTTTAACACATCTCAGACCCATATCCTTTCTGACGTCAAGCCTGTCTCTAAAGTAACAGATGCCAGTATATAATTTCCTTCAGATAATACTGTGTTCATGAATGAAAACAAGAAATGAAATGGGAATAACACAGCTAATGAAACAGCTTCTTCCTATTTTTCTGAACAAATTTGGGCTTTCCTCCATTCCTACACTGCTCCCTGCCTAAGGTTCCTATAATTAAAACAGAACACAAAGCTTTTCAGTTGTTGGGCAGTAGTGAGGACTCAAGCTGTGTCCTTCAAGGTTTGCCAAGGATTTCTGAAGTCAAATCTATCACTTAGTGATTTACAGTAATTTTGAGATGACAAAAGACTCTATAAAAGTCCATCCATTGAACCATTTTAGAACTTTATGTTGTAGAAATGTTATCAATTTCCTCTATTTGGCTGTATTTTCAGAGAAATTCTTTCTAAAACAATCTTTGCTAATAATATTTAATATTTAGTCAATACAATCAGACTTGTTTATGCTTAATCTAATAGAAGTAGCATTTTGGAGCTGAAAGGAGTTAGATGTGGACTATTGAAGCTCAAAGGGGCTCATTTAAGGCTGATGAAACTGGGATGTACAGAAATTAGATGACTTGCCCAATGACATATGGCTCAAGAACTTGAGATGGGAACTTATGGCTCTCCATTGTAAGATAAGTACTATTTTTTACATGTTCTTCTTCTACAAAGTAAACATGTATGTGTAGAATAATAAAAATATTCTCATAAGGAGGAGAGAACATAATTTTCTTCCCTAGATAATGGCATTGTGGAATATCTGAAATTAATCAGTATTAATCACACTTAAAAAAAACTTCAAATGAACTTAGCCAGTCTTTCTCAAAGTAAACAGTGACTGATACACACAATTTTTCCTCCTAGTAAGTAAACTGCTTTTTATGAAAGGATGCTTAATCAGCCAATTTTGATTTCCTTCTATCACTAGGAATATATCCTAAATGCCAAATTAAATAGACTTTGGAAACAAACATATTTTTAACATATATGTATTTTCTAGCACAAAAATGAAAATAACCACACCTTGTTAATGAGTACAAAAATCTGTTAATTTTCCTTGGTGAAATCCAGCATATCAAGTAAGATTTAGATGAATGCAAATAATGTGAACATCCACTGTCAAATGCTTCTCTGAGCTACTGCTGTTTTGTTCTTGGAAATCTTTAAATAGTTTAGGACTTTGAATCTTTTCTTAGCTTTTCTCATACCATTCTCATTCTCACTAACAGCTCCAGAAACCAAGGCCAGAGCTTCTGTTTGCACATGGCCATGGCATTCTGCCTGCCTCAATCCCTTCTGCTTCTGCCCTCTATGCACAATTGATTATCCTGCCTGAGATTAAACTCCAACTTTTATTCAGAAAAGATAAAGGAGAAATTTCTTTTATAGTCAATCCTTACAGCTTTTCCTGAGAAGGTGCACTACTGAAATACTCACATGTAATATGTAATTTTAAATAGGCATATATGTATAATGCTTCATATACACACATAGTCTTTGCCATAAAAAACTCCAACATACTTGAAACTCAGGGGATCATCAGTTTATAGCTTTTCTAGTAGTAACCCAAATGTCTACTTTTTAAGACAAAGATTTTCTTGCTAGAAGCTTTTGTCAGGTTATATAGATAAATTTTTTTTCTTTATTGAAGAACCTATTGAAGCAATTCTAAACATAATTGTTTTCACAATAAGTAACTGTAGATTTATTAAGTCTACCAGATATCTTTTGTTCAATTTCAAGTGATATAATCACTGCTATCTGTACAATAATATCTCTGCTCAGTCACTAGTGTCAGTAATGTAATCATTTCATTTTCTTGAATTTCATAAGGAGCTGACACTTTCCATCCTTTTAACAAGGCTTAGTCAAGCACTTGAGAAGGCTGAACTTGATCTTATTTTCCTTGATCTAGTGAGTGTACTCAAAGGTTGATTACCACTACTTTTAAGGCCCTGGTATTCACTCAACAAATGTGAAGCAGTCTGTGCTCTTAAGGTGCCTTCTGTCTTAGAAAATAGCCTTGTGTATATAGAGTATATATACACAAACAATGCCTTCTTGTAAACTGCACAAGATAAAGGAAAGCAAAGGAAGGAAGGAGTCACCTTGCATCCCTTGGAAACAATTGTTAGGGGTCATGTCCATGGTAAATAGTGGAGTCTGAAAAAAAGAGGAGCTATGGGGAAAAGAAAAACACAAATAAATGAAAAACTGAATATAGCCTACAATTATTTTGACTTTCATTGGCACGTTCCAGGAATCCTGTACATATCACATCTTTCTAAATCAATGAATACCCTCTAAGGAAGCTAATATTCTTAGGGTTCTGTGTCTAACAATAAAGTGCATTCTAATTTTTTATAGTTTATCACTATAAGGTATCACTAGAATATAAACCTGTTTTATTCACTGAAATAAGTATCCTGGATCTATTAAAAGCTATGCATTGGGAGGGAAGGGACAAGGGGAAAAATTGAGAACCAAGACCTGTCATGTAAAGGTACAAGATCCAAATAATGAATGTAAACTGTACTGTATACCTAAAATGCACCAATAAACTCAATAAAAAACTATGCATTGCATGTTTGTTAATCTGACTGAGAAAATACTCAAGCATTTCATTTTTATACATATTTACAAACAACATTTCCTGCAGAATATACTATGTCTCTCTCTCCTATGAAGGTGATTCACAAATAAGTAAAGGGTAGGAGGTGAAGTTCAGTGGGAGAAATGGTTCTTAGTATGTATGAGGCTGTGGATTGGGACCCCAGCACAGATTAAAGGGACAGAGGGAAGAAGAGAAAAGGAAAGGAAAGAGCAGAAGAAAAGGGGAAAGCCAGCAAAACAGGCTTCATGATGTTTGCCATGAAATACAAAACAACTTTAGGTTCAATGTGGTTACTTCTCAACTCAAAAGAAATACTTTCTAGGAACAGAAGCAAGAGTCAAAATGGGGAGAGAGAGCGAAAAGACAGGAAGGGCATCTGACTGCACTGCCTGATGATAGAAAAGTTTCAATTCAATCTTTCTTCTCCTAGTAGACCTTGTTTTACACCTCCTCACATTTCCTATGACTTTGTCCAGGCTGCCTGTGCTCACACTTCTGCTGGGTTAATGAAATTTCCTCTCTTGCCTGCCTTCAAGAGGAAAAATGATTAAAATGCACCTAATTGTGTAGTCAGAAGCCTGCAGTTAAGATCAGTGGAAAAAAATAGGTTTTCAATTTCGAAGCTATGAATAGGTTACCAAAGTGAGCTTCCAGTGAGTAGGCTGTAAGGCATACTAATTTCTAACTCAAAGTCAAGTCTCTGTCTATGTCTATTTTTTATTTTTCTCCTCTACATCTTCCTATTGTGTTAGATGTCTTTCATCCTACTACAGAGAAAACTAGTAAAAATAGCAAGACTAAATAAAGCTTTATATGAACAAAGTATGCTTTCCTGGAAAATTATTTTTCATGTGAATACCACACCACCCTGCACACAGTGTTAATCATCTGTTTATAGTAAGAAGGAAAACAAAATGTAAACTCAGATTTTTTAAAAATTTTCTTTATCTGTGCAAAATGAAACACATTGCCACTGTTTTTCTAATTTAACAACTTATCAATATTGTCCTTTCTTTTTATACAGACAAAGCATAGTAGAAAAGTCATACTATTTCACGACAAAAAAAGTATCACAGATTGAAACTAAGACAAAACATTTATTCAAGTTTTATCTAAGAAATACAATTTGCATAACTATGATTGAGATACTTCATCTTCTATTTATACAACAATACAATGATTTTGGAACAATCACAAAAATCTAAAGAAGACCCATGTTGTGGCTGCAGGAAAAGCATATCTCCTATCTTCTTTCCTTCTTTGACCATCCCATCCATTAATATCACATTACAGATGAAAATCAAGATTTCAGATGAAATACTAAGAGCACCACCCAGAAGCTGAGCAGTCATTTGAATCCATATCTAACTCCAGATTCAAGATCTTTAGGGAAGTAGAGATGAAAACATCCCACAGAGGAGCACTTTCCGCCAAGCCAAAGTTAAATCTTTAGAAAAAGATAGGTTAAAAGCTAGAAAATACGTGAGTACTCAATGAAAATATCTCAAAAAGAGTATGATAAAATGATTAGGCCAAAGGCTCAGAAGAGTGTTAAAATAGAAATATCAAAATGAGTACAATAATAACTTACTTATAAGGATGTGGTGAGTAAAAAAAAAAAAAGGTATTTTACATTGTTA
>NW_022900917.1:25571076-25587770 GCF_012274545.1 Fukomys damarensis | reverse complement strand
AAAAAAAAAAAAGGTATTTTACATTGTTATATCCTTTATTGTGAATAAATTTGGTATCATAATCTAAAAGAGTAATAGTACTTTGGAGAAATGATCACAGACAAGAAGGAAGGAAGGAAGGGAGGAAGGGAGGGAGGGAAGGAGGGAAGGAGGGAGTTTACTTGGACTGACACCATGTTAACAATGGAATCCTTATTCCATTCTTTTAAATATGATGTAGATATGAAAGTTCTGATTATTTTTATATGGAAGACTATTTTACAAAGAGCTGTAATGCCTATAGTACATGTGTTCTGCCCTCAGACTGCATGCCACAGAGCCTCCCCTTACCCTGTATTTGTTAATGAGAACAGAATAATCATAATTGAAGCTGTATTTTCAGTTCAGTCAATCTGGTATCTAGTGTAAACAAGTCTAAGAGATCCCACCACCTTCCAGTAGCACCATGAGTTGAGGACCAAGCCTTTAATTTATAAGCCTCTGGGGAGCATTGAAGAGCCAAAGGACAGCACCATCTCAGGATCATAGTCCATAACTTTATTCATATCTGTGAAAATTGAAATAATTTGATAAAATTATGTAAAACCTATGTTGCCTTTGTTTCTTATTCTTTATTTTCCTTATCTTCTGTAGATGACTGAAAAAGTTCTTCTAATTACTCATATGTTAATACTCCTTGACAGTGTTCAATGTGGTTTCAAATTTCCTCAAGCAGTTCAAGAATTCTTCTCTACCAACCCAGATTGCTGTGTGAATCCTTATCTTCCATTAATCTTCAGGAAGTCTTTAAAATCATTCATGACTTCACTCCATACATTCTTTCAGTATGTATTGACAGTTTCTGGTTTTAAATCAGCCATTGCATTTTTTTAGAATGTTACTGTTTCACCAATAGTGAAATGATTTGCAGCATTGTGACATGCCTGGATAAAGGACTGCATAAACTGCTAATGAAATGGGCTCAAATACCAGGCAAATGTATGTGGGTTTTACAAACTGAATGTTGTCCTAGTCAAAAGGCTGACACAATGTGGGTATATTTAGCAGTAAAGTCCAACCTTGATATTTTCATTTTGAAAATTCAGGATGGCCTGGCTGCACTGCCTATTCTGAACAGGCTTTAATTTTGAACCCTTCTCTTTTAAGTACTTTTTTCCAATTTGGGGATGAAGTATTGGAGGAGACATTCCAGTCACAAAATGGGTGCCACTCATTCTTTCTGATTATGTTGACACAGCACAAGCAGATAAATTTGGTTTTTGGAAATGCATGGTTCTTTGATTTGCACTCTGCTGAAACTAGGCCTGCCTTTTCATATGCCCTACACTGTACCACAAAGAATCATAGTTAACATGTCATTCCATGGTTTACACTCTAGTGTCTCCTTCATACTTTTATAAATGTAGGTTCTACTGAGTGTCTTCTTCTGCAAGAATCCAATTTAATCACAGTTAAAGACTTGCTTTGGATCTTATCTTTTCTCATTAATCTAATTCTTTGGGTGTCTCAGAAATGTGGCAGCTTCTTCGCTAGGTAGATAGATGCAACTTGACTGGTAATCTGAATATTTTTCAGTCTAAATTTATTCCTGAGTCCATGAAACAATCCCTTAATTGAGTGAATGTTTTGGTGTCAATCATTTCAGGGGATTTCTTAATGAAGTCAAGATGTATAGACTTACTGCTTTCTGGTACAACAAGTTGCCATAAATTATGACATATTTATGAGTTCCAATCACACATGTGATATCTATTCCATCTTAACTAACAGTTGTCATGGACTGTGACCATAACCTTTGCAGCATGAAGTGTGACAGCAAAACTAGCATTAATTTTTTTCTTCTTCACAATTTCATGGGTAGAAAAATGTGCTCTTACTGTCAATCTTAGCAAATACAACATACAGCTTTTTCCACTCTTTATTAATTTGAAAACTTTTACCTTTTCACTTAAAGGAATTTCCCACAATCACTACTCTTATGAGACCATTAATAAATAAAATTAAAGCTCATTGAACACAGGTACTGAGATACTATGACAGTTTATCTAATAACCTAAAGGGCTACTAAGTGACCAAAGGGCCACAGTGTAGATACGTTGCTTGAAGAGATTTGTGGCCTGAGCAGGATAGAATGGGATAGTATAAGATTTCATCATGGGAGGAAAGTGGAAGGAAGAGGTCTGGGACAGCTGCTCCGAGATCCATTCTCTCTCTGGCCTGCATGGGCCCAATCAGTGAGGACTGGGTGGACACACCCTTGCTCTGCCTACACCTCGACCAGCATCCAGTGGAAGGAAGGTGGAAAGTGGAGGTCCAGGACAGCAGCTCCAAGATCCATTTTCCCTCCCCTGCCTGGGCCCAATCAGTGAAGACTAGCTTGCCGCATGGGCACCCATGCAACACCCCCATCCTTGTCCACCCCGCAGGCCTCCTGATTGTGCCAGTCCTTGGATCCACTCTGTAGAGGCACAGGTGGTCATAAAGGACATTTTTCTGAGCTCCAGACTTTGAATATCTTCAAAAAAAGGGCAGAGGGAACCTGAGGTAGAACTTTACAGAGTTCAACCCTGCAGGAGGTCAGAGAACTCAATTTGGGCCTTGCAGCCTGAAATCAGTCTGAATCTCAGGGGTCTGCCATTGGCTAGCTGAGATCAAAAGACTTAGTTATGAACATGGTTGCACACATTGCATATTATGACAGCAGAATATAGTCTGAAAGAGGCCCTTCAAATTCTTTTTCTTCTTTCTTTTCCTTATTCCACTCTGCATATTCTTTTTTTCTGTCCCCTTTCTCCCACTCAATCTCTTTCTCCACCATATTATCCCTCATCTCCCTTTCTGTTTCTGCTCCTGCCCTGACTCACATTTCTTATTTTATCATTTTTTTGTTTTTTCTTTATGTTCTTTTCTTCTGTCATTTTACCTCACTCATGGGTCAATAGTTTCAAGGGAAAGTGAGCCCCAATTACTGTTAAGTTTTATACTCTTGTCATTATACTTGCACTCTGTCTATCCCTTTTGAGTTTAACAGTTTCCTAAAGATTGCATGGTCATTCTATGTCCTCTGGCTTCACTTGAAACCTTCTCCAATTCTTTAACTTGTCTACTCCTCTCGTCCTAACTCTGTCTAAGCCCCCATCCTAAATGGTAAAGATGCTATATTGAAGGGTGTATCCACTACAAACATATTTTGGACTCCTTCTTGATTTTAATTCAATTCACATTGTTTAAAGGTGATAGACTAATGATTATGACAAGTGGTCAATTTGTAAATTGCACTTGATCCTATTGTATTGCTGATTGTATCAACTGGGCTAAAGGATTATGAAAGATTTAATGAGCTGTCTTCTCTGATATTATGAAAATGAGAATATCTATGAGTCATTAGAGACTCAAAATCTAAAGCCTAACTATCTCAGGAAGATTTAAGTAAAAACCCTGGAATTAAAACCTAGGACCAAAAATAAATAAATAAATAAAAATGAGAAAACACTTAAGCAAGACAAAAAGACAGACTTCAAGTTCACCAATGGCAAACAGTAGGGCAAATGAGTATAAAAAGTCTGACAGTGAACCAACATGACACCATGAACTCATAGCACAGGAACTAACAAAACAGATCAATCAGGCTCTAGAAAAATTCAAAACAGAAATAATTTCCCAGATAACCACCGAGATGGTGAGCAAAATGAAAGTCATGATTTGAGACTCTAGAACAGAAACTGACAAAAAAATAGATGAGCTCAGGACCATGATAGAAGCCATGAAGGCCCAGCATAAGAAACAACTGGAAACAATGCATACCTAAAATAGGGAAGAAATGAAATCCATGAAACAGATTCAAACAGATATCCAGGAGATTAAAAACTCTTTTGAAAGTTTTCACAGCAGGATAAAAGAGTGCAGAGATAGAATCTCAGATACAGAAGACAGAACTGCAGTTAGTGACTGAAAAGCGAGGTCTCTTAAAATCAGTAAGGGATAATGAGAAATCAATCCAACAACTCTTAGATGATGCAAAGAAGAATAACATAAGACTGATAAGAATCCATAAAGTAGCAGGAGAAATTACAAATGACTTAAAAAAAACCTGTTCACAGAATTAATGACAGAAAACTTCCCAAACAGAGGAAAAGAATTGGGCATACAGATAAGTGAGGCACATAGGACTCCAACTAGCAACAATAAAAAAGAAAAAAAAATCTACACCTGGACATATAATAATCAAGGTCCTAGAAACTCAAAAGAAGATCAAAATATTACAGGCAGTAAGATAAAAGAAACCAATTACATGCAAAGGAAAGCCCATCAGAATCACAGCATACTTTTCAACACAAACCCTAAGGTCAACAGGAGCCTGGAGTGAGGTATTTAAAGTCTTAAAAGAAAACAACCTCCAACCTGATGTATCCTGCAAAACTCTCTTTCAAAATTAATGGGGAAAAAAGATACTGAAGTGACAAAGGATATCTGAGAAACTTCATGAATATCAAATCAGCACTAAAAGGAATTCTAAACAATATCCTAGAAAAAGACAATGAAGGTAACACCATGAGGCCCAACAGAGCAAATCAAATAGGCAAGGCAAGAAACTAAAAGGAGAAGGCAAAAAAGTAAAAAGAGTCAACAAAAGGACAATAAAATTACAATAATAAGTCAGTACATATCAGTTATAACCATCGATATTAATGGCCTCAACTCACCAATCAAGAGAAATAGACTGGCAGAATGGATTAAGAAGCAAAATCTAACAAAATGTTGTATACAAGAAACACATCGAGTGCAAAAAGAAGCCCACAGACTGAAAGCAAAAGGGTTCAAAACAATTCTCCATGTGACAGGAGCCCAGAAAAAAGCAGGGGTAGCTGTCTTATTTGCAAAGTAAATTTCAAACCAAAACTGATTAAGAGAGACAATGAGGGCACTACAATCTTATAAAGGGAACAATTCAAGAGAAAGAGATGACAATCATAAACATATGTGCACCAAATATTAATGCCCCCAACTATATAAAAAGAAATATTAAGTAATACAAAAAACCAAATAAGCAGTAATGCAATTGTAGTGGGGGACCTCAATACCCCACTATCACAAATAGACAGATCATCTAGGAAAAAAATCAACAGCAAAATAACAGGACTGAACCAAGCTTTTGAACAAATGGACTTAATAGATGTCTACAGAGTGTTCCACCCCACAACATCAGAATATACATTCTTTTTAGCTGTACAAGGTTCATTCTCTAACATAGACCACATACTAGCTCATAAAACAGGTATTAATAAATGCAAAGGAATTGAAGTTACTCTCTGTATATTATCAGATCATAATGCAGTAAAGTAGGAGCTTAATAGATAAGAAACCATAGGAGATTAACAAACACATGGAAATTGAGCAACACTCTCCTGAACAATCAATAGATCACAGAGCAAATTAAAGAAGAAATGAGACAATTTTTACAAATAAATGATAATACCAATATAAGATACAGTAATCTATTGGACAAATGAAAGCAGATCTATGCAGAAAATTCATAGCATTGAATGCCCACACTAAGAAAACAGAGCGAGCTCAAATAAACAACCTAATGATGAATTTTAGATTCCTAGAAAAAGAAAAGTAAGAAAAACCCAAAGCTCACACAAGAGGAAATTATAAAGATTAGAGCAGAAATCAATGCAATGGATACTAAAAAATGATATAAAAACATAAATGAATTAAAGAGTTGGTTTTTTAAAAGAAAAAATGAAATTGATAAACTCTTAGGTAACTTTATCAAAAAAAGGAAAAAGCTCAGATCCATGCAATTAGGAACAAAAAAAAAAATGTGAAGTCAAAAAGAATCCAAAAGAAATCCAGAGGATCTTCATACCTAATTTGAGGACCTGTACTCTAATAAAATGGAAAACACAGAAGAAATGGAAAGATTTCTAGATACTTATGAATTACAAAGGTTGAATGAAGAAGATAAAAAAAAAATTTAAACACCCCAATTACAATCAGTGAAATTGAAAATGTAATTAAAAGTTTATCAAAGAAGAAAAGCCCAGGTCCTGATGGATTCAATGCTAATTTTTTTTTATTATTGTCATTATGTTTTTTTTGTTTTGTTTTGTTTTTTTTGACAAGACATTGAGAGAAGAACTACCGCCACTACTCTAAACTTTTCAGTGAAATTGAAAGGAAAGCAATACTTTCAAATTCTTTCCTGGAAGCAAGTACTACTTTGATTTCCAAACCAGAGAAAGACACAACCAAAAAAGAGAACTACAGGCCATTCTCCTGAATGAATATAGATGCAAAATTTCTTAAAAAGATACTAACAAATAGAATACAGAGGATCATCAAGAAGATCATACATTCTGACCAAGTCAGATTTATTCCAGGGATGCAAGGATGGTTCAACATATGTAAGTCAATAAATGTAATACATTATATTAACAGATTCAAGGACAAAAATCATAAGATCCTCTTGATAGATGTAGAAAAAGCATTTCATAAAATTCAAAACACATTCATGATAAAAAGCCTGCAAAAAATTGAAATAGATGGTCTACATCTCAACTTAATCAACACTATCTGTGAAAAACCAACAGACAACATCATATTAAATGGCCAAAACCTGACAACCTTCACATTATCAGAAACAAGAAAGGATGCCCACTATCACAACTCCTCTTCCATATAGTTCTGGAAACGTGAGCCACAACAATTACACAAAAGACAGAAATTAAAGCAATAAAGATAGGAAAGGAAGAAGTTAAACTGTCATTATTTGCTGATGATATGATACTCTACATTGAAGACCCCAAAAATTACATCTTGACTTAATTGACACTTTTAGCAGAGTAGCAGGACACAAGGTCAACACCCAAAAATCAATAGCCTGCTTGTACACAAATACTAGACTCACTGAGAGAGAAATTAGGGAAACAATTCATTTCACAATAGCATCCAAATAAAATGAAGTATCTAGGAGTCAATGCACCAGAAGAAGCAAAACACCTCTACACTGAAAACTGCAGCATTCTGAAAAAAAGAGATAGAAGAGGATATAAGAAAATGGAAAGATATCCTATGCTCCTGGGTAGGAAGAATCAACATAGTGAAAATGGCCATACTACCAAAACTGCTATACTGATTCAATGCAATGCCTATTGAAATTTCAACACTATATTTCACAGAACTAGAAAAAAGAATCCAAAAATTTATTTGGAACCATAAGAGATCGAGAATCGCAAAAGCTATCCTAGGCAACAGACACATGGCAGTGGGTATAACAACCCCAATTTGAAACTATACTACAAAGCCACTGTGATAAAACAGCATGATACCGGCAAAGAAACAGATCTGTGGACCAGTGGAATAGATTTAAAGATACAAAAAGAACTCCAGATGTACTCAGCTACTTTGTCTTTGACAGAGGTGCCACCCATCTGCAGTGAAGGAAAGATAGCATTGTTGATGAACGGTGTTGGAAAAACTGGATTTCAAATTTCCAAAGATTAAAACTAGACTGTTATCTTTCACCATGCACTAAAATCCAAGTGGATTAAAGATCTAAATATTAAAACAGAAACACTAAATTCCTTGAATATGTTAGGCAGAACTCTTGAAGACATTGGCATATGAAAAGACTTTATGAACAAATCTTCAGTAGCATGGGAACTAGCAGAAAGAATCAACAACTGGGATCTATCTTATTAAAAAGCTTCTGCACTGCAAAAGAAACCATCAACAGAACTAAGAGACAACCTACAATGTGGGAAAAAATTTTTACCAGCTGCTCCTCAGACAAAGGACTATTATCTAGAATATATAAAGAACTGAAAACAATCAGCCCCCCCAATATGAAGACCCAATTCAAAAATAGGCATCTGAAATGAACTGATATTTCTCAAAGAAGTAAAAGCATAAAGTGCATATAAGAAAAAATGTTCTACATCACTTGTCATTCAAGAGATGACAATGAAAACACTGAGATTCCACCTCACCCCACAAAGAATGGCTGCTATCAAGAAATCAACCAATAATAAATGTTGGCAGGGTTGTGGGGAGAAATGAACCCGTCTCCATTGTTGGTGGGAGTGCAGACTGGTGCAACCACTGTGGAAATCAATATGGAGATACCTCAAAGAACTAGGACTAGAGGTCCCATTTAACCCAACTATTCCCCTCCCAGATATCTTCCCAAAAGAATTAAAAGAATCATATCATAGTGATATGTGTACACCTATGTTCATAGCGGCACAGTTTGTTATAGCTAAAACTTGGAAACAGCCCATTTGCCCATCAGTTGGAAACTGGATAAAGAAGTGGTTTTTCTATAAAACACAAAACTATTCACCCATAAAGAATGGGAAATTAGATTCATTCATAGGAAAATGAATACATATGGAGGATATACACCTAAGTGAAATAAATAAGTCCCCCATGTAAAAGTACTGAATAGTTTCTGTGGTGTGAAAAACTATAACGGTCCATAAGAACCTAATGATATAATTGACAATGTGAAATAGGAAGAAACGGGCTAAAGGTGTAGGTAAAGTAGAAAGGGTAGGGGAGAGGTAATAAGGGAAAATAAAAAATATGAGAAAATGAAAATAGGGTATTTATAAATAGGAAAGGCAGCGGGGTGTGAAGGGATGACAAGAGTAAGGGGAAAAATGAGAACCAAGACCTGTCATGTAAAGTACAAGAACCTAAAATGTACCAATAAACTCAGTGACAGAAAAAAAAAAAGATTTTATCATGGTACTGAAAAGACAACAGGATTTAAATCTGTTTATTTCTAGAATTTTCATGTAATTTTCCTGACTATTGATCAAAGGTAACAAACCTCAGAAAGAAAAACTGTGAATAAAAGGTTTTGTAATTTAATATCCATAAAACTATACGACTCAGGATTGTAAGGGGTATTTAAGTAAGCTCCAAAGACTAATGAACTCTTTAAGGCAATGAATAATGCTTCTTTGATTGTGTTCCAGTTCCTAGAAAAGGTCCAAACATGGGTGCAACCCAAACATTGGTGTTTCAATGCTTGAGAATAAAGCAAGCATTTGAACATCAGTCAATGTAAGACAAATCTCCACTCTCACCAAATAAACAAAATTATGAAACACTATGGACTATGTACAGCAATAAGATAGATGTATCAGTGCAAGAAAAGGGTGGGCACAAAGCTACCTATTTCTTATTAAGTAATCAGATTTATAGGTTTTCATCTCTACAAAAGCCTGCTATTTTTCTTATAGGATGAAGGTACATACAGACTTAAAGGACAAAATAAAAGTATTTCCACATTTTATTAAACAATACCATATCAAAATTTAAAATATACTTCATTTATGTAGGTTGTATGTATATTTGATTTGATTTGATTTGATTCTCAAAGCTTTCCAATAGGTTGACATTGTGACATGGATTTGTCTGACAGTATTATTCTTCAGAGAACTCTACAACATTTTTTCTAGATCTTCAGCAGAAAGAGAGGTTGAACTACTTATTTTCGCTTTGCAGTTCCATTAGGCAGAAACTACACACCTTGAGGCCTCATGTGGGGAAAACTGCTTACCACTTAGCTGAATCTGCATGTTCAGGTTTTTTGGCTTGTGTCAATATGGTAGCAGTTAAATAGACTATTGGTTGTTTTCTTTTTAGATTTATATGTTGCTTTAGGCTTTTCAAGTATTAAAAAATTTTCCTCATATAAATGACCCTGTTTTTAGATATTGACAAATTTGTTGTAAGTTAAAGTGCTTTAATTCCGGAGGGATGCCTATCCCTCACTGTCTTTGCCAGTACACTTTGACATAAATTACAGATACAGAAAATCAGTTGTGAGAATCAATACTCTCTTCTCTGTGCAATATAATAATGTCATTTTTCCATTGTTTCAAAAATATGTTCAGAGACAAATATGACATAAAGAAAGATGTAATTTTCTTTTTAAAAATTCAATTTTTATTTCCTTTTCAACATTTCGATATAATGACTCCAATTTTCCAAAGATATCTGTCCTCTCAAATGTCTCAAATTACATATAACTTTTCCTGGCATGGTACCTACAGCAGGGCTTACATTCTGGGTATGGCAAGATGGGTCTCTACATGGCAAATTCCCCACCCACCCACAGATTAACGTGCTCTAGCTGGTGTAACTACTGCATCCTTAGTGGCTTAAACAACAGAAATTAATTGCTGCTAATTTCTAGAGGCTGGCATCAAAGGATGAGCAGTAAGGGTTGCTTTTGGAAACAGTGAACACAGGGTCAGTTCCAGGTATCTTTCCTCAGCCTGTATTTGCCAATGTTGCTTGTCTTTTCAAATTGCTTTTCCTCTATGCATGTTTTTATGCCCAAATTTTTCCTTTTTATAAAGATACCAGGTATGCTGGGTTAAAGCTGACCCTCATGACGTCATTTTAAATTGATGACCTCTATAGGGACCTTGTCTCTACATAAGATCACCTTCTGAGGTACTGGAAGCTAGTTAGGACTGTGATATGTATTTTGCAGGGTCACAGTTTAACTCATACCATCCCCTATTTAGGGACTGTCATTTACAAATCTATAAAATGTGCAAAGTATACAACTGATATTCATTTCTGTTCCAATTTTATTACAAATATGTTATACTTGATATATAATATATATATATGTATATGTATATAAAACTTTAGTATGAGATATAAGAAAGCCAAAGAAACAAAATATATTTCCCAAGTTCCCTCCTACCTCAGTAAAATAGGCAAGTCACAACTTTGAGGATGTTTTCTCATAGCACTACAGTTTCACTTATTGCTCTCTAAGAGATCATCTACTTAGTAGTTTGTAGAAACATAAAAAGAAATATGCCTGTCAAAGGTGAGCTACTGTTCAGTTTTTAATGGGAGGCTCTAAAGCATGAAAAAGGGAACATATTGTAATCGTTTTCTAACCAATTTTATCATTTGGATTTCAATCATGCTGAATCAGTAGCAATTACCTGCAAATAGCTATTTCATGACTTCTGAAAACATTTGCTTTATACATTGCCTCATAGAAACTGGTGACATTCATTCAGAATCTAATAACCATTCTAAAAATGTTCTAAATGAAGGAAGATCTCTGAAAATATGCACATGATAGAAAGATGTTTATGTGATTCATGCTGACTGATAAGATGCTTTGGCCACTAAGATGTAATTAAATCATTCCCTCATTGGGATTCCTGACATGTGCCTATAAATATTACGAACTTTCATTTGCTTTATACAGGAAGATCTACATATGGAAGGCTAATATTCCTATAGTATATTTAAATCACAAAACATTTTAGGAAGCATGAACATTTGATTCTTATAAAATTTGTATGTCATGCATTGACACCTCACAGCTTACAAAATTGAGAAGTCCAAAAGCTTAGTAATTTACTCAAGACACCACTGCTAGTAGTGGTCAAGTCTTAAATCTATATCTTGTCACTCCAAATCCCAAGCACTTTCCTTTACCAGAGACTCTCCTATCTACTGTGATTTCTTTGCAACTTTACAATCCCTAAACGAGTCTGCTAACACTGCACCTTTGTATCTTTTCATCTTCACTTCCTCACACAAGACTCGAGTTTTACAGGGTAAGAACTGCACATGCCGTACTTTTAAATAGCGAATATGTGGCACAATACAGGATTCATAGTGGGCACTTAACATATGCTTACTGAAAGCACTGTATTAAAATTGCAACTCTTGCTGGGCATGGGGGCGCAAGCTTGTAATCCCAGCACTGAGGAGGCTGAGGCAGGAGGATCGCTGTGAGTTCAAGACCAGCCTGGGCTACAGAATGAGTGGCAGAATAGTCTGAACTACATAGTGAGACTGTGTCTCAAAAAACAAAACAAAAATAATAATAATAATAAATTAAATAAAATTGCAACTCTCAGCAATGAGTGTTTTCTTTGTAAAAAATAAAGGGTTATTAGAATCATCGTATATTACAATGAAATGCTGCTATTCTGAAATAGTGAATAAAATCACAAAGAGACCTGAATTACATTCAGCATAATCAAAATTTTATAAGCTTGTAATAATTTTAATATATACATAAAAAGTTGAAAATATAGAAAGTAGGGCAAAGTATCTGTGAAAATTCTGTAACTGATCCTAAAATTCCTACCAAATTCTTGTTTAATTAAATTGACAAATGTATTACCGTTAGATAACAGAATGAATGAGGTCAAATGAACGAAACTGAAGATGTTAATATGGTTTACACATTTTTTAAAAGCCAGATTTCAGCAAGGTTAAACTGTATAAAAATAAAAGCCCTGGGAAATATATTAGAATCTTCAAAGAACAAAAGATTTCCTATAATTATTTAATCCACTCATCTATTTCACAAATATGGCTACTCTGCACCAAGTACAAAGGAAAACTGGAAGACATTTCAAGGAGGATATGGTTTTTTGATTTTCATATTTATTTTGTCCCCACATAATTCCTCATTACTCCTGAAAGAAAGAATCCTAGCACCTAAAGAAAGAAAATGGAGGCTATCATGGTTGAAGTAGGGATAGAGGATTGGCAGTAAGTCAATTTCTACTTTGAAGTCAGTTATAAAATCACTAGTTTAGTCTTCCAAATATCTGGATTTTAAGCAAATGTATAGATTTTTCCTTCTAATTCATATAATGTAATTTTATGTGTATGGATTGTTTGTGTTCATCCTCAGGCCACTAAGTTTTTCTCCCCATTTCATTTCAGATTTCCTATTCTTGTATTGCTGTTTATTTTTTAACCTTCCTTATATTTTTCATTCTTTCACTCTCAGGGTGTTAACTCCTATGCAGAAATCACTGAACACTGAGCACTGTTCTTTGCTACATCTTTTTCATAAAGATAGGCTGTTGTACACGGGTCTTTGGAATGAGGATCTAAACAGTATTCCCTAAGTAGAAGGGATGACAATCAAGCCCGAACCATTTGGTTATAGGTAACAGGCAACCAGAAGCCACCGAAGTGGCTGATAACGGAAGAATCATTTCAGAGTTTGCAATCCTGACTGTGAGGAGAGCAGGGTGTCATGTTAAATTGGTAAGATGTTTCTACCCCTTCATTTCATTATCTGAATAATTAACTTATAATTTCACTGATAGAAAAAAGTACCACATAATAATTAGTGCATTGTGATGGGAATTAAAATCATTCAGGTATTTCTGTCAGGTTATTGGGACAATCTGACCAATACCTGATGTGACAAAGCAATCTAGTCATTCGAGCTTTTCCTTCATCTTCCCCAGGAGCTTGAGTTAATCCCGGGCATCAGAGAGCCTTCCATGAATGCCACGTGTGAATGTACTGTGAAGGAGATAAATAACAGAAAGAGCAAAACAGCAAGGTAACACCCTCACAGAGCAACCAGGAGTCTGGCAAAGTGGACTACTCCCTGCATTTATCTCAGGTATGAATTATTAGGGAGAAAAAAAGGAACCTAGAAAAATAGCATTTTTTCTTAGAAACATAAAAAAATCACAAGGAACTTAAACAAACTGAGATCAACTCTAGAGATGTTATTTCACTGGCAGGCAACAATACAGTGTGACCAATTGTGACAAGAGCAATCTTCCCTCCAACCTGGTAAATGGCCCTGTCTCCCTGGTAAATGCAACCACTGCCTTTAAATAATCAAGGACTCGGGAAAAAAAAATGTTCCAGATTCAGCTCACTGAGCGGTACTCACATTACTGGTCACTGTGTTGTTCTATGAGCCACTAAAATATTTTTGTAATACATCAATATGGACTCATTCTTAAATGGAACAGTTTTTTAAAGTGAAATTTCCAAGGAAAATTGGGATTTTTTTCTTGACCATTCTTTAAAATGCCTGTTTTACATGTTCACTTACACTAGAATACACCTTACACTGGACTCTGGTATACAAACTCCTTTCCTTTTCCTTCTTTTATCTAATTACAATCCAATATGTGACACCTTTTAACAGGGATGATATGTAATTCAACTGATAAATGATGCTCACTCAAGAGCCTCAATCCTTTTGAAATGGCGTGCTTCTGACTAAGGTCTTTAAAACAAAGAAAAGTATGAATCTAGCACTCAACATGGTGATTCATGGAGGACCTCTAGGAACAACAGTGAACAAATGAATTATGGGATTAGTAAAATATCATAACTATTATTATATTCAAGACAAGACCAGATGCAAGTCAAACAATCAACAAACCATTTTAATAAATTTTAGGAGATTGAATGTTACAATCCCATTATTAGATTTTCTAAAAATTTATCAGATCATTTCTGTGATGAAGGAAGAACAAGTTTCTTGTATGGAATCAGAAAATCTGTCCTTCAGTGGTTATATTGCAACTGAAACTTGCATAGCACCTTACAGATTGTTCAAACAATAATAAATGATTGTAAAGTCAATGCATAGTATACAAAAACATTCACAGATAGCTTCCTGAATATTAACAAGAACTTAGGCACATTTTGTACATAAGAAAGTAGATTATCAGAGAAGTTTCTTGTAGTGTGCAAAAGAGATAGGGATTGGGTGATTACTGAATTTATAAATTCTTGGTCTGAGTCTATGAAGGGAAGTTTTTGGCACAAAAACATCCCCAAATAACTTCTTACATTTCAATGGATGTCAAACCAACTGTCATTTCTTTTTTTCCAATTGTCATTTCTTTAGAGATGCCCCCATAACAGTTTAAAACAGGCTAAATTTCATTATTTTGTACCTTTAATAGCTTCGAGTTTCTCTTTGAATACTCATCCCACCTTATTATTTTTTCATAATCAGATGCCTACTTTAAATCATAATCCAGATATGTTCAATCTAGACACTTCAGTAGCTACTTGAAAAATCAGTAAATGAGAATATCTACCTTATTTATCTCTCTGTAGACCTTCTACTGTCATAGGCATTTGCTAGATGTATGAATACTAAATGAATGAGGCAAAAGTAAAGTAGGTAAATGATTTGGACTTAGTCTATGTCTTAACTTCTAAAATGGATTAATAAAATCATATGAGAGAAAATATAATATTCTATGAGAGTGTATACCACAATCTAACTAGATAAGGATGTGATAATCTATAAATTATAAACATTATGGAAAACAAACAGTACTTATAAGAAACTTCAACTACATATGATCAGCTAGAATTTGGCATTCTTTGCACCACTTTTCCATCACTTGCAGTGTAAAGTAAATGCAGGAAACTTTTATCTCACCTTGACTATGAATAAGGTAAAAATACTTTGGTGAAATGTGAAAAACATAAATTTTGATAGAATTATTTGCACATAAGAGTCTATGAATGACACATCAGGTACTGTCACGAATGGAATATGATTTTAGGAAAAGTTGATTCTCAAAAGTCCAAATATGTCAAGGCTAATAATACAACAGTCAATAGCTTCAAAGCTGGGAGCCCAGACTAAAAATGTTGGCTCAAAAGGAAGAGAGTAAAAGAATCAGCCAGAAAACAAGAGAACATGCTATACAATAGAAAAGTTAGTTTAAACATGTAAATTCTGTATTTATATAAGTATTGTGTTTTGGTTGTATACATGGGTTTGGAGTTAGAGGAGTCTGAATTTGACTATTGGCTAAGCAACTTTCCACTGAAGAAGTATTCAAGTTTTGTGAATATATGAAAAGGAGACCATATATATCTCAAAAAGTTTTGTGTAAATTAAATGAGATTGTACAAGTAAGTGTGTAACACAGTTTCTTGTCACACAGTAGATGCTATTAAATGTGCATGAGTGTGTGCTTGTGTACATGTGTGTATCAGTGTTGGCATTATCATATATTAATGGTAATCCTATCACTGTCATTTATCCTTAACCTGTAGTAGATTTCACATTAGAAATAGCATCATCATTATTATTAGCATCTCATCCTCATCATCATCAATATCATCACCATTATCCCCAGGTACACTTTGAAAAAAGAATTACATAATGCTTTTAAGTCAAACCAGAATAGGAAAATTAGCAAATACATTAAGTTCTGTGCTTGTAACATATGTGCTATAATAGAGTAAAGCAAAGAGAAAGATGACTTGATGTGTTTTGTTTCTGCTTTCTCATTCCAGGAAATGACCATATTCAGAGAATGAACGTAATTCAGAGAGAAATGAAGATCCATGATAGAAAAGGTTAACTGAAAAACTCACTATAGTTATCTTCAAATCCAGACAAATGATAGTCTGAGGGAAATGGAATGATTTGCAAGTCAATGTGACCACATAAACAGGGAAGGTAATATTTGCGTTGTCATGAGAAACAGGAAAACAGCCAAAAACTACAGGCATAACAATTGTGAAACCTATGTTGAAAAGTCTGGCAGGAAATTAATTTTGAAAACTGTAAAGTGGACAGTGAACAGTGACTGCTGGTGAAATTCTAGCAGAGATGTCTTGTAAGCACACAGTGAAGGGAAAAATGATTACCAAAAGTAAATGCATCAAGGACACTGAATGGGAGCTTATACTTCTGACCACAAGACTTCTTCCTCAGAGATCACAAGAATAAAAATTCTACAATTCCAAAATTTTAGACAAATCAAATGAAATAAAACTGTAATGGAATGCAAAAGCTGAGTCTCTTCTACTAGGCTGACTTCAAATACATCATTCTAGGGGAAAAAAAGTATACCTCTTGTTTTGAAGAGTGTATATATATATAT
>NW_022900917.1:25560349-25569533 GCF_012274545.1 Fukomys damarensis | reverse complement strand
ACCCCCTCTGGGGTCCTTGGGTCCTTCCTGGGTCTGTTGTCGCGCAGGCCGGGAGCTCGCGCGCACGCCGCCGGGTGATCGCAGAAGGCTGTTCTTTTCTTAGTTGCTTCAGTCCAACTGTTCCTTGTCAAAAGCTGGGCATGGTGGCGCACACCTTATTTTAGTAGTGGTGTAGTCCTCCAGCCGAGGCGCAGAATCACCAGCCAGACTCCACAAAGGTTTCTGAAGAATTTAGCTTTGAGAAAATACTAGTTCTGAAACTGAGCTGACCCATTACACAAAAAACAAGGATTTCCTTATTGTTAACCTCACCAAAAGTGATATAAAAAAGATATTCAGACATGAGTCTAGCAGCGGTACTCTACATTCTAACTACAAATTAAATTGATTATTTTTAAATTTTAGAAAAATTGGCAATGCTGGGGATCAAACTTAGGACCTCCAGCATACCAGGCAAGCTCTTCACTACTAAGCTACACCCCTATTTCTATATGAATAAAGTTAATAAACTAATGGTCCTATACTGATACAATTATCTCCTAATCAGAATGCTTAATATCACTTGACAAATTTTCTAGCATTTTAAAATTCTAAGGATGTCTGGTATCACTTCTGCTCAATATAGTTCTTGAAATATTAGCAAGAATGATTCGACAAAAAAGGAAAAGGGACGTGGATAAGGAAGGAATAATTTAAATCATTATTTGCAAATGACATGATACTTAATATAGAAGACCCCAAGAACTCAACTAAAAGTCTTCTAGACTTAATAACCAATTCAGCAAAGTAGCTGCATACAAGGTTAACTCACGAAAATCAAAAGGTTTTCTGTACATGAACAACAAACTCACTGAGAGAGAAATGGAGCAATCAATTTCTTTCACAATAGCATCAGAAAAATTGAAATATCTAGGAATCAACCTAATGAAAGAAATCAAAGAGCTCTCCTCTGAAAACTACAGCACTCTGAAAAAGTGATTGAGAGGATATCAGAAAATGGAAAGACATCCCTTGCTCCTGAGTAGGAAGAATCAACATAGTGAAAATGACCATACTTCCAAAACTGCTCTATAGATTCAATGCAAGCCCAATTGAAATCCCAGGAGCATACTTCACAGGCTTTGAGAAAAAAAAAAAACCCAAAAATTCATTTGGAACAAGATACAGAAAATATGAAAAGCAACTCTAAACAATAAAGACAAGGTAGGGGTATCACATCCCCAACTTGAAACTATACCACAAAGCTACTATGATAAAAATAGCATGGCACTGGCAAAGAAACAGAGCTGAGGACCAGTGGAACTGAAAAGATGATGCAGAAATGAATCCAGACACACTCAACCACCTCATCTTTGACAAAGGAGCCAAACACCCTCACTGGAGGAAAGATGGCCTCTTTAATAAATGGTGCTGGAAAAACTTGCCAAAGATTAAAACTGACCTATATCTCTCAGCATGCACTAAACTAAAATCAAAATGGATTAAAAATCTAAATATTAAAACAGAAATACTAAATCAGCTGGAAGAGAGGTTAGGTAGGACTCTTGGAGGCATTGGTGTAGGAAAAGATTTTATGAACAAAACCTCAGTTGCCTGTGAGCTAGCACAATCAATAAGTGGGATGTCTTCTTATTAGAAAGCTTCCGCACAGCAAAAGAAATGACCAGTAGTGTGAAGAGACGACCCACAATGGGGGAAAAGCTTTCCACCAGCTCTTCCTCAGACAAAAGAATACATAAAGAATATATAATAAAGAACTTTAAAAAATCAGACCTCCCAAGTTTAAAGACTCAACTCAAAAATTATGGGCATCTGAAATGAACAGACACTTCTCAGACAAAGAAGTAGAAATAGCAAATAAACATGAAAGAATGTTCAACATCAGTGGTCATTTAAGAAACACTAATAAAAGCAACACTGAGATTCCACCTCACCCCAGAAAGAAGGGCTGCTATCATGAAATCAATCAATAACACATGCTGGTGGGGCTGTGGGGAAAGAGGAACCCTGCTCCACTGCTGGTGGGAGTGTAGACTAGTGCAACCACCGTGGAGAGCAGTATAGAGTTACCTCAAAGAACTAAGATGGGAAGTCCCATTTGATTGAGCTATTCCCCTGTGGGGAATCTTCTCTAGAGAATAAAAAGATTACAAGCTTTTTTGGAATACTATTCAGCCACAGAAAATTAGAGACATTTGTAGCTAAATGGATGCATATTGAGGCGATACTCTTAAGTGATATAAATAGGGCACATGTGTGAATAATGAATAGTTCCTCTAGTATGAGAAACTGAAAGTGTAAATAAGGACTAAATGTTATAATAAATAATGTGAAATAGGAAGAAAAGGGACAAAGAGGGGAAATGGGAAAGGTAGGGGAAAGGAAAGAGGAAATGGAATATGAGAAAATGAAAAATAATGGAAACAAAATGTTTGTACATTGGGAGAAAGGGAGGGGTTAAAGGGAGGGAGGGGAATGGGGAAAAATTAGATCCAAGATAGATTACATAAAGGAACAAATTTCCAACAATGGATGTCATTATATTGCATACATTAAATGTACCAATAAAATTAATTGAATATAAATGAATAAATAAATAATTATTTCAGATGACACAATCCTCTGAATAGAAGACTCCAAAAACTTCACCAATAGTCTCCTAAAACTAGTAACCAATTCAGTAGCATATCAGGATATGAAGTCAATACTCAAAAATCGATAGTGTTCTTCTACATCAATGACAAACTCATCAAGAGGGAAATGAAAAAAACAATACCATTCACAATAGAATTAGGTGAAAGACCACTACAATGAAAGCTTTAGAACTCTTAAAAAGCAGATAAAAAAGGATATCAGAAAATAGAAAATACCCCCTGTTCTTAGATAGGCAGAGCCATATAGTCAAAATGGTCATACTTCCAAAACTATTAAATATATTCCATTCAATACCAATCAAAATATCAGTAACATTCTTTGAGGACTGGAGAAAGCAAACCTAAAATTCAAATGGAACCAAATGAGACACACAATAGAAAAAGCAATTCTGGACGACAAAAGCAAGTTAGGTGACATTACAATCTCCAACTTTAAGTATACTACAAAGCTACAGTGTTATAAGCAATATGGTATTGGGGGAAAAACAGACCTGTGAATTAATGCAACAGAATAGAAGATACAAAAACAACTCCAATAACACTCAGCCATGTTATGTTTGACAAAGAGGCAAAATCCCTTCACTAGAAAACTCTTTAACAAATGGTACTTGGAAAACTGGCTCTTCACATGCCAAAGATTGAACCTAGACCCATATCACTCACTATGAACAAAAGCAAAATTGAAGTGGATCAAAGATCTAAACTTTAGAACATAAAAACTCACTCCACTAAAAGACAAAACAGACACAAATCTTGAAGGCATAGATGTAAGCAAAGACTTTATGAACAAAATCCCCACTGTACAAAAAACAAAACCCAAAATAATCAAATAGCATTGCATCAAAATCAAAAGCTTTTTCACAGCAAAAGAAACCACCAACAGAGTAAACAACCTACAAAATGGGGAAAACACTGCACCAACTACTCTTCAAAGGACTAATATCTAGAATATATAAAGAATTGAAAAAAAAATTTTCACACCAGAACTATTTGGTATTTACACATCTGTGTATTATTTACTTCTCTTAGGAGTACGGCCTCAATATGCATCCATTTTCCTATGAATGACTAGTTTCTCATTCTCTGTGGCTGAGTTGTACTCCATTTTATAGAAAAACCACATCTTCTTTACAGTCTCCAACAGATGGGCAATTGGTCTGTTTCCAAGTTTTAGCTTTAACAAACTGTGCCACTATAAACATGGATGCACATATATCACTGTGATATGATTCTTTTAATTCTTTTGGAAAGATACCCAGCAGAGGGATGGCTGGGCAAAATGGGATCTTTAATCCTAGTTGTATGAGGTATCTCCATATTGATTTTCACAGTGGGTGTAAATAAGGTCCAAATTGAATAACTGACTGTGAAATAGGAAGAAAAGGGCTAACTGTGTAGGGGAAGTGGGAAGGTAGGGGAAAGGAAATGAGGGAAAAGAAAAAATATGACAAAAGGTAAAAATGGAAACAACACCTTTGTGAATAAAGGAGGGGGGAGGAAGTGAAGGGAGAGCAGGGCTATGGGGGAAAAGGAGAACCAAGATCTGTCATGTAAAGGTACAAGATCCCTATTATAAATGTAACTGTACTATATATTTAAAAAGTACCAATAAATTCAATGAAAAAAAAAGTTCAACAAATCATTCTCCCTAGATTTAAACACCCAATCAAAAGTGGGGATCTGAAAAGAATAGACATTTCTCTGATGAAGAAATACAAACAGCGAATAAATACATGACAAAAATGCTGAATGTTGCCAGCCATTCAAGAAATTCAAATTAAAACAATACTGACATTCCACCTCACTCCACAAAGAATGGTGATTATAAAAAATTAAATAACAAATGCTGGGGAGACTCACAGGAGAAAGAAATCATCTTCTTGTCTCCATTGTTGGTGGGAACATTAACTGATACAACCACTACGGAAATTAGCATTGAGATTCTTCAAAACACTAAAAGCAGAAATCCCACTTTAGCTATCTTCCCAAAAGAGTTAAAGACATCACACCACTGTGATATTCAAATATCTATGTTTATAGTAGCACAATTCATAATAGCTAAATCTTGAAAACAGCCTCTATGTCCATCAACAGATGAATGGATAAAGAAAATGTGCTATTTATGCACAAGGCTGTATTACTCTGGTATAAAGAAGGCTAAACTTGAGTCACTGCAGGAAAATGGATGCACCTTGAGACCATAATGTTGAGTGAAGTAAATCAGATACACAAGTTTAAATATTGCATGGTCTCTTTTATATGAAAAACTTAATATATGAGTGAAGTACTAAGTAAAGACGGCTAAGAGGAGAAAAGAAAGACAAAAATATGTTATAATCCAGCACAATGTGTCTAAAAGTATACCTTGACTCACTACAATTGTCCTGTTTATATGATGATTAACTTTATAAAATATTATAAAATATGTAAATGAATAATATTCTGGCAACATAAAAGGGGGATGAGAACTATATACATTGGTACATATACATGTATCCATTCTCTACAGTGATTGTGATCATGCACTGCAAACATGAAGTAACAAAAGTAAAAAGAAATTCTAAAAAAATGTTTAAGGTTTTCGTTCAGAAATATTGTTTCTAATTCAAGAATTTAAAAATTCATATAAGGTTGTTGCTGAGTGCTTAAAATTCTAGAAACTGTTAATAGACATCTTCCGATAAAATTTTTCACTCTGAATCATTAATAGTAACAAAAACTTTATTCTAAAAACCATCAGTTTCCTCAGCAGTAGAGTAATAAAATAGAGTGTTACACAGAAAAGACTCCTAATACTGACCAAATGCAAAGATAAATCATCAAAAAGGCCAAGAAGGAGCAATCCATAGCATAAAGCTAAATCAGAGGAATCAGAGGAAGAAAGGGCTTCAAAGGGCATAAAAGCAACAGTGAGGTGGCTGGCTCAGTTTGGCCACACGGAAATTACTGACATTCTTTAGAAAAAAAACAGGATTCCATAAAGTGATAGTTATAGACTATTGATTAGTTATTAGAGAAAGTGGGCTAAGAGAGTCCAAGAGCAACTATAGAGCATGCTTTCAGGAAAATATTACATTCATAAAGTCCTTGCCTACCCCATGACTTCAAGTGTTTTACTTATTTTGTCTGTCTTCCACAAGCTTATTGTTCCTGTTATAATTTTTAGATCTTTGATCGATTTTTATTTAGTTCAGTACATGGTGAAAGATATGGGACTAGTTTCAGTGTTCTTCAAATAGCCAATTTTCCCAGCACTATTTGTTGAAGAAGCTATCTTTCCTCCAACATACGTTCTTAGCTGCTTTGTTTGAGATCAAAGTGCTGAATGTGTCTAGAGATGCTTCTGTATCCTCTACCTTGGTCCTTTGATCCACATGCCTGTTTTTATGCCAATACAATGCCATTTTTATCACTTTTGCTTTGTATTATAACAAAGTCAGTCAGGTACTGCGATGACTACTGCTTTGTTCTTTTTGCTCCAGATTGCTTTTGCTCTTCTAAGTCTCTGCTGATTCCACATGAATTTTGTTTTCCTCATTAAGTTTATTGGTACATTTTAGGTACGCAGTACACTTACATTCATCATTGGGATCTTGTACCTTTATATAATAGATCTTGGTGATCATTTTTGCCCATACTTCTACCCTCCCTTCACCCCCTCTACCCTCCCCTATTTACAAATACTTTGTTTCCAATTTTTCCTTTTCTTTCCCTTCCCCTCCCCTTACCACTTCCCCTATTCCTATAGCCCTTTTATTCTATTTTACATTATCAATTATACAATTTGAACCTTATTTATACTTTTAGTCTTTCACACCAGAGAAACTATTTGGTATTTACACGTGTGTCCTATTTATTTCACTTAAGAGTATGGCCTCAATATACACCCACATGAATTTTCAGAGTTTTTTCTAGTTCTGGGAGAATGTTGCTCAATTTGAATGAAGTTGTGCTGACTCTATACATCAATTTTGTTACTGTGGCCATTTTAACAATATTGGTTCATCCTATCCAAGAGCAAGGGACATCTTTCCACTTTCTGATGTCCTCACTAATCTCTTTTGGAGAGTACTATAGTTTTCTTTGCACAGGTTTCCATTTCCATAATTAGGCTAATTCCTAGGGATTTAATATTTCTTGATGTTGTAAAAGAAATTAGACATGTAGTGACTGTTCAAAGTATCCTTAACAGTTCCTTCCTTCTTAGTTTCTGTCTGCCTGTCTCTCTTTTTCTCTCATATGTAGATAGACAGATGATGGACTGAGTGATATGGATGTGTGTGTGTCTAAGATAAAGTAGAATATGTATTTATATGCCAGTGTAAATGATTAGCATAGGAGAAATTAATATTGAAAAAATATAGAAGCAATAATTGCAGAATCAAAGTCTTGATAAAATGATACCATGGGACAACATAAAGCATCATCATCCCCAGCCTTGTTGCCATCACTCATCTTTGTCTCATCTTCATCACTGTCATAACAGCACTTATAACACAGACTTAAGAGAGAAGCATGTGCATGGAAAAATAAGTACAAAACAGCAATTTTGGATAGTAGAAATGCCAACTCCATGGAAAGGCAACACAAAATTCAGCCGAGTTGAGTGTCTGGTTGAGAAATTATAATGATGAATTTAAGTGAGACAAATCATTAACTATATGGTTTTCTTCAACAGTGTTAATCAACTTAGATGAAAATATAAAATCTGTATGTAGCTTGTTTATCCAATCTAAGAGGCTTGCCTATGAAAACAATAAAAGAATATATTTGTAAGAATGGGATTGTATTTCACATTTTAATTATACTGTACACCTAACAAGTACCAATAAACTCAATGAGAAAAAAAATGGGCTTATAATATCTTTTGATTGTTTACAAAATATAGATTATTTTTTCCCTCATTGAGTTTATTGGTACATTTTAGCTATACAGTAGTTACACTTATTATTGGGATGTTGTACCTTTACATACAGGTCTTGGTTCTCATTTTTATCCCCTTGTCCCTGCCCTCCCTTCACCCCTCCTCCCCTCCCCCTTTACAAACACTTCATTTCCAGTTTTTCATTTTCTCCTATTTTTTCTTTTCCCTTATAAGCTTTCCCTTACCCTTCCCACTTTCCCTACACCTTTAGCCTCTTTCTTCCTATTTCACATCATCCATTATATCTTTAGGATCTCATGTACTATTATAGTTGATTCACACCAGAGAAACTATTCAGTATTTACACGTGTGACTTATTTATTTCACTTAGGAGTATATGCTCAATATGTATCCATTTTCCTATGAATGAATCTAATTTTTCATTCTTTATGGCTAATATTCCATTTTATAGAAAAACCAAATCTTCTTTATCCAGTTTCCAACTGATGGGCAGATGGGCTGTTTCCAAGTAAATATAGAGATGTTTTATAACACTCTTTATGACTGGTCTTTGGTCACTGTCAAATCTTTATCTTCTCTCATTCATCTTTAATAATTAAGTTCACAGGCCTGTTTAGCTCCTTACATGTTCCTAAATATGTCATTTCTATCATCTTTATGACTTTGCAAATATTACTTCCTTTTCTTACATTTTTCCACTCTTTCCTCCTCTTCTTCACTTGTTGAACACTTAATTGGTCTTCCAATTCTTAGTCTGCAATTAGCTCCTTCTGTGATTCTGAAGCCTCCTGTGCTTCTCACCTGAACTATGAATGTAAGCCTGCACCTGCTTTCTCCAACAGTAGGGGAAAATTTCCTGAAGATAGAGATTCTGTCTTACATGGACTCCTATCTTTTGTCCCCATTGCTGTGCTTGGTAAAAAATAGACCAAACAAATGTGCTGAGTAAATGTAGGGGAAAAAAGCTTGAATAAAAAGTGAACAATATGTAAGTTCACTGAGAAACAGACTTCAGAAGATACAGTGCCAAAATGTCAAAGATTCATCCTGTGACGATTAAATCCTATATCTGTTAAAGGTAAGGGAATCTGATAGGAATTGTTCATTTATGCCTTGCTAGAAAGAGAGGAAATTACTATTTCCTCTATCTCTAGTTCCAGGTGATAAAACAATAACAACAAAAGAGAATCACAACAAAAACAGATTCACAACAAAAGACAAGGGCAGCTTGGATTGGAGATAAACCACCAGGAAAACCCTATAACTACCAAGAGCATTGTTAAAGAAAATTGAAAAAAGACAAATTCATAAAATATCACCAAATTTTCCCTTCAAGTATCATATATATGCAATATATATATATATATATATGCATTTATATGCACTATTACCTAATTCTCTGTATTCTTAGAAAAGATTGCTATCTTCTAGAAAGAAAATCACATTAGCAAGTAAAGAATAATAGTCACTATTGTCAAAGAAATCATTAGCCAGACAAAATACATGGAAACATTTAAACATGTACAATTGGTAGTGATATGAATAATTTAGCTTTATAGTTCCATTCCTGAAAAGAAACACTAAGAATTAAAATTATGCTAATTTTCCCATTATTTTGTGTGATTTTAAGTAAAGTGAAAGAAAC
>NW_022900917.1:25520901-25560266 GCF_012274545.1 Fukomys damarensis | reverse complement strand
TGTGAATAGAGTAAGATATTATTTAATTGATAAACTCATAGAATAAACCTAAGTAGTTATATAATATCTCCTTAATATATTTTAAGACTAAGAAGAATTGCCTCTGTCCTAGAAAAATATGTTGAATAGTGGTTTTTGCGTCAATACAGCTTAGCCTTTGTCTTAGGATAGTTTTCATGCTATTAGGTTCTTGCTTTATATTAGTTAATATCAACATATCAAAATTGGGTCTAATAAACAGCATCATATAATTGCCTGTTATTAATACTTATATTACAGTAAAAATATCAGAAAACTGTAATACATACGAAATTCACAAATAACACCATTGTGGACATTTAAAATACATAGCAGTGTTATTTTTTAAGAGAGATGAGAATTCATTCTTATAGTCTTCTAAGCTATGATTCAGACATTTTCTGCCCAACTTTCATAAAATCAACTAATAGCACTATCAATCCTTCCAAAGAGAAGGATTTTAAAGATTTCACAAATATTCTTGTATTCCAGTTGCAGCTTTCAAATGGGAAGTTTGAGATATAGCACACACAATTTTTAAGGCTCTTATTACTCAGGTCTTTGAATATTTCAAGGTAAGCAATTTATAAAATTAAAATTATAAGCAAATAAATGTTGAAAATTGCAGAAGTAAACTAGGAATCAAGTAACAAAAAATATTTAAGAAGCAGCAACAAAACTGGGGTACTCACACTTCAGATGTACAAAAGTACAGTTTATACTGCAGAGGTGCAGAGGTTTTTATATCCCTAAAAGTGTAAATGTGTGTGTGTTTGTATACATGTACAACTGCACATTTTAATATTCTGCCAATATTCTGTTTTCTGCTGCATCTTTGGTCTCAAGCATTGCTCATGTCCTTGGGGATAATTCTAAGGTCTCTACAGAAGCCTAAATAAGATATGAAAGTAATTTTCTGTTTCCTGTGCTCAAATGCACTGCTTTGTACTTATGCAAATGATTATCTCAGTCTCTTGGAAAATTCCACAGAAGAACATAAAAAAAAAAAAAAACTGTGAAGACAAAAGTTACTACTTATGACTTAAAAGAAACTACTTTATTAATTCTCTTTAAATATGTACACTTTATAGTAATAAATTCTCCTGGATCATCAGCCCATGACTTATGTCATGAAAATAGGTGAATAAAAGTCATACCTATTCATGTATTTTTACCTAAAATTACTTGGTTGTTGGTCATTCAAACACTTCTCACCTCTAGTTTTTAAATAAGAGAATCCCTGAAAGATACATTAACGACTCTGCATTAGTTGAATTAAATAAATATAGTTATAAATAAATCAAGTTTTATTCTTTCTGTGTCCATGATTTTAAAGAAAGAATACTACATACTAATGATCTGATCAAATGCTCAAATCACAAATACTGTACAGTAGCATACTAACCTTAAATAATTATCTTTATTGTTGGCTAAATATTTCTTTCACTCCATCAGATTTCCACTACAAAAGATGTTTTCTTTGTATTGAATACTATGAAAATTACAACACCTTAGTTATATTACGCAGCATAAAAGAAAAGT
This sequence comes from Fukomys damarensis, assembly GCF_012274545.1. Taxonomy (NCBI): domain Eukaryota; kingdom Metazoa; phylum Chordata; class Mammalia; order Rodentia; family Bathyergidae; genus Fukomys; species Fukomys damarensis. The sequence goes on along the minus strand of NW_022900917.1, from coordinate 25,558,706 downwards.
GAAATAAGTAAGAATGTATGGAATACATACTAACTACTTTTAATCCACCAGAGTTAAACCACCACAGTGAAACTAAAGATGTTCCACTTTCACATGTTAATTTTTATTCCCATTTCAAAACATTTGGAGTTGTGAATACAAGTGAAAGCAGTGAAAAGCTCAGCAGCTCACTGCTAATTATTTTGGATGTATCTCCCCATATATTTAATTTGTCACTATGATATGGGTAATTTTCTTCAAATACCTTTTAATTATGAATATTTTATTCAAGCTATTCAGTAAAGTTTCGAAGCCTCCATATTACAGCTACACCCAGGTGTGCTATTAGCATGAAACTCATATAAGCTTTAGGGAAACTGATCGAGGGATTTGCAGATGTCTTCTAGAGAAAGAAGACTGGAAACAAAATACATATCACTCTTTCTCTTTTGCGATCAACTAGAGCTGAAATTGTGCTCTACATACATTGGTAATTTTCAAAATCAGTGCTCATCAATACTTGAAATGTAAGGTGTAAGAACATTTGTCAAATATATGCATCTATATGAATATTACCATAGACCAGGTTACAAAGTTGGCCATTTTTGAATGCTGTATTTGACAAGGAATCAATTTATGGTCTGCTTCCAACTCCATTAAGACAGGCAATGAAAACAATCATCTTCCACACAGTTAGTGTTCAACCAAAAAGTTAGCTCTATCCTACTGACTCCGTGCAATCTCAGAAAGATCCTTCAGTTTCAGAAACTCGGGGAGAAAGAACTGCTCTTCCCCATGAGCAGGCAGTGCCATGTGATGAGTTGGATTTCAATGGTCATCCCCAGTACCAACACTTGTACTGAACTTCCTGGAATTTATTGAGAATCTACTGAGTAAGGTTTGAATGCCAGGTATATGTGCCTGAAATTCTATGTAGGCATAGACATATTCGAGAGGAAATATCTGCCACTGTCATAGCAGATCCCTTAAATCTGATCCTCCTCCTGGCGCGTTATGTTTTAAGACTCCATCACTCAAACTGAAGAGCTGAAATATTGATATCTTTAGTTACCCTGATTGTCCAGGTAAGCAAGCCCCACAAATGTAGATCTAAACAATAAGCCTGGAAATGTGAGAACAAACCTTATCTTCAGTAATATGATTATACTGCAGTTGCATGATAAAACTGCTACACTGGCCAGACACTCAGGTGTGCTATTAGGATGACATGCATCTAAGCTTTGGATATGTTGTACCATACTGACTGGCTGTGATATTGGTGCTGCAATATCTTCATATAGGTTGCAATTTTCTAGGACTATGAAGTAACTATAAGCTTCTGTGAAGTGATGGAGACAAGAGAAAAAAGATTAGGACAATTTCACCTTCAAAGTGGTGCAGAAGTTGTCATAATTACCACAGAGGACATACAAAGGTTGTGTAACAACTGTAGAAATGACTCAGGTGCTACAAGGCAAGTAAGAAAAACTCTTCCAGTTGGGTTCACACAAAAATTAAAATTAAAAGAAGCATAAAGAGGCTTTTGTATGTAATTTTCAAATAGTTTCAATTCTATGTCTTAAAATGGATGAATGATGGGAGAACATTTACTTTGATAAAAACAAAGTATTGCCTTGGAATGGGAAACTGTTTACATTCCAGGAAGAAAACTGAAAAGATTTTACAATGCTTAGCTTGGAATATAATTTCTTCACTATCTGGAGGACAATGCACAGTCCTAATTGATAGATTTGCATGAGTCACATAGCTGCATACATTTAAAAGAAGGGAAATAGTTACCTGGTGAATATTGGTCCAGTGCTGCACTAATAGGGCACCCACTAGACACAGGTGGCATCTGAACACTTGACACATGCAAAAAACATTAGCTATCCCAATATTTTTATTGTTTATATCTTTAAGTGATAATGCTATATTAAATATAACATTGAAATTAATGTCTCTTTTTACTTTTTTTTTACATGGTGAACAGAATATTTAAACTTACCTATGCAACTTGCATTATATTTCAATTAGGCAGAACTAATTTAGTGTATTGGCTGGATGAGTCACATCCTTCTAGAAATATTTAAAAGACCTTTGGAACAATATCAAAGGACATTGCATGAAAGTTTTTGGGGGGGCAAAATGCCCACTACGTTGTTCTCATGTAAAGTAAGGAAGCATCAGTAATATTTGTAAAAACAATCTGACAAGAACACAGGCAGAACAAGCAGCACTTTCGTAGGGCCTCACTAACAACTGCCTCGGGAGGAGCGATCTGTTTCAACAGAAACAAGGTCACTGCATTTGGTGCCCAAGATCCTTCTCTTTAAATGTAACTTTGTACCTGGTGACAGACTTTTCTCCATCTCTCCCTTCCTTAGTCTCTGGTGACCAATATTCCACTCTTTACTGTTATGAGATCAAGTTTTATTTGGATTCCACATATATCATGGACATGGAAATTGTCCTGACCTAATCATAACATAATGTGTACATGTACAAAACATCATATAGGACTCCATTAAAAGAAATTTTAAAATGAAAGCAAAAAGAAAATATGGAGGTTTGTCACACAATCTTAATTTTAGAGAACACTGAATGATTCTCCACATTTCTTCTCAGGCTTCCACCTACATGAGAATCTAACATGCAACAGTGTCCTCAGTGAAACACAGTGAAGCCTCAGGAAGCTATAATAGCTCCAGGTAAAAGCCATAAAGCTCTCCTTAAAACATGACACATAGGGCCAGGGTGCTCAGTGGTGCCACTGCCTACCTCAAAAGTGCAAGTTCCCGTGTTCAATCCCAAACAAACAAACAAACAAACAAACAAAACATGAGACATGTGCTAGAGCCACAAATGCTGGTGTCAGCAGAAACTAAAAGTAAATCCCAAGGGGCATGTGAACCTCTAAGTTTCAGGATTCAAAAGTGTTTCCAACTTTCTCGCCTCTCTCTTACATCTCCTGCAACCAAGCTGAGAGTCTCCATTCTCAGATGATCTTCAGCAACTTGACTGAGGTTTTACAACTGCTTGAAATGCACCTGTTTCAAGCAGCACAATATGGACACATGTGCTTTGCTCTGTGTTTTCTTTTCACAGGTTACATAAGTTGACAAAGATATCCTGAGTTTAATACTACAGTGCGGCCACATTCACTTATGCCATGCAAGTTTTGTGTTCATATGGGAAACACATCCATTACTAACAGTAAATGTGTCTTGAACCTAAAATTTCAACAGTACAACCTATTTTTCCATGTATTGATATGGAAAATGGATAAACACATATCTAAAATAAAGAGGACTATGTACCTATGCTACTCTGGTTGGTCTTTATCTCATCTGATAAAAGCTATCCATGACAAACCAACAGCCCACATCATACTAAATGGTCCAAAACTGGAAGCTTTCACTCTAAAATCAGAAACAAGATAAGGATGTCCATTGTCACCATTCTTATTCAATACATTTCTGGAAATATTAGCCAGAACAATTAGACGAGAGAGAGAAATAAAAAGAATAAAGATAGGAAAGGAAGAAGTTAAATTATCATTATTTGTAGATGACATGATACTCTCTATATAAAAGACCTCAAAAACTCCACCAAAGGACTTCTACATTTAATAATCAAATTCAATAAAGGAGCTGTGTACAAAGTCCACACTCAAAAATCAATAGCATTCCTGTACACAAATAACTCACTGAGAGAAAAATTAGGGAAACAACAATTAGGAATCAACAAATAAAGGAAATAAAAGACCTTTACAGGGAAAACTACTGTGCTCTGAAAAAAGATCAAAAAAGAAATCAAAAAATGGAAAGATATGCCTTCTTGTTCTTGGGTAGGAAGAACCAATGGTCCAATTTCCAAAATAGAGAGATTTAATGCAATCCCAATCAAAATACCAATAGTGTATCTCACAGAATTAAAGCAAAAAATCCTAAAATTTATTTGGAACCAGAGGAGACTAAGAATAGCAAAAGTAATTCTTGGCAACAAAAGAGAATACTATAATTAATTTTTAAAAGGCATTATATTGAAAATATCAAATTCTATATCCATGTTTTTAAGATGAAAATTTCAGGTCCATGTCTTAAGATGTGAGTTCAGTGGACAATGGGATATTATATTTAGTTATGCATGTAGAGAAATTACAGGTAAATATAAAAAGCTTTTTGTTTGTTTTGTTCTGAAGAGATCTGAAAATCCAAAACACCACGAAATTTATCAATTTTATATGATTTAATATAAACTTTATTTATCCCAGAAAATGAAGAAGATAATCTACCAGGAAGATGGAATAAAATATTAAAACTTCTTTCTATATGGATTTTATGCCATTATTTTTACTTCCATTTTGGATATGCCTTGATCCGTGTAAATAATTGATGACTATTCAAATAATCCATTTAATCAAATAATGAAATAATCCAATTGAAGTGTGTTGAAAAAATGCAATCATTAAACTATGTGATCAGAAATTTTGGCGCTCACTATAATAATTAACTGTACAGTAATCTAGTACGGGTTCTTCATCTAATAATAACCCTAATCTCAACCCACACAAAAACAAATTTCATAATTAATTTAAATGTGTATATGAATACTTAAAAACTGACAATTTAAATGTTTCATAATGAGATTTTTATATTTTTTTGAAACTCACTTTCTGCACAGTCTTGTACCTTTAGCAGCATTTTAATAAATCAGTGCATTGTTATTTGCTTCAGCCAACTTCACACAGTACACATAAAATCATAAGAACATAAAATATGTGTGAAAGTTCTCTCTTTAAACAGAGGCTGAAAGTCAAAAACACAAATCCCTCAGTGCAAACCCAGGACCAAAGGACAAATTTTGAAATACCAAATTTTAGCTTAATTCCTCTGGTTATCAATTTAGCTAGAATTAAAGATGCTATATTTTAGGACTGTCTTAAGTCAAAAGAATAATTATATAGATAAACCTGTTAACTCTAAATTCATTTGGTATTTGGTCTCATCTTAAAAATCACCTGAGTAATAAAATAATTAGAAAAATACTAATAAGAAATACTACAAAGGCTCATAAGAAATAGTAGGTATTGGTGTGAAAACTATAATAGAACATAAGATCCTAATGAGATAATTGACAATGTGAAATAGGAAGAAAAGGACTAAAGGTGTAGAGAAAGTTGGAAGGGTAGGGGAAAGGTAATAAGGGTAAAGAAAAAAAATATGAGAAAATGGAAATAAAGTGTTTGTAAATGGGGAGGGGAAGAGAGGGTGAAGGGAGGGCAGGGACAAGGGGAAAAAATGAGAACCAAGACCTGGCATGTAAAGGTACAAGATCCCAATAATGAATGTAACTGTACTGTACTGTATACCTAAAATGTACCAATAAACTCAATTTAAAAAAAATGAAAAAGAAAAAAAAAAAGAAAGAAAGAAATAGTAGGTGATCAGCACAAGATTCAACAAAGAGCTCCCAAGGGCAAGAAAGCATCCTAGTGTGTGCTTTCATTGAAATGTCAATGGATGGGTCAAAGGAAGGTGAAACTCATTTTCAAAATGATCCTAAAGGAGGCTTGATGTCATACCAGAATGACAATCTCTTCAGCTGTCTTGCTAATCCTAACTGTTGAGGCTGTTGATGTCACAATCAAATTAAAATTCAAGCCTATTGAGCCCAGGTCAGGGATCTTCCCAATCAGCAGCTCATAACCAGGAAGTCTGTGCCACTCATCTTCGGGCCTGTGATCCATGCGATTAACTACCTGCAAGAGCTAAGAAAGCTGATACTGCATGCCACAGAGCCTGCCCCACGCTTGTCTTAGAAGTGATGCCAGGGGCCACCCCGAGAGCTGTGGGGCAGACAGCCACTGCTCCCCCAGATCCACCAAGCTTTCTTGAGTCTTGCTGTCCTCTCAGTCTGTTCCTTTCTGAGAAAATCTTGGGGCCATGCCTCTGTCCTAATCACTCCACATTCAACAACTCTTCTTATTCCACAGAAGGATTTCAAGTTTTGCTCACACAGTCCCTACCTGTTTCTTGGTAACTAAAATTCTACTTGGGAGGTTAGGAAATATTTACAGATTTTTTTGTATGCTAACAATGAGTTACAAAATATAATGAATGAAAAACTGCAAATATTCATTCAGTAGAATTCATTGTTTCCCAGGGACATAATTATATTCTAGGCAAATAAGGCTGCCTTCCATCTTTTTCTTTTGTAATTGCATTGACTAGAGCTTCCAGAATACCACTAAAAATTGTGAATGTGAACTTCTTAAGGTGGTTTTCCTCTGAATTACTATGATCATCCTCAATGCTGGTAAATAGACAGGTTCTTAAGGAGGTAGTCTTGTTAGTCTATTCTACGGAGGTGTTTTGTTTTTATTGTTTAAAAATTAATCACTGTAGTTAGTCAAATTTTGGCCTGCTTTGAAAGAACCATGTGTTCTTTTTGTATAATTTATAATACATTGAATAATATTAAGAAATTTCTTACATAATACTAAAAAAGTTCTTACCTTAAAACAACCTTTCACATTCCTAGGTCAGGTTTCACTTGGTTCCATCTATTATCATTTTAACATATTGTTTAAGATTATTACACACACAAAATTATTCTGGTCAATAAATGTGGCTATCTTGGCTTCCTTCTTTTGTATACACATTTCAAGTGATGTGGTATCATAATAGAATTATGATACAAAGGCCTCTTTAATTACTGAATATATTGTATTCGTAGCGTGCTGATCCTGAGTCAACTGACAACAGAATCAGAGTACACTAAGACAGACCACTCCAAAAACACTGTAAATCCTTGCATTCCTCAACAGAGCGTCATTGGTTCCCTCTAGCTGCAGGATTGTGGGGTGAAATACTTGGAAAACCATTGCACTCATATTCCTCCCTTGTGTGCCTCCCTCCCTCCTTCCTTTTGTCCTTCCTTCACTTCTTTCCTTACTTTTATTCTTTTACAGTGACACAACTAAAGCAGAGGAATAACTCCATGTGCGCTTGACTCCAATACACCATCCTTCTGGACATAAGTATTGGAAGCTTACAGGTTTGTGGTACTGGATGAGTTGAACCGTCTCTGCCTCATTTCATACAGAAAAGAACAGTTAACTAAAAATAAAATGAATGTGAAGATCGATGACACTACACACGCTGTGTCACTCAATCTGCAGCCCACTGCGGGTACTTCACTTGATAGCACCATGCTTCCCTTCCCACCTCTCCCATCACAGCCTCTACTCTCTGTTTACGGATAAATGTCCATGACCTATCACATTATCTAGCTTCAAATCAACTCCATTAAGCAAGTACTACATTCTACTGTTTGCAAGTCTACTAATCAAAGCACGCAACTGTGTCTTTGAGAGAAATCTTAAGGACACTGAGATTATACACTGACTGGTAATGCCTAAAACATGCAAAAACTTATTCACACTCGCACAGATATATTGCTTGGTTGTTTCTTCTCTTAGGTAGGTGACACCCACATTAGCTGCTGACTACACTACATCGTCACCTACGTGCACTGACCAGTGCTAACAAGGTGAATCATAATATTTTTCGAAACAGTAATGGTACAAACAGTTCTGTATGTAAGCATGGAATGCATTGAAAGAATCGGTGACAACTGCTAACAATATATCCTTGGCCTTTCTCAGGGAGACGGTGCACAAAAGCATTAACATCTTTTATCCACAAACAGAATTTTGTCAAAAAGCATACTTGATGGCACTATTGAAATAATGTTGTCTTCAACTATTTTAGTGAAAGTCAGTTGAAATAGCAACTGGCTCAACATACAATAGTGGGCAGCGGAGTACTGCTAAGCCTCCCAGTGTAGCAGGCAATGTCTTAACACACTGTCTTGGCAGACTTCACAAAGGATGCTTCTTCAGGACACAGACATACAATCTGGGCTAAAGGGCTCTTGAAAAACTGCCGTCGGCATTTGGCTTCTGTTATTAATGTGGTACATGCCATATATGTGCATATCCAACCTATAATGATAATTTAAAAATTGTTTAGTTAGAAATGTTGTGAAAGATTGTCTAACTTAATTAACTCCACTTAAAATCATGATACTGACTTTACAAGAGCGGTTAAGTAACTTATCTAACGCTACACAAGTAAAGAGGGATAGAGGCAGTACTGCAGGACAGGTCTACTGATTCCTCGTGCTATGCTCTTTTCAGCATGACTCTTGTCTCTTTTGTGAAGACCACCTCTTTGGTATGAGTACACAGTGAAGCACTTCTCAGAAGCAGATGACAGACAATGGAGACAGCCGTGGAATGATACCTAGTGCTATTCACTCCCCCTGTGTACACTTGGCCTCTCTCTGCAGCTCAAGTATTTACATCAATGTTTCTCAAAATAATTCCACTCCAGCCAAAGCCAAACTGCCTTAATTCCTTCCCTGAATGAGTTAAACTCTCTTAGTCCCAAGGCTACTCCTTTTTGCTGTTTTTTCTTTCTCTCTGTCTAAGCAATGTCCCCTTTCCTTTTGTAGCCCTAGCTAATTCTACTTGTCCTTGAGTCTTAAACTTGAATAGAAATTCCTCAAGGTAAACTACTGATTCCTGTTGGTCCCTATTATGTGCTCCTGATAACATACACAATAAATGGTTCCTCATGAAAGCATTTAGCATTTTCTCTTGTTATTTCTGATCATTTGTCTCCCTGACAGACTATAAATTCTAACAAAAACAAGGACTAATTTTTATCTATCACCACTTCACCTTAACCCCAAGTCCTTTAAAACAATAAAACTCAAAAAATCTAGCTTACGAAAAGTCCTTCATTTTCACAGTATAACACTCACTTAGGAAAGATGAGTTATTTTTCTTCCTAAGGTAGATTCCTCTAACCATGTGAGATATCACACCTTATTGAAGAGGTAAAATTCTGACTACTTTGTCTCTCTTTGTATATTCCACATATTCCTCTCCACTGGATACCCCCAGTCAGTGACTTTATTATCTTTTTTCCTAAATATTTAACTTCTTAATCATTTTCCAGTATAAAATTCAGGGACACCAGTCACATTTACACATCCTTTTCTTCCATCGATAGCCTTTCTCTCCAGCCAACTTCATATCATACGTTTTCTTTATACCTTACTAACTTATTAACTCTTAACTAATTAGAATTAGAGCACCGTCATTCTTCCAAATGGTGTCAGAATTTAGTTACAGTTCTCCACGGTAATACATTCATGGAGCAGGTCTCAGCTCTCAACACGATGAACTGTTTACCACCCCGTTTTCCTCAGCACACTTCTCCCCTCCATCGCCTGGCTCAGGGATGCCTGTGATCCTTCCTTGTGCTGCTATTTTACACCCTGTACATATTCATTTGCCTGTGAAGACACCCAATATAAAATTCACGGAAGCCTTCTTCTCTGTCCTCTACCATCTTTGCAATGTACATTTCTCTTGCCTAAATAATCTTTTCACCCCTGGCTTTAGTTCCCACCTAGGTGGTTTGGGAAAATCTTGCCTTTGATCTTAAAAAAGTATTGAAATTTGCTTTTTGGTCATTTCCTACAAATACCTCAACTGCCATTTCTTCCGCATAAAACTCCTAATATTGCCCCTAAGCACATTTCCTCCCAATGTTCTCCACTTCAGAGAATTTCCCCTTCCTTAATCAGTTGCATAAGGACAACCTGGAACTCAGAATTAACATCTCCCCTTCTTCCCACTCCCTTGCTTTTGTCCACCAGTGCCGGTGAGTTTATTTTCCAAATCTCCCTCTTTAATCATCTTCTTCTTGTGTGTCACCATGTTAGGTCTAGACTCATTGCCACTGCTTTAAATCTAGCATCATCTCCCCACCTAAAATGTACCAACCTCCATATGATGAATTTATCTATACTCACTCTGGTTTAAATACAATGGTTTTCCACACTACAATATACACTCCACATCCAGGTTCAGTTAAGACCACAGAAGGTCTTTCTGTTGCTCCCAGAATAAAGACAAAATCACTTAACAGGATCTGCATGCTGTGATCTCTCCCTACATTTCAGCCTCAACTTACATTTAGTAACCAGTTCCTCTGAGCTCCAGCCACCTTTCCATCTGTCAGCCCTGTTCTGAGAAACATCCCTCCCACCTGTCTTTCTACTCTACCTTCTTGGATATTTCCCCAAACTGCTTCATATTTTAAATAGATAAACTCTGCCTATTCTGTAGAAGACAGGTCAAATGTCACTTGTCTTTAGAAACCTGGAACAGCTATTTATGGCCCACAAAGGGTTTTCATGTCATCAAATACCATTCCTCATGGCATTTACAACATTACTAATGTTCTAGTCCTAACTTGATGTACAAACCATGCTTCTTTTTTGCATATCCCCTCCGTCTAATTAAAAATCTGGCATATAGGAAGAATTCAACAATACATGTTGAGCAAAATAGTGAATGAATAAATGAATTGTACAGGCCTAACATATTAGTTTATTGCAAACTAAAGCACTAAAGAGTCTCTATCCTCCTGTACAAAAACTGGCAAAAATATTATATAGAAACTGATGTCAGTGAAGGTGAGAATACAAATCAGTACAGTTTTCAGAAAAGCAATGTTTATTATACATCTCAAGAATTTTAAAAGTATATATACTTTTACTTAGTCTTTCTATTTTCTAAAATTTAGTAATCAGAGCATTGGATGAAAATTATGTTATTCATTCACTTTATGCTAATTCACTTTTTTCACATAATTTATTCTTTCATTTAATAAATAATATTGGACATCTTCTAAGAAGGGGAAGAGGATCAAGGGAAATTCTGTCACCATATAACTACTAGAGACCTTCAAAAAACTCAGACAATTCCATCTTGTGCAGAATGGTAGGGCCTTCCTTGTAGCGAGAGGATCAGAGAAATTCAAGCTGATAGCTGATAAAAAGTGAAGCAGGTGTTAGACAATGGGAAATGGCACAGGTAAGAACATTCCACAGGATGGTACAGCGCAGAGTCTCCGAAGCACAGAGAAGGTATGAACCAGAGCAACACATAAAGAAAAAAGACTAAAGGAAAAATATCAAGGCTATGTGAACATGGGCCATTTTTGTTTGCTTTCTTTAATGTTTGCATATTGCAAACATTTTCTATATTGTTTGTTGGTAAATAGAAAAACATTTTAAAAGTTATTATAAAAGCTAGCAAAACAGAATTCAGTCATAATGGCACATGTAGATGGCCCAGAATATACATAAAACAATTCTCACAATTTCTGTGGTCAGGAAGAAAGCAGCACAACAAATTTCAAAAGTTTTAAAACATGTAAAGTACACATACACACATACACGACTACACACATACATATTCATATGCAAAGTATTTTCTCCCAAAACATTTTTATGCATACAAATATAGTCTTGTTTCATTGTTTCAGACAGTCTTATTTCTGTGAACATTGAATTGGCAAACAAAAACTCACTGTTTTTAGAATAAATATATATCCGCGCATATTTCACATCGATTACCATCTTAACAACACAGGTTGGTACTTTTCATTTTCTTTTTTACTTTATTTTCATGAAATAGAAAAGAAGATTGAAAAGTGCCTGAGCAAATCTCACTACCAAACACTAGAGTTAAGACAGGCACCAAATTTATCTCACAGTTGCACGAGATATACTTCATGATGGGCACACATCAAGGCAAAAACATCACGGCAGAAGGGAATGGTATAGCAAAACCTCTGAGTTCATGATGGCCAGGAAACATACCAAGGAAACAGTGCCAGAGAGGAAGGGGCTACACAGAGTAGCACACAGAGTAATCAAAGACACACTTCCATAACACACCCAAACACACCCAGGCACGGGCTCTCCTAATTTGCTAGGAATTTGTTAACCCAAAGAAGCTGACATATCAGGATTAATGGTCAATACCAAAAGTATTTGACTTTGAGTTAGCAATTTATAGGAAGTAGGCAAATTGCAAAAGTGAATCCACAAATAAGGAGGATCAAGCATATATGGAAACATCTATATTATATTGTGGATCAGTTCACGTCATCCTATGATATATAAGTAGAAAGAAAAGTTGCTGTGCACCTGAATTATGTGTGATGGAATGTAAAGAGCTCTGCCAGCTTGAAGACTTCCCTTTAAAATCTATAATCTCCTCAAAGTAAAATTTCCTCCTCTATACAATGAAAAAGAATGGGTTAAAAAAATCTCAGAATTTTCTTCTGTCCACAAATCTATAGACTGCTAGCTTTTCAACCTCTAAATAATGTCTACTTCTTGGATTTTATGACCTTAAAGACATATATTGCATTTATTTATTTGACAATAGTTCAGTAAATTCCACTTCATTTTTTAGGAAGAATTCTTTCACAGGCATTAGAATGTACTAAGGCATAAAGGAGGGGAAGGATGAGAATTCCTGTCTAATTTCATAATAACTCTAAATAGTAACCCCAAACTAACCAAGAATAGTGAACACTAAATCATGAAACTTTATTTGATCTTTAACCATCCAGAAGGTAACAGTAACTGTAATCACAACTATGTATATTTTAATCCCAGCTTCATTTGCATAAATATAAAGGGGAAATTCAATATTCAAGAACTGAAGAGATTATCCAATTTAAATGAGCAAAATCTTTGGTACTTGAAATCAATCCAATTTTTTTGGGGGGTGTACCAGGGATCGAACTCAGGTCCTTGTGTTTGCAAGGTAGGCAGCGGAACCATTGAGCTAAACCCCAGCCCAATAATTTTAATTTTTAAGAGAAGTGGGAATTTAAGAAAAGCTATCATGGATGTGGTTAAAATTTTTTGAAGCCCTAATTAACCTACAGTTATCCTTCAGTGCTAAAATCATGGCTACTACCAGAAGATATAAGGAGCTACAGTAAGAGAAATAAACTAGAAAGATTCTTTTTAAAATATTTCAGAGCTTCTCTATTGTAGTCTTTGTTCACTATATTTCTAAAGAAGTTAAAAAGTAAGCTCCATATCCTAGACTGAGGAAAGCAAGAGGTATGTGCTTTCTCAGACAGATATAGTGACAGACTGAAGACATCTCTTAAATGTGTAAACTTAATAGCAGCATACAAATTAATAAAAGCAGAAAAGTGAGAATTAAAGAGTCCGAGCAAAGAAAATCTAGAGTTTTGGAGAATAGTGTTGGTAATCTTTTTGATTACAAGTTAATAGGGTAAATTGATAAAAAGCTTACAGATGGAGGAAAATTTAATTATATTTTCAATACTAATTTTTAAAACGTGAATACAAACTGCCAGGTTTTGATAATGTGGTAGTTATCAGATGTTTTATGAACAGTTTTCTTTAATTCTTGCATTAGCAGTACTGGGAGGAATTATTATCTTATTTTTCCTTATGAAGACACTGAGACACAAACATGCCACCAAGTTTTCATCAGGCTATGTACACATAGTGTCTTGAGGTGTTTTAACTTAGGCCCACTTGGACACACGGTCCACTTCTTATTCCACTGTCAACACATGCAGCCTCCCGGACAGTACCTGGAAAGCCAAGATCAATAGTTATTAAGTAAGAATTATTCCAAAATAATTGCCTGCTTTGCTCAAATATTAACATACAACAAGAAATTATATTTGTAAGTTGATGTTAATAAATCCTTTGAGCCACTTTTAGCTTAATTTTTATTCATGTTTTACATTAGTTCACAGTATGAGCAGTTTTAACTCTTAGTTGATGGAGGGATTATAGACTCTTTTGAGAATATGGGAAAAAGGAACTGAGAAAATACCCATATTCATTTTTTTAACATTCCAATCCCTATTTATTTATTTACTTGTATCAGTACATGTTTTCAATATGTAAAAATTAAATTCACTGTAGAGATTTGGTATATAACACATCTCACTTCCCTTCTTTGTTCTCCTCCCTCCACTCCTTTTAATTTTTCCAGCATCAGATTAATTTATCATATAAGACCTTACAAAGTTATGTATCATATAAAGATTTAAAGCCAGACAATAGTCCAAAAAACATGTAAAACATGAAAGACAACTGTTCCAGGTCAAATTACACTTTTAGATATATTGCCTGCACTGGATTACAATATTGTTTTATCTTTTTTTATTATATATATATATATATTTTTTTTTTTCATATAAAGGAAATTATGTGATATTTAAGCTTGTATGTCTGAGTTACTTCATTTAACATTATCTTTTCGAGGTGAATCAATTTTCCTGCAAGTGTATCAAGTTTGTCCTTTTTTTGACAAAGCACTATTCTATTGTGTATAAATACCACATTTTTTAAACCATTCATCTGTTGACAGACAAATAGCCTCTTTCAAAGATTTAGCGATTATGAACTGTGCTGTTAAAAACTTGGGTACACATACATCTCTTTAATTCTTTTGGAAAAATAGCTAAAAGGGGAATTGCTGGGCCAAATGGAATTTCTACTTTAGTTTTCTGAGGAATCGCCACGCTGATTTCCATAATGGTCGTATCAGCTTACAGTACCACCAAGAATAAAGAAGCATTTCCTCTTTCCCATATCCTTGTGAGCACTTGTTATTGGTTGATCCATATTCCGTGGAGGAATCTCCATGACGATATTCAGAGTGGTTGTATAAATTTACAGTCCCACTAACAATGGAGAATGCTTCCTTTCTCTCCACGGCCTTGAGAGCACTTTTTATTGGTTTATTCCATACTGGTTGACCCATGTGGATATGGATCCATAATATTGTGGTTGGCTTCAGAGGACTCACAGAGTCTGAGATTATAAGGCAAACCTCTGGGGTCCTGTGAGTTCCAGGGAGGAGTTCTCAGCACTAGGCTCAACAACTGGCTAAATGAGACAGATCAGTCTTTAAATAATACAGGATATTATGGATCCAAACTCAAGTAGGGGAAATGGTTAAAGAAGGAAAAATATCAGTGAACATGAAAAAATAAATTTTTACTTAAGTACCGCACACTAACCAATTGCACAACTGGAGCTCCAAAAAATAAATTTTTAACAGAAATTATATGACTGCCAAAAGCAAATCTATAAGTGATAAAAATTCGCTTTCTGATGTCTTAATAAAATGGACTGCACTTTTATTCTCCAAATGAAGTTAAAATCTAAATCATGAACCTATATAATTATACAGTTCCTTTACTGGTATTCATAAAAGTCTAAATATGGAAATTCCTAAACATTAGAAATACAAATTACAAGGGCCCCGGGATTTAGCTCAGTGGTTCCACCGCCTGCCTCGCAAGCACAAGGGACCCGAGTTGGATCCCTGGTATAAAAAAATAAATAAAATAAAATAAATACAAATTACAGATATGAGCACTTTGTGAAATTACAAATATTTAACATGAAGTCATATTTGTAAACTAAAAATGAACAGAAACATTATTTTTAGTTTACTCTATTTTGTATATTAAAACACAGTTACAGTCGTTTAACTCGTAACTGATGGTAAGTTTTGAACTTCTTTGAGAACTTGAAGAAAAACCTTATTGAAAAATATATGGAGAAAAAGCCTTCACATAACCTCAGGGGGTTCAAGGTGCCCTGGAATCACTCTATATTTGACTCTATTTAAACTCCAATGAACACTCAACTATGAAAGCTGAATATGACTTTTTAAAGGTAAATAAGAAGCCGTGATTGTAATTTTCATCATATCATTATCAATACTGAGTACATCACAGATTATTTAAGTAGATTTTAAAAGACTTAGTTGAAACACCTATAAAATAAAGTTTTCTAAATTCTAGCAACTGGTTTTTAAATCTTTCCTTTTTGCATTGCTGCTCATCCACTACTTATGTAGCTGATAGGGACCTTGCTGTCTGTCGTCTCCTCTCACAAAACAACCATTGTTGGGCTTCTGTTTCATTTTGTTGGAAAGGTGAATATAAAAGTTAGTAATTGGAGGATACAAATTGACTTTGAACTGGCAAATGAGCCTCTATCTTACAAAATCATTATCTATTAAAAATATCCATAAGTGTAAAAACATCCAGTTTATTTAGCTATTGTTTATTCTTGGGAATGAAATTATAATCTAAATGTACAATGAAGATAAATAGATTCTTAAAATTTAAATCCACCACTTTTAAGAGAGAACACTGCCTTGAACTTGAATAAATAACAAAAGTATATTGAAAATACTTTTAATGAATATACTCTATATTTTGTTTTGTATTGATACCAGGGAACTTGGGACTTTGTGTTTGAGAGGCAGGTGGTGGAACTACTGAGCTAACTCCCCGGTCCTCTATGTATTGAAAGGTCACTTATTCTTTAAAACGTTAGGATAGGTACAATAGCCCATCATCTATACAATATGTAACTCTGTTTTGGAAAACCAAAATGAGTTCCAGAAGTTTTAAGTAAACTGTCCAAGATTATATAGGAAAATTGAAGTTGAGATTTTAATCCAAGACAGTGAAAGCTTCCCTCAAATCTTTTCTCCTTGTATAAACCATTCCTAGTCACTGCCCATCCTATTAGCCAATCTTTGGTGAAAAACTACTGTGTCAGATATTTTAGGGAACACTCTATAATTTGATAAGACTGAAAAAATGCAAAACAAGTAGCAGTCTGAAGACCAAGCTAGCTAGAACACTGAACAAACTAGACGAAGCGTCAGTCCTGCTATTGTATAGGCATTCAAGAAGCACAAAACTGAAGCTTTGTGTATGAAGATATCTGCATTTTTAAACTGACTTTCTATAAAGAAGCTTTATAAATCCCAACATTCTGTTAACTTAGAAAACCTTACAGTCATATCTGTCAATATATGTGGACATGTGCACATGGTGAAATATCTTGGCTTCCTATGTGGACTTGAGTTTCGGGTCCTTAAATATCAATATTTGGAAATGAAATATAAACCATTAGGCTACATAAATGGATGACTAAACTCTGTGTGTATGTGTGTGCAGTTGCACACATATGTATTGATTTGTGTTTCTTTTTGTAGAACCTAGCATTTCACCACAGCGAGGAAGCATCCACTTGAGTCTTACCTCTTATTTTTAAGGGGATAGTGCAGTAAGTTTCCCCTACAAAGTACAGTGCGTACTTTGGGATGTGGCATAGAGGAACATGGAGTCTCATAACTCATCCTAACTCACAGATGACATTAGCAATTATTAACAGCACAGATTGCTTCTGTCTGTCCTCTTAGTTTTAAACAAATTATTCTTTTTAGAGGTTTCCTTCCCAGCAAGTTCTAACTTTCCATTTGTAAAAAATAGTTGAGTGCCTTAAAAAAAAGTGCATTGTGGTCTAATGATAAGTATTTTTCAGTATGTGATGTTTTCCTGAGCTTCTATAAATGCCTTGTCACTGTAGTTTTGTGTTACTGAACAGAAACAAAAATAAATTTCAGATATCAAAGCAAAAAAAAAAAAATAGTTGAGTGCCTCCTCTTAGAACCCATATCCCAGGTTCTCCAACTCTGGAAAGAAATAAACAACTGATCAAAGTCCAACATTTTCAAGGGGAATCTTCTATAATTAGCAGCAATCCAGTTTAACAAAATGAAGAAGATAAAATGGAAAGGTGAAAGGTGATACATATCTATAGGTTAGGTAAAAATACAATAAACTGTACTCACAGGCATTTTAGAGAAAATTATATACAATAGAGAATATATCACATACTTTAAAAGAGTGATTTAAGTATTTTCTGAGTGATGACCTCAGTTTTTCAAAGGGGTTAAGTCTATCAAAGAACAGTCATTTCAAGTGCGTTTTTTCTTATTATTGTGGCAGAAATAAAACAAACACGGTGGTTTCTGAAAATAATTCAGAAATGCTTTCCAGCTCTTAATCTGTTTTCATAAAACACATGTTGGTTTAAGAGGCAAGGTAATTCTGGAAATTGTGTAGTAATTTCTTCACAGATTATAAGTGAAGCACAGATGGTAATACCTTCCGTTTCCAGGGTATATTTTTATATGCAGAATGATATTTTCCTGAACCCTGCATAACATTTTTCTCTAACAAGACATGAAACAGCACTATAATAGCTGTGTAAAAAGAGCAAATGTCGAACACAAATTTAAGTATCATGTTTTGCATAAATGCATTAATTAAAAGTTCACAACGATATTTCTAATCATATATTATTCCTAATTACGAACTGCAGCTAGTCTGAATAAAATACCTCAGAATTAGTTCAGAAGCCAATAATTCTGCAGCCACAGGTTGCCCGTCTTCATCATTCATTCATTCAAATTATTTTATTAGCTTCTACTATTTGCCAGGCATTACACTGGGATATAAAGATGAAAAACATAATGCTATCTTCAAGAATTCCAAAAAGTACCCGTGATAAAATGAATAATGTTTTAAAGCAGTAGCTTCAATCACAACCACTAGTCCTAAATAAACAACTGGTTCTATTTTTCTTTAAAAATAGACTACCTTCAAAATAACTTGATGTCTGTGACAAGGGACAATAAGATTATGGTTTTAAATTAGAAATAAAGCTCCAGTGCCTTTATTATAAAGAAAAAGTATATATGTTATTTAAATGTGAGATTTCAATATTTTCCTTTTATAGTTGTATTTTCATTTGAATGGCTAAGATGTGATTTCCTTCAAAGGATTAGCTCCCAAAAAGATGAACACATGTTCCTGAAGTCCCATGGGTGAACCCAGGCCTGACAGTGACCTCAAAGAGTTTCTGGGCAGGGAAGTCTGTTTAAGGAAACACAGTGGACATGAGAACTCCTTCCACCAATGGCTGCTATTAATGGAACAAAGACAGCAGAGCGCTCCAAGGAAGAAGTGTAGTAGAGGCCCTGCAGAAGTCCTGCCTGTAAACTCAAACAACTTCTGTTTAATAACTAAGGTCTTTGAAACCCAGAAAGAGTCCCTTGAGGGTACTGAAAAGAAGAAACCTGCAGAAGTCCTTCTGATCAACCACAGACATGACCTCCCTGATGACAGTCCACATCAAAGCTCAGGATGAATCACTGTATGTTTTAGGTAATGCCATTAGAGAAAAGAAACGACAGTAGTTCCTTCCTAATGACTTCAGTGGTGCCAGTTAGGGTCTTGACAGAGTCAAGATAGGGCTGGTTCTCTAGCAAACTCCACACCAGTTTATAGATTTTAAGGACTGTACAGTACCACAGAAGTACATTCTGGAGTTCTACTCTTTGAAATTGATTCCCAGGGTTTACATTTATTAGTCACAAAACTTTAGTTAGGAAAGTATCCCAACTTCTCCTTGACCTCAGTTTCCTCATCTGTAAAATGGGTACTGTAATACAGATCAAGCATCCCTACTATGAAAATCCTAAAGCCAAAATGCTCTGAAATCCAAAATGTGATGTCTGTGCATAAAGATGTTGGATTTTGGAATATTTCTGATTTCAGATCTCCATATTGGGAATGCTTAACCAGTAAAATCTATGCAATAAAATCTTTACAACTCCAAAATGTGACGTACCTCTGGTTCCAAGCATTTTCGATACCCAACATGGAATACTTTATGTATGCCAGAGAATTGAAAATAGCATAAAGTAATACACATAATAGCACAGTATCTGACATATTTGCAAAGTTCTCAATAAATAATGTCTACTTTTTAAGGCAAAAGGGGTAAGCAGGTGAAGATAACAATTGAAGAGAGGAAATTTACTGCGACCGAACATTAAGAATTCTACTGCACACACATGAATTCAGTAGACATATGTGTATACAAAGCAAAGATCTAGGCTTATTTGAAAGGCTAGAGAAAAAAATGAGTGAAAAATGTTAAATGTGGCTAAATGTAGAACTGTGCCTGTTTAAAGTGATTTAGAGAGTAAAGGGAAAAGGTGAGCAAGTGAAGAAAGGTCACCACAAGGAAAACAGCAGAAAGAGTGCTGCAGAAACATGTCAGTGCATTCACTTAGAACTCATCACAACTATATGACATTTCTCCGCCGACTCTGCCCTTCAAACAGTGCATGTCAGAAAAGTTATAAGCAGGCAGAATCATCTATGTATCACAGCACAGACTGGGAGGTAGAAAACATACTGCTTATAATTGCCAAATTTACATGTAGAACAAGAGATGAACCAGAGAATTACAGGCCAATAAACCCGAATTCAATTTAGAGAAAGAAATGGGAAACACATGCAATTTCACAGATAACACTCTCTAAGGAAACTCTGTAGCCGGGCTTCCCAAAGTATGATCCACGGCACAACATCATTCAAATCACACAGAGGGAGGGGAGATGATTTTCACAATGTAGAGTCTGGATTTATAGGCCAGACCTCCTGAAATAGGCACTCAGGAGAAGGAGCCAAGATAACCTTCCCTAGGTGACTCTTCTGCAGTTTGAGAACCACGGCTCCATGGCATAGAAAAAAAGTGACCACAGGTACTGGCGAACAAAACAATTAAATACGAAATCAACACTTCATTTCAGTGCCACTTACACCGTGTTTACCTACAGAAGTGCTATCTAGATTGCTCTTTAATGATTCCTTGCTCTCATACACACTGTAATAACAAGAGTACACAATTTGAGAACAAAATGGAACCTCAAAACATGATTTTACTCAATTTTAAACTGAGCTACTAAGTATTGTAATTATAGAAAAACTAGTAAAAATTGGCTTCGTCGTTGTTAACTTTATATTTATTATGACTTCTAACTTGTTTAGTACAAATCCCAAATAGTCCCTTTTCAGTTTAATTTATTAAGATCACTCAGTAAGGAGGGAGCAGGAATAAAACAGAGAAAACCTTCCATAGCAGAAAGTTATAATAGACTGAGGAATAAAGGTGGGCTTGTCCAGTGCAGAGTTCAGTCTTGATAATGCAGACTCTGGCTACTCCTCATACATAGTAATACGAAACTCTGCATGTGTAAAACTACACATGCAGCTTCCCAATGGGAGGACCACGTGTTGCAATCAGATTATTTCATGTTTCCATGCCTCATCTCTTTTTGAAAAGTGGACATATAAACCTTTTCTTCACAATTTCATTCATCCATTGCTATCTAATATGGTTTTTAAACAGAAATATAAAAAAGTGAAACTATACCAAATCCCAAGTTCTTTAATTAGTGCTAACATGACATCTCTTGATTTTCTATCTGGAGCCCACTGGAGATGGTGGTTAAAAAGAAAAGAATCACACAGGTGTTGAAATCCCCCTTTCTGTCATCTACTTCCTCTTCACCCTCAAAGAATATTTCTAAATAAAGCACTCCCACACACACACACACACACACACACACACACACACACACACACACACACTTACCTTACAGGACATAAAATAGATCATTCTATCTGCCTGCTTTGAAATTATCCAGATATTTACCAAAGCCTGCTACCACGTAAGAACTGTGTTTTGGCTTCATCAGATGAGTCAATTTGAGGTGATTTACAATGATCCCATTAGACTGTAGGCATTCCTGTCCGAAGCCTTGAGCAGAAAAAAGAAATACAGTCCACTGCACCTCAGAAAGCACATTCCTCTCCTTATGTACAAAGCCATTCCTCTTCAACCTCCTATATAAGTCTATAAAGGAGTCTATGGATGGTAGCAAGTATTACAAACATCAGAACTTGAAATTATTTTCACTTATTGCCTATACTAATTTCACATCCCATTCTCTGTCTTTGCAAACATCTACCTTTTGTGCCTCGGATACTAAATACAGACCAGTGTGTATATTTATATTGCTTATGCTTATATCTCTTTTCCACTGAATTAAATATAAAGATCCACCATATGTGAAAATGCCAAGAAACATTCACCTTAAAAAGGTGAAAGAGATGTGGGCAAGGTGCAGGTTACATCTCTGGAAAAGAGTAGCCAATATCTTTTTAGAACTAATGACCACATTTGTATAGAGAAAGATAAGAACACATTCTACCCTATTCTCCAGGGAAAATCGAGTGAGAATTCCATTGTGCTCTACTCTTAAATTGTAAGATTGGGATGTATATTAAAACATTATCTAAGAACTATTAAGAAGGAATGAGAGAAAGAAAGAAAGAGCAAGGTGGAGGAGGAGAGAGAACAAAGAGAAAGAAAATAATCCTTAGACTCTTCTGACACTGAGGAAAGGCTCAATGTTACATGAATTTCATCCTTCAACAATTCCACGATTCTATTGTAATGAAATATCACAGGTCACGGGCTTAAAAATAACCTCAAAGCAAAGAAAAAACAAGAGGAGGGAATCTCAAAGTTTACAATTTTCTAAACATATGTCTAGAGGTAGGGAGAGACAGGAAGTTCAAAGATTAAAGAAAGACGAAGTATCACTTACATCTTTATTATTGCTTTATATCATTGCACCAAAATTCAGTGAATCACTTCTCTACCTTCATTTTAAACCTACTATCATGAAAGACTAGCATTACCTCTCATAAGACTTTATCCAATAATTCTCGAGAAAAGGACAAATATTCTTCCTAGCAATGCTAATGTTCCCAGGGGTAATGCGCAGAGAGGGAAGCAAGTCCTGTCTAAGCCTATTCCCCCTACATCCTCCTCCTCATTTGCCCCCTCCACTAGTCTTGGCTTTGTAACTGCAATAAGTTTTACATGCAAAAATTTGAAAACAAAGAATCCCTGGAGCTTAAGAGTCTGATCTTTACTCTTTCCAAGAAGCAAGAAAACAGTTATCTCTTTTTAATATCCCTCTGACTTACTTGCTAGGAAGTTTAAAAAATAAGGTAAAACACCCAAGATATGTAAGAAAAGGCTGATTTATTTTAGAAAGCTCTCACTGAATATGTGCATACATACATATGCTGTATTCTATTTTTCCTTTATGAGCATACAGATATACGAATAGATGTAACAGTATGTGTATAAAGTTGGAAATATTTTTAGTTGTAACACTACACATAAATTTAAACAAAGATGAAACAAAGATGCTGTTATTTAATAGTGCCTAGAAACGAGATGACTGAATCATTGCTATCACATAAACATCTTTGCTGCTGAGAAAGAAAAATCCAACAAAACTGCTCCAGGCAAACTGAATTTGTCAGAGTTTGAATTCAAAAGACATTAGAGGATGTCCTAATATTCACTCTCTACTCCATCAAAATTGATTTTCAAGAAATACACTGATAAATTCATATACCAATATTCAAAGGGCAAAAACTTTACGGTTTTGCAAGGTATTTTTGGCAACAATGGCAAGAATACAAATGATAATAAAGTCAAACTCACAGTAACATATCACAATGGTAATTTCTGAGATTGGACCATTCACATGAGAAGCAAAATGGCAGGTTTTTGTTCTGTTTTCCTTTGATTTGTTTTTCTCTTTTCTTTTTTTCAGTCTATCTGTTATAACCTCTCTCAAGAATCTTAGACCCCATTTTCTGTTCTGGTTTTAACTATGGCTTTTTATGAAGCCAATGATAAGCCATGTCCATAACCAGGTCTCCAGATTGCTCATTAAAGGAAAACAAATCTACACTGTATTAAAGGTCCTAATGTGGAAAATAACTAGGAAGGCAAAAAGGAAATCCTCAACATTTTGCTGCCACATCATCAAATACCACCAGAGAGACAAGTTACTTAATTTAATATCTTGAGAAAATATTTAGTATAAACCTACAAAATTATTGTTTAACCTCAACAATAAATCTCTTGGGTCTCAGTCCCACTAGTTCAGAAGACAGATATCAGCAAGAGACCGAAGCCATTCCACAGGGACAAGCAGAGATGAGGGCAGGAGAGAGTTCTGCAAAGCTCTGAGGGTAAGGTATAGCTCAAGGCTCCAGGCTTATTGGACCTACCCTTCTCAACAATCTGCACCGCATTAAAATTTCCCCATCCACCTTCCTCTACTGATCAAGGTAGTTCAAATTGCCTTCTTGTTCCATGAAACTAAGTCTTGAATGTAAGTCCTGAATAAAATGCACAAATTCCATTAAAAAATTAATCTAGCCATCCCTGAGTTGTTTCATTCTAAACAACAATTTTGGTTTCTTTGTTTGTTTTGTTTTTCTGGGAATTACAAGGAAATGTTAAAACAAAAAAAATTAAAAATCAAGGAAGATCTATAAAGTACTGATAGAAAATAGAGGATGTAATACCAAATTTTAACTTCTTGGCTACTCATCATATATTTGCTGAATGTTAACTTTTTTCCTTTTTTTTTTTTGCTTTGCTAAGGGTTGAACCTAGGGCTTTATACATGCAAAACCAGAAGTCTACCAATAAACTACAATACCACTCCCTATCAATCTTAATTTAAAGGCAATATACAAAGATTCTAGAATTAATTACCCTGCATAAAATGAACAGGATTTTAATTCTTCATCAGGTTAATGATTGACAATTGAAAACAAATGGGTCTTCATTTCCTGTAATGTCAGAATAAAGACAATTAAGCCTAGTAGCACAATAATTACTTAGCACAACTCTGAAACAAACAAAAATGCAATTGTCCTAAAGAATGAATTAGAGAAAAAATACAGGTAACAAAATTATATTAGATATGACCATGTCATATACTACTCAAGAGAATCTACAAAAACGATTACGTGAAACAATATAATGATCAGCAAAGTGTTTACGAAAATTAGATTTGATTGATACAGATTTTCATTAGCTACATAAATGTCACCTGGTCAATACAGTAAACACTTCCATTAGGAAAAAACAAAAAAACAAAAATGAAAAACACTTAACTCCCTTTCTGCAGAAAGTTGCATAAATAAATTTTCACTGAAGAAAATAACCAAAACTGGTTGGTATTTTCCCATAAATATTTCAATAAATCAGTAGACAGAATTTTATCCAGAAATAGTACGAAATGTGTGAAAATTAATATGTGATAAATGTAGTGATTAAATTAGTCAAGGCATCACAAAATGAATTATTGGTCCCAATTCCTCATTTCTCCCTGCATCCACACTCTTACTACGGCCTCATCATAGTAAGACCTCATCCTTGATACCGGCCTTGCCCCACAAATATGGTGAAAGAGATCATTTTCTAGTTACAGGAAGAACTACATGAGGCTACTTACAATCTGGTGCTTTTGTCATCAGCAACGGAACTTCATCCACTTCAGCATTGGTTCCCACTGCATGTAAGAGAGATACACGCAGCAGCCCTGGCCTAGCCAACCTGCACGAAGGAGAGAATCACTGAACCACCCCGGGGTCCTGGAGAGATCACATGTGACCTTTTTATGCTACTGAATTTGTAGTTGGTTCTTCTCAACAAAACCTAAGCAATATAGAAGAAAAGATATAGTATTTAATATATGCTGCTGAGATACCTGGTAAGAGTTTTTGCAAAATTAGATTCCAAAATATTGCGTTGTCTACATTAAAATGTTTTACATAAATCAAAACTCTAGAAAAAAGGAAAACACAAAGCTGTGAATTTTTTTTAACTTATGAAATGCTATTGACTTGAGACAGTATACAAAACTACAAGTCATAATAAAAACAACTACAATTCATACAGAACTAATCTAGGGCTGAGGATTCAGCAGCACAGAATCTCCCTGGCAAGCAAGAGGCCCTGAGTATGAAAAAAAAAAACAAAACAGCATGGTGATGTTCAGTGCACAGAATACGGAATTGGCTGAGACAGATCTCCTTTGAGTCACTAGGAAATTGCAATTTACTATAAGAAACAGATACGAGTCTTTCTCACAGACGCTTGTACACCATACGAACTGCACAGGCATTTAGCTGGCTCTAACAGATAACATATTCACTATGCTATTTTTAACATGGTTAATATACAATAAGCAGCACGTTTAAAATGTACAATTTGATAAGTTTTCATGCAAAACCATCATCACTGTCAGGGAAATTAACATACCCAGCACCATCAAACTCTTTCGGTCTCTCTGAAATCCTTCTCTCACTCCCTTCCTCCTCCACCCATTCCCAGGAATGTGCTAATCTGCTATCTATTGCTATATTGTTCTTTCTTAGACAGTATGTGCTTTTTGGTCTGGCCTGATTCTCTTAGCATGACTATTTTGGGATGTGTTATTGTTTTACTGTGTGCCATGGATCATTCCCTTGTATTCCTAAGTAGCACACCCTTGTCTGGATGTGCCAGAGCTGGTTATCCATGCCTGTGTTGCTAGACATTAGGGCTCCCTCCACTTATCAGGCATCCTTTAACATCTTACAGAGTGCTGATGTGCTAATGAGAAACTGTTCAGTTTTTAGGTCTAAAAAGTTCTTTATTTTGCCTTAGTATTTGTTAATATTTGAAAGGTATTTTTACTGATAATTCTAAGATGGCAGTTTTTTTTCCTTTTATATTTTCAAGATACTATAGCACACACAAATATTCCATCTTGTTTTGCTCTTCTACATTAAGTTCTGCGAGGTGCCCTCTCCCCCCGCCCCCCACCTTCTTCACTCACCCTGCCAAACCCCTCGCATTCTGTCTTTGTCTCTAGATACTACGGAATGAACCCAGAGCCTTCACTGAGCTACATCCCTGACTTTTTTTCATTTTGAAAATAAAATAACTCACTAAATCACTAAATTGACTAGGCTGAATTCAAACTTGTGATCCTCCTGCCTCAGCCTCTCATACTGCTGTGATTATAGATATAGGCCAGTCAACTGTCTCTTTGTTTTTCACATTTTTCTCTTTAGCACTCATTTGATCAATTTGATTATGTTTTTTTGTAGTTGTTGTTGGTTTAGTTTTCTTCTTTTCTGTGCTTTAGATTCATTGCACTGCGTGTATGGGCAAGTTTACATAATTTCTATCAAATTAGGGAAAGCATTATTCTTTCTGCCTTCTTTTTCATCAGGGGACCCAAGCTTTATCTATCTTTGGTCACTACAGTTTTGCTCATTTTTCATTTTTTCCCATGCTTCCCTGCAGACCACATCTATTGATAGGACCTTAAGTTCACCATTTTTTTCTTCAATAACATCTAATCTGCTATGCATTTCAGGTTTACTTTTCATCTCATTTCATCGCACACATTATACTTTTCACATCTAGAAGTGATCTTTTAAAAAAATTTCCATGTGTCAAGTTTTGGACATAAAGAGTACAGTTAGAATAACTGCTTTAATATTCTTATTTATTAATTATAACATCTAAGTCATTTTTTGGATCCGGGTAAGTATTCTGAATTTTCTCCTCATTATGGGAAGTGTTATTCCACTTTTTTTAATGCTTGGTGGTTTTTTACTGAATGCCAGACATTTATGAATTTAACCTTGTTGAGTGCTGAATATAGTGGTATTCCAAAAACTATTTTTCAGCTTTGTTGTAGAAAGGAGTCGAGTCACTTAGAAACAATTTGATCCTTTCAGATCTTCCTTTTAGGATCTGTTAAGCACAACCACAACAATATTCAGTTCAGATCTAATTATTTCTCATTGCTGAGGCAAGACACTTTCGAGTACTGTACTTGATATTCTGTGAAAGATTAGATTTTTCAGTTTGCTGGGGAAGTAGGGTAACAGATACTATGAGCAAAAGGCATTATTCCCGCTTGGCCTTTGGGCTGATTCCCTTCCAGTCTCCAGAATTACAGCAAAGCATAGGCAAGTTCTCAATTGCATACTCAAAGGGGAAACTTTCTGTGGCTCTCTCATTTTCTCTCCTTACATTTCTCTCCTCTCCAGTGTCCTGACCCATTATCTCTTACCACCTTGGTCTCTCTAAAACCCAAGCTCCAGTCTTTTACTCAGAGAGTTGGTCGGCTTAAACTTGGGTTCTACCTTCTGGGTACAATGACTGTAAAATTTACAAGTGGTAAATTGAGTCAGTCAGTCACAAAAAGGAATCACCTCATTTGTACCCTATATCTGAAAGATGAGGAATTCTTTACACAGTATCTAGTAACTTGAAAATCACTCTCTCATACTCTTTGTCCATATTTTTATAATTTCAAGGTGGGAGGATAAATCAGGAGGATGTTACTTTATCATTGTCTCATATCTCCCAACTCTTTAATCTTACAACTCTTGAATTGGGTGTTATCATCTATATTCCACTAAATTGGGGCATGAAGTCAAACAGGGACCATTCAAGTTCACACAGCTTGTGACCTGCCTAAAACTTTTAAGCATGGTTTCTAAGGCTCGGACACACAGCCATTATGATATACCACCTCTAGAGGAAGTAGATGAATAAATATTCAACACTGAGAAACTTTCTAAAGTCAGCTAAATTTTACCTTTGCAAGTTGGTTTAGAAACAATCCTCTTTGGAAAGATTAGTGAATAAATTATGAATCCAGAAAGCAACATAGAGCAGCAATCTTAAGGTCAGAAGATGATTGCTTTTTATACACAGTGGTCAAACATCAAGTCAGAGCCTCCTTACTCTCCATAACAAAGGCAATACCAGCTATCAGGCCCACTGCCAAAAAGTAAGAATGGAGTTTATAATTTTTTGAGGCACCAGATTTATTTCTGAGTAAGGTCTCTTTATAATACAACTTCAAAGTGATAAAGTAAATCTGTTTTCTTATAGTTTTTACCCAACCAATGCAAAATAAAAAACAGCAAATGCCACAACTTATGAAAGATGCCAGTCCATAGCCATATACATACACATCTTCTCCAGCAGGGCACTGGACCACTAATAATCTGATACCTATTTCCATTTTATGTTCTGTAAGTTTAGTTTAGAAACTCATCAAATCTTCCTTAATCTTTTGAAAAATCACTTTTAATATAAGCTGCGTTACGACAAGGAGTTGAGGAATAAGATACTACATCTGATCTTATATTTTATATAACTTCAGGTTATCTCAGACATAAATTATAATATTCTAATGATTAAAACTCATTGAAGGTTTCCAACAGTAGAACTGCAATGATCACAATATCAGAAATCTTGAATTAACCAATCATACTAACAATCCATTTAGAATGACTCCAGAATTAAGAATCTTTGCTTAGGTTAAGTCCATTATTTTCAGCGTGCTTAGTGATTATTTCTTTTCAGTTTGGAATACAAAATAGGCATCGGTAGTGGCAATGGGCCATACTGTCCTCACTGATGCTCTGGAAGTGAATTCTCAACCCTATGGACTTGGTTAGGGGCATGGGCTCCACATTCAGCCCACTGTGACTGGCAAGTAATCCATGTTGACCTGTTCATGTCCTTCACGGTACTAACTCACAAGATTACTGCACTAATTAACTGTGTTCAGAATCTATATGAGACATTTAGAACCCTACTGGGCAAATAGCAAGTATTCCCCAATTTTTAGATAACATTTTTTATTATAATTAACACAAGGCATACAAATAAATTTCTGGTATTTCCATTTTACTGGTTATCTGGACATTCTTCTAATTGGAACATCAGATCAGACTGTAGCTGTTTCTATGCTCTTGGTCACCAGATGGGCTGCAGGAAGTGAAACTGCTGCCTGTTCTGACTTATGAAGGAGACTGCTTGGTGTGGTCTCAACTCCATCATCACAAAAACTGTACTACACACAGCAACAAAGATCACATATCTGTTACATAAATCATCAAACCGAGGCAAAGGCTATTGAAATAATTTCCTTGAGCCTTCCATACTCCAAACAACTTCGGTGAATACACCCAACAAACAGTAAGCTATACGTGTAAAATTCCTGTAATCTCAGAAACACTTAAGTCTCCAAAAGAGATTTTATCCATAACTAGCAGTGCTCTTGACTTTTTAAAAGTTTGTTCTTAATTTCCTGCAAACCACTGAGTGTATGTGGTATGTGTTTCTGCAAGCTACTCAACTCTGTTCTACTGTATCAGCTTCTGAGCCTGGGATTCTGCACAATACCTAAAGACCTGACGTCTCTCAAGACTCCAAGTAGAAGAAGCAAGTAGGACTCTGAGAGCAAACAGCCTGGTAACTGTTTAAAGTGAAGGAATGAATAAGCAGGTGTCAAAAACCAAAATCAATGACAAATATCTAATCATTATAAGCCAGAGGGTAGGACCACACAGTAGGAATTCAACTGTGAAAAATTCCCAAGCAAAAATGTCCTCACTGATGTCTGAGTCAGACACCGGAGTCTCACTGCATCAGCCCCAGGCAGAGGCACCTGCTTGCCCTTCACTAAGGTCACGCCAGATGCATGCAATTAGGGGACATAAAGTGAATTTCAAAAGAAGTATCCAGCTCCTCGTCAAAAGGATGGTTTATTCAACCTTCATTTAAATACTGTGAAACGCCATTCCAGTGAGACATTTCTTCAGATTTGATTGATCATTTGAATACATCACTCTAATGACTATCTCTCCTGAAAATAGCTGTCTGTAGGGATACTGCTTATATTTCATTTATCCATATCTCACTTAACTGACTAGATTATAAAAAACTTCTAAATTTGAATGATACTTGTGAGTAGGACATAGTATCTTAACTAAAAGCTGGCATGCACTAACCCATTAGCAAATATTTTTATCTTTCTTCCTTCACTATATGATAATCACACACATATATATATATATGTATAATAATCTGTTCAACTTTTAAAAATTGTGAGATTCCTACTCAAATAACTACACTATTTCACACTTTTATATATACTGTATAGCCATATTGTTTAGATAAATAGGTGAAAACTATATTTTAAAACCTGCTTTCTTTGGAAAGTGGTCATTCAATAATATCTTAGTAGATAACAAAAAATAACTTGGTTTCATGAGCTTTTAAAAGTGGGTTTTTATTTATTTTATTTTATTTTATTTCATTTTATTTTCCAGATGGGCACACACCTATTATCTGAGCACACAGGAGGCTGAGGGAGGAGAATTGCTGCAAGTTCGTGGCTAACCAGGGCTACGTAGTAAGTTCAAGTCCAGCCTGCACTATAAAAAAGCAAGACCTTGTCTCAAAAAAAAAAAAAAAACACAAAAAAACAAAAAAACAAAAATTTAAAATATAAAACATAAAATAAAGTTGGGTTTTTGCTACACAATATCTAAAAGGCATTATCAAGTTAAATTTTCCCCACCTTTAATCTGTAATTCTTTCATTAGTCACTTTATTTTTAAATAGGAACACTGAACTCCAATGCAGTCACTACAATGTGTGTAATTTCTGACACATTCTATACCTAAAAACAACAGAAATATAAAGCAGTCATGCATTATAACATTCTTCATCAAACTGTAATGCTCAGAACCCCCACCCCCAATGAATGCTAACTTCCTTCTTAGTCATCAAAAATGTAATCACTGGTGACAAGTGCCTTTCAGTAAGCCCAGCTAACATCTTAAATCATGAACTGTGTATACATGGATTTCTCCAAAAATCTCTGATGATTGGCTTTTGAGTCATTTCTAGACGTCTGTTTGCCTCTAATGTCCTTGATTTTTAAACCAAGTTCTTGAAATTGGAGTCCTAATAAACAGCTCGACAGCTCCCTCTACCCTCTTTTTGTATACTACTCCCAGAGGTCACATTTAATAAAGGCTGGGGGCTGCAGGGAAGACTACGCTTACCGTTTTAGCTAAATTTCTTCTAGGTGGCTCATCCAGAATGTGTCACTTATTTACATGCAAAGATTCGCATTGCCAAGTAGTTGTGGAGAAACACTAAGAAAAAGAATATTCACTGAGAATATACTAAATGACAGGAAGCGACTATTACATGTGGTTTCATGAATACCTACAAAACCTACGAATAACTTTCCAAAGAAAAAGGCAAAACAAATTTGGATTAAGATGTAATCTTATATAGTACTTATTCTTTTTAGTGTAGAACTTTTTGTTGTTCAAATAAGCTGAATATTTTTTAGAATAAATGAAGTCAAAATTTTCACATTCAACATCAGATATGTGGTGAGGAACAAACATAATCTTCAAAATTATTTTACATGATGAGCAAATGGATCATATATTGTTTCACTACAAATATATCTATTAGTATGGAATATTAGGAATATTAAGATGAAATATTAGGATGGAAAGACAGATAAATTCGAAGTTTGAGACACTTCCTCTTTAAAAAAAAAACCTGAGCTAAAACTCAGATTTTGGATGTATTTCAATTTGCCTTTTTAATGATAAAAGTACCACTTGAAGACAACATATATTCTTCAAAATAACATTAAGCCATATTTTTAACATTTAAATTTTAAATTTTGCTACCTTGGCCAAAAATGGAATTTAAATTTACATATTTCCTGTTATAGTTTTTACTACTCAATAGAAGGCTAAGATTATTTCCAAAATGAAACACCCTTTGTCACTACAGATGAAAACATATGTTAGATAGAAGTCGTACATTCTGAATTTCCTCATGATATTCATTTCAGGGGAAAAATGTGAATTATCTACCTCTGTGACCTAAAAAGTCCCAAATTTAGAGGGTAAATGTGTGTATTCCCTGCCTCAGCTAGAGCATCTAACATTTCAAATTTAGAAATGGCTTTATTGACAGCTTAGCTCAATAATCATTGTTCAGATGAAGGCAATAAAGACATTTCTTGTCCAAGTTCAAATCTGTGTTAGAGGAAATCCAAAGTTAAAGTCTACATCCTCTGACTTCAGTTGTGTACCCTCTCACACCATACTGCTAGCTATCTTGCCACTCTGTGTTATGTGCACATGGCTTTAAAAAGACCGTTGTGATTGTGGAAAATATTATTTTTCTGCCCATTCATATTACTTTTCTATAAATAAAAGGAAACCTTTACATTCTAAATTTGGAGTGTAACATACAGCTGGCCCAAGTTATACTTTGAATCCTACCACCTACTGTAGAAAGGGACTGCTTGGGATTGAGCCAGTTAAAATAAAAAGTCCACTGAGTCATAAAGGCCTATTTATTTTCTGTGCTATTAGAAAAGATGAACACATTTCAGTGAACTTAGCCTTGTAATAGAAGGTCCGAGCTGAACTTGACATTCTATGATAGTAACAGATGACAAGACAAAATGTGAAAATCACATTTCCGAACTGAACTGTCTAAGAAAAATCCACAGGAAGAAAATGTACTGATGTTAACTTGATTGATTTTTTAGTACATTACATTTTTTAAATGGAAAAGGTATTTAAACAAACTATTTCTAGTTCAGCTGGTATGTCTTCACCTGATGGATTTTTAGGAAATTAAATTTAATATCAATTACATCTGCATCACAATGTATTTTGTTAATAATGATGGCATCTAAAAAGTACTGGGTCTTTAAGTATGGAAATACTTCTTCCAAGTCATATAAATACAGCATATGTATGTATGTATGTATATTTTTTTATATATATATATATATATTCATTTCATCATCAAAATAACCTGATAAGGTCAGTACTCTTAGTATGTTCATTTCCCAGAGGCTAATTAACTTCCAACCAAATGGGATTAGAATCCAAGCCATCTAGTTCAAGATTATGTATGCTTCATCATTATTCTGCTGCACAGTAACTGAAGGGTTTCCTGAGTAGCTCTAGATTAGGGAAAAGCCTGTCTTGGTAACTCTGAACAGAGAAAGGCATAGCCCAAATGGGACACACTGCAGAACCTTAGGACTGACTATCTAGCCTTCTGGGATTCTAGTCATTATTTTGAGCCCTTATGGGCATTTTTATATGACCAATATATTTGGTATTTCTTGTTCTACTTGCAATCTTGCAGCAGCCAAAAACCTTTATGAATGAGTCACACAGGCCCTATTGTGATCAACTATAAAGTGCTACAGTGGGAAATCATGGTATGTGGTCAGAATAGCCCCTGACTCTAGAAGGTTTATGCCATCACCATCCTTCCAGGAGCTAATAAAATGGTATATTTTCATTATCTAAGTAAGTAGAGGACAAAGTAATAAGGAACTCAAGTGTCTCAACACAGGACATTTAAAAATCTGTCTTTTTTTGTTTTTTTGTCTCTGCAATGTTTCCTGATCAATTATTGCCAAGTTTATATACAGTTCAAAGTCACCCCAAGCAAACTTTGACTTTCAGGTAGATGCAGACAACCCTGATAAGGTGAATAAATCCTAAGCCAGTTACGTAAACATATTTCATGAATGATCCATTTGGAATCTAGAACCTCTTGTTTCTTTAATTAGAAATGAAAAACTTTGCTTAACCAATATTGTTTTGTCACAAATGCATCATCATTCTCTTGAGCTTTGATATAGGTATCATTCAGAGTTTACATGCTTACATTGTCTCATTAAACTGGCTTTAGTTTTTTTTCCTTACCGTAAATTTGTGTGCTGCTTAAACATCAATGCAGAATATGCTGCTCTGATATCTAAGATTTGACAAACTGTCAAAGTTAGAGTTATGACTATTAGAAACAATACTGCATCTCAAATTTCATGATATAAATGTTTGTAATATACCAAGAAAAAATATCCCCAGATTAATCAAACTCTGCAGTGTGAGATAATATTTTAGGACTGAAGTGATTTTTAGTAGAAATCAAATCATAATTCTTTGTTAACTGAGATGCTTCTGACCAATGAGCACCTCTGATTCAATCTGCTCCTCAATGGGAGTGGTTTTTTACTTAATATTACCAATGTAACTCCTTTGCATTATGCTAATTAATACGCACTGTAAGACTCCCAAAATGGGTCTAATGATATGCACAAACTTTATCTAGACAAGTATACACTGAAAATCCAACATTTAAAGAATATTCCACCTAAAATACAAGTACATAAATATATTTACTTTCTTCCATAGTACTACTCTTATACTATCTAACCCTGGCTTGTTGTAAAGAGATGTTCCTTTGTGCTTTAAAAAACACAAATAAAAACCAATGCCTTCTTTCTCTTTAAAAAGTTTTCATAAGCATATCTGGATTTTTCTCCCACTCTGATAAGAAGTTTCCCAAATATTTACTATCTTAAAATTCAGAAAATTCACAGGGGTATCTGTACCTAAAAGCCACTCCAGGGGTGGTAGTGGTTTTAAACTTTAAATTATAGAGATACAACAAATTGTTGAGTGATGAATATAATCTTAGTTGTCTACATAAAAACCGTCTCTCTGAAGCTTTGTTCCAACTATAATAACTTGGT
Organism: Fukomys damarensis; assembly: GCF_012274545.1. Lineage (NCBI taxonomy): Eukaryota > Metazoa > Chordata > Mammalia > Rodentia > Bathyergidae > Fukomys > Fukomys damarensis. Next base: position 25,523,764 of record NW_022900917.1, on the reverse strand, counting down.
GTGCTTACTAGAAAAAAAATCATGAGCATACGAGTTTCATGCATGATTGATACCATTACTGTTTATTTTAAGACTGTCCTTGAGAATCAATCAAATAAAGCATTCTCAGTGTGTGTGTTCTGCAATGAAGAATGAGGAACACAATGTAAATGCCTCTTCTGGAGAGGAGAGGAAGTAATGGGATATTCTTCGCATTAGCGTTTCCTACCAAAAAGAAATGTCTAACAAAAGTGAACCAGGCAGAAATGCATGTCAGAAAATATTCTGTCATTCTATGTTCTGAGGTATTTTGATTAACTAGCAATTTTACTGTATATGTTATTCCTGTAAAAACAGAGGTTGTTACATGTAAAAAAGCTTATAAATCCAACCAAGGAAGTGCTCAAGAGCTTTAAAAAATCTATTTGGGAATAATTCAAACTACGAAACATAATCTCCTATAAATAATTAGAAAATACCCTTTGTAGCAAGTAAGCTTTTTAAGGTCTCGGAGGGCACATGACTTTAATTTGTTATAGTTGCATCTTTGCACTGTACAATAAACATGAATGGAAGAACTTAAATACTTCAAAAATAGGAAAATAACACTCCTCTGTGAACCATTTTTTCACATATATCTTGAAGACAGATTTTTGGAATCTGAAATCAAATCATGTTTAGTAACACTCTAACTTTTTCTTGCATAATATTTGATTGAACTAATTGAGGAAGGCAAATGTAAAGAAATTCTGTCTAATTGAGGTTTAACCTCAGAAAGAAACCTAATAATCATCAAAACACGGTTATTCCAATCTCTGAAAACGAATCAAAGACTTCCCCAAAGAAGGTAGCCATTAATCTACATTCTACTTCCCTTCCCATAGGGAGCAAGACGCAGCCTGGCACTTACTTTTAAGAACCTCCCATACCCCACTTCATCACCATCTCCATCACCACCAGTCTGAAGCAATAGGCCCTTCTGTTTATAACATTAAAAGTAACAGCTTCCCATTTTCATTCTTGAAGCCTATGAACTAATTATTGCAACACTAAATTATCTCTTGATTTAAATGTTAGGTACAAAAAAATCCCATCTGTGGTATGTAATTACAAAAGTTCAAATATGCCATCAAAAAAAAAAAAAACGTCTGGACTTCCAACGACCCCTTTCCATTTTTCTCTTCTATGGAGAAAAACAAAATGTCTTTTTCAAGACTTTTGAAACTGTTTCTGTTTTCAAGTTGGGGTTTTCATGTAACATATTCATACTTCACACCTGCAAGCTTATTTAAGTAATTTACAGTGGCTCTTACTTTTTCAAATACTTTGTTTCTGTACCATCACTTGTCATATGTAGTGCTAAGAACAGTTTATATAAACACAATTATATTCAGACTGTGCCTCCACACATGGCATTTATTATGCGCAGTTTGTATATAAATCGGTTACAAGAAGCATGTTCAAATCCTGTGCAACAGGTCCTGCTATTGTGTAGACACAGGCTTCCAACAAAATGACAGGAAGCTTTATCGTATCAACAGTATAGCAAAAAGTCACTTTATTCCTGAGACTTAATCATTGCTTTGAGAACTCAGAAGACATTAGATCTTTTTATCAAAAGGAGAAATTTTAGCGAGACCCTCTGTCTTTGCACCCCACCCTGAGTGTGATAAACTTGTGTCACAGCCCAGGTGTATTCCCACTTCCATTCTTTTACTGCACACCGCTGGCTTTAGTGCTGAGATGATGACAGGGAGAGTACTTTGGCACAGGTCTGAGGAGTCCTTATCCCCAAATTCCCTTTTGTTTTGTGCTGTCTGATCCCAAAGCTATCACAGTAAAACAAATGACACTGTGAGCTCTTTCAGTCTTGCCGTGAGAGTGTGAAATTAAAAACACACCCCACAATTGTTACATGGGGCCACGTTTATTTTCAATTGGCGGGGGAGGGGGAGAGAAGACACTTAAAAAGAGATGGATTTCATGTCCTCTGAGTAGCCAGATCGAGTTACTGTGTATTAAGTTATGCCTAAATCAGAAAGAGACTGTCTGCTCAAGTGTTTTATCACAAAGTAATGTTATTAAACATATCAAGTATTCCCACTCTCTCCCCTAGATTCTTTGATTTTTGCCTCCTTTGTTAGGCACAAACCACAGGGAGAAAGATTTCGGGAACAATACCAAGGCAGTTCATGAATCCAGGCAATCAATTCTGCCTCTCCCGAGCGGTTCATCCATCCTGAACTCAAGCTATCTTCCCTAAGCTACTCGTTCGCCACACGGAGGGCTGCGCCTTTCCCTGGGTGAGCAGCGTGGACCGGCCACAATTGTGTCTCGGGGCGCGCAGCATCGTGCTTTGTGCTGTTGGGGATAACGGATTCTCGGTCGCACACACATCCATCACCTAAGACAGGGAAACTCAACCAGGGTTTCCACGGCTGCAAAAGAAACAATGTGCTGAGACTCGGCAGCGCGGAGCTGAAGGGAACCTACGGGGCAAAGCCCAGGCAAGGGGAGAGGACGGAAGCCCTCGCACTCTTACCTCCACATTGAAATACTGCTCCGTTCCGCAGACTGTAGCACACACAATCCAAAGCAAGGTTTGCAAGAAAAACACCCCCGAGTGATGCACGAAATCCACCCGTCTTCCAGTGCTGAAGGCGAGTAAGATCATAGTGAACTGTGCTTCAACGGATGGACGAGCTCCCCTTCGTTCTCTCCCTTTCCCTCTCCCTCCCTCCCTTGTTTCCTTAAAAAAGAAAAAGAAAAAAAAGAAAAAAAAGAAGTCCTCCGGGTGGGCAAGGAGCCTGCAGGTTCACCCGCGGCCGGGCAGGGGCAGAGACGGGGCCGAGCTCGGCAGCCCCGAGGAGCGGCGGCGGAGCGG
>NW_022900917.1:25501474-25520203 GCF_012274545.1 Fukomys damarensis | reverse complement strand
TGTGGCTCCTCGTGGGGCCGGAGGAGCGCCAGGGCCGGGTCCTGGAGAGCGATCAGCACCCCCAGTAGAGCAGCCCCGAAGACCAGGGGCGCTGGGGGTCTAAGGAGCTGCGCCCGGGTTACCTTGCAGGGCCTGGGGGCTTGGGGCAGTGGCCGGGATGACCAAGTTTATGAGACGGGAGATGGCAAGTTCCACGCGTCCACAAGTTTGTGCGGGCCGCCTGGCCATGGCCCCGGGTTGCCCTGAACCCCGTCCAGCATCGCTACATTCACCTTCCGTGCTCCGGGGGCAGGCACGGGATTTGGGTGGGAAAACGGGTGCAACAATGAACGGGACGACGACGACCCTTTCCGAGTGGACGGCGGACGCGCGTACGGAGGGGCGCCCGATCGTGGAGGAAACGTCCGAGCAAGGGGCTGGGGGCGTGGGAGAGAACCTGGCCGTGGGAACGGGGGAAAGAGCTGGAGAACGGAGCGGGAGCAGCCTGGGGAAAGGCGAGTAAAGCAGCTAGGAGGGCGGGAGAAAGAGGCGCGCAGCCCGCGCGGGGGAGAGGCTGGCGGAGCCTGAGCTGCGGGCGCGAGGGGGAGGCTGCTGGCGAGAGGCGCGGACGAACGCGGACCGGGAGCTTCAGCAGGGGCTGCCAGCGAAGACCGGAGCCGCGGCGAAGCGAGGCAGTGGACAGGGGAGGCAGAGGCCACCGGCGCTTGGCAGGTGATGGTCTGGCTGGGAGAGGAAGGGGGAAGGGAGCGGTGAGGCAGGCATCTGTTTGCGGGCAGTGCCAGTGAATGTGCTTCTCCTTGCCAGCCAGCAGAGGGGAAAAGGAGCCCACGGGAGTGGAAAGAGGCAGCAGGCGAGCGAGGATAAGAATAAAGAGTGCTCTCGGTGTGACAGCTAACTCAGTGAGAAATGACAGACTGGACAAGGCTTATTTCATGGGTGAGTTGGTAAAGCAAGAAGTAGGACTACTAGAGGTCAGGACTGGTAAGCAGATGGAAAATGTTGAAAATAGTTTGCCAGATATGGGGACTGTAATCATTTGTCTCCCACCACCACCACCACCCCCCGCAGGAAGGGGCTAGAGGTGAGGAATGGGACTTTGCATCTATTTCTTTAAAAACCACAACAAATATACCCACCCAACTTGACCTGAGATTCCGAGGGAGCCTTTTCTAACAACCTGTACTGTGTACAGAACGTGGTGTCCGCAAAACAGTTTTGAAGATGCAGTGAAAGGATGTACTTATTTTTATAGGGTATTAAAATTTACAGATTGCTTCCACACATGGCATCTCATTTCATTCTCACAACATCCCTGATGGTTGGTTTTTATTTTACAGATGAAGACAATGATAGTATAAAAGATAATTTTCCAGCAAATCATACAAGTGGCAGAGTTCAGACCTGTGTTTACTGACTACTGATATATGTCCCATTATAATCCACTGACTTCCCACATAGAAATTCATTCTTATTCTTGACAGATTTATAATCCATAGATTGAGATGACTTATATAAAGGAAACCGAAGACAACGTGAGTCACAAGTTGAGTGCTGCTAGGCTATCAGCAAGGAGCGAATTCTCACTGTGAGAAACTTGTCAAAACAAAAACAGACACATTAACTGTGTATGTGGGAGACAAGGTACAAGGAAAGGCTTACAATGAAATATTGAGTTAAACTTTGAGCAAATAGGTGAATAATGTCGACCTAACCTTTTAAGATAGAAATACAGCGTTAGGAACGGTTATCTTCAAAATTATGTGTGGGCACATAAGGGAGGGGACAGGCACAAAAAGATGACAATGAAAGCAAGATTTTCATCCAGTTCCAAGGCTTGGCCTATGGAGTATTCTTGGCAACCTATGCTTTCTGGTAGTAGCCCTAAGAAAATTCAAAAGATAATTTCAAATGTGTGATTAATAAGAATGAGAACAAATTTTAAGCTATAACCATTAGATTAAGTAGTGGGCATTCACTAAAGATCAATGAGTAAGTGTTCAAGTTTTTATAAATACCTAACAAGTTAAACAATGCTTAATTTTAGTGGAGTAGCTCAGAAAACGTCACAGTTAAGAGAGTGAAATCACAGTGGCACTGTAAGGAGCAGCTATGCAAGCTACTATCCAGCCAGTTAGAAGACGCAGATGGTGTTTCCCTGATGTCACCAGAGAAAGCATCACAAAATAAGTGGTCCTTGAGTGGAATCTGGAATAATGAGTACAAATGTACTAGCAGATAAGAAAAGGAAGGATATTTCAGACCTGTGCACAGTGAAGCAAGAAATATGCAAATGGTTTTCCAGGGCCTTGGAGCTAGGGTGTGTTTAAAGTAAGGTCAGGATCAGAAAACTCAAGACTGAGTGTTCAAAGATGGGATCAGGAAGTCTGTGTCATGCTTCAGACTTTAGAATTTATCCTGAATAATTTTTAGAAAGAAAGAAAATTTCACTACCTTTTCTCTACATTTGATAATCCTCTAGAAGTTCTCATATGTTTTGCCTGCACTGTTCCATTAAGCATTTAATATCTACTGCTTGTGTAGATTTTTTTTATCTGTGCCTATCTAAAAAAGTTGGTGCAATAATACCATAGAAAGACTCAGTAGGTTGCCTGAGGAAATATAATCACTTTTTGTCAGGTATGTTTATTATTCCATCTCTCATTTGTTATCTATGTTTGTCCTTTAACAGCCCACAATTATGCAGTAGTTTCTATTCTCATATCTTAGTATTGTGGGCTTCCTATTGGTCTGAAACAAGGCTGTTTTCCTATCCACAATAAATTAAAGTGTAGAATGTCATGTTTTCCTTTAGGGTGTTAATGAAATCTTTTCTCCCAACTCTTGGCTCTCGCTGTGTGTACTTTCTATCAGATACTTTCTCTCTCCTGATGGTGTCAGGAGACTAATGAACAATCTTGAGATTATGTGAGACTAGACAAAAAGCGAAACCCAAAAGGGAAAAATAAGAAAATCATAGATAAATAGTGATTTCCATGGCAAAGCTTAGTAGCAATCTAATGAAATATTACATGGGAAAGAAGGAGTCTGAAGAAGTAAAAATACCTACATTTCTCAAGAGAATACCTCTACCTCTTAAACTTCACCTCGGCTTCCAGCCCTTCACTTAATAGTGAAGCAATCTGATGGCTGACTGGGATTGGGAAGAATTATAACTACTTCAAATACCATTGGAAAAAAAACTATGTCATCTTATCACCATTGAAAAGGATTTCTTTATAAACTAGGATCTTCCAAATGAACTGTATAGTGTTGGAAGTTACAGAACTGTTCATTTCTCTACCATATCAATTTAAACATTCCCTTCCCCGTTTACATTAGCTGAACCATTGGTACATTTTTTTTAGATTCAGAAAATGTTGAAGAAGTGCCAACCAATTGTTATCTATGTTACTGCATGGGACATTTAATGCAGACCAGGATTCTAGAGCCTTGTTATTTAAGATGTGCTCTGGATGGGAACCTCAGACCTGCGAAATGCAGTCTCTAACTTTACCAAGAAATCTTGGTGATTCATATGGATGGAAAAATTTGAGATATGCTGTTCTAGAGTTTGCACACAGTAGGACTAATTACAGTGTATCCAGGATTGTAATGTTATTGCATGGTTCTTTAAATAAAATTTCTGACAAGTTCCAATCAGCAGAATCCATGTGGTCCTAAAATCTTAATTATTTCCTCAAAAATATACAAACTTGTCCTGAATTACTGATATAATTTCTAACTTTCTGGAGCATGGTGTTTCTTAACAACTTACAAGAACTCTCCTTCTTAAAAAGAAAAATATGCATCTATCACCAATGCCAATGAAGATAGTCTAATTTTTCTCTATTTTACTGATTTGTGCCCTTTTCACCTTTATAGCAAAAATTTTTCCAAATATTTGGTCCTCTTCTCAGTGGCTGTGTCCACCTCCAGATGAAGCAATCCCACAACCACTGTACCAGCAGGACCAATGTTTGACCTACTATTGTTTCCATTTTATCTCTGAAATGGTAGGTTCCTCAAACTTGAGAGCCATTTTGAACCTTCGCATTTCCTTGGTATGCGAAAGACAAGAGGTACGATGGCCATTTCTACTTATTTACTTTTACAAAAATCTTGCCTTTGTATTGTCATTGACCTTCGTCCCAGTTACCTTGTTCTCTAGCACATGCCAAGGGTTCTAGATATCCAGACTTTAACTTAGTTCTCTTGCTTTAACTGCAAGACATTCTTCTCTCTTAAGTTTTTTCTATTACTGTACCCGTAGTCTGGTGATTTTGACATCTGCACCCCGGCCTTAATCTTATTTCTGTGATCTAGAATTCATAATGTGGTATCACTTTCAAATAAAAACTCACCATGTCACCCACCAAATTTCTCACTCTGTACTTTTAATGGTGTATTCCTTAGTTCTACCAAACCTTGGAGATATCTTGGAAATTAAAAATTAATTTCTGCTTACTGTTAAATCAGTCATGAGTAGCTACCTCGTTCCTCCTCCTATACTGCATTTCATCAATCTCCTTTATAAATTCATACTCACCATTTAATGGCTAACTCCTATAGTAGCCTGCAGCACATTGGGCTTCCAAATATTCTCTTTTTTGTCTCAGATGAGTTTATATATCAGTTTCAAAATAGAGCACTTATAATTTGGAAGGACAATTTTAAAATCCTCTCCTTTAAATTCCTTATTATTGAGACAAATAAATTGAGATTTAGCAAGATTAACTGTCATGACTAGCTGGCATAGGTAAGACACACACATGAATTTACATCTACTTTCTTTCAAATAAAAACATTACAAATTACTTTAGACATGCAAGCAAATACATGATCAATAAAAGTAAGAAATAGTTTTATTGCTATTTTACTGATGACCCATATAAATAAATGAGATGACCTGAATTTAAACTATGAGATACATTATGTCATGATTTTATAATATGGTGACACCTGGCCAAATGCAGAAGTGCAGAATGCACTGAGGTTACCCCAAGACCCTTGCATAGTACTAGGAAGCATATTATTTTTAATTTTCTTCGTCTATACAATGAGATTTCATTTTTTGAGTAGTTGTGAGGATTATATGAGATTCTATATCTGGAAGCTTCTATACATTGACAAATGCTAAGCAATGATCACTGTAGTGTGTGGTTATTAGATACCATATACCAAACAGGTAGGCAGCTAAGACTCATTGAAACTGGTTAAATTCAGACTGAAAACTCTAAGAGCATTCCTAGTAAGTTATATTGAGGAGTAACAAGTGATATAAGTCTTTCTGGTATTAATAGAAATGATGGAAGTTTTACTTCTTAGTAAACAAAAAGGAGCTTAAAATGATAGACTTTAACATTGTAATAAAAATATAATTAGCCTCTTTTGAGCTATTGCATAGTGTATTAAATGTGCATTTTGTTAGTTCACAGACATGGAGTGGTAAATGGAAAGCAGGATAGAAATTAAATAGGCATTTATTAAGAGCCATAAGATCATAGCAAAAGTGTATAATAATAAAAATGAATATTTTCCATTAAATTATAGCCATTGAATTTGAACTTTTATTTAAATTTAAGAAGTTTAGAGAAACTTTCTATGAGCTAATTTCCAACAATAATGAGAAAATAAACATTAGAAAAATGAATTAATGCATAACAGTATAGTTACAGGAAGTATAGTAATGGATAGAGAAAATGTATGACGATCTTAGTTCTAGTAGATTTTTGTTTTAATTGTGTATTTCATCATTTTGAAATTATTTAACCTCACTTTACTTTAAGTTTGTCATTACCAGAACAGGGAGAATCATTATAGTGTTGCTTCTTACCATTTAGAAACTTAGTAAAAGAAACTTAATAGTTGTCTTGTATGTATTTCACTATCTCCCTCGCCATTTCTCTCTTTCTTATGTAGGGTGTTCTAATGGTCTGAAAACGTAATGAGTTCATATGCCTCTACTTTTATAAAAAAGGGCTAAAAGTGTAGGGAAAGTGGGAAGGGTAGGGGAAAGGTAATAAAGGGAAGGAAAAAATAGAAAATGAAAAATATGGAAATAAAATGTTTGTAAATGGGAGGGGAGGAGGGGGTGAAGAGTGGGCAGGGACAAGGGGAAAAATGAGAACCAAGACCTGTCATGTAAAGGTACAAGATTGCAATAATGAATGCAACTGTAATGTATACCTAAAATATACCAATAAACTCAATGAGGGAAAAAATGGTAAAAAAAAAAAAATCTCCCAAAAGTGTCAATTTTCCTATTGTACACATTGGGTTTTGTTATTGTTTTATTCAATATTATTAAGATATATTTCTGTTTACATTAGATACTTGTGCTTTTTTGTCATTCACAGAGTCAAAAAATAAGCTAGCTGTGCACTATAAATTATAAAACAATAATTGTCTATAAATCTAAAGGTTTAATGTTTTAAATCTAAAAGCATAAAGAATTTTCATTGATAAAATTAAATGTAAGCTGTTTAAGTTAATTATGATTGTAGTTCAGTATCAATAATCATAACAATACAATTATTTAATTTTAATGTAACTATTTTCTATAAAATTAAAACTCAAATGAATAAAATGAAAAGCACATGACTTAAAATGAGTTAAAAATTGTTTATCTATACCCAAAATTTTCTTTAACATCAGATGTAATGATACATTTCAGAATAAAATCATCATCTCATTAGCCAGGCCTTGTCTTATAATTGCCAAAATGAACAACATATGCTACCAATTATACATAAATGCAACTGAAGTGTTACTACTAAGGATTCTGCAATGGCAATAAAATTTACAAATTTTAATTAATCTATTATGAAGTTACATCTTTATTTAGCCAATTTAAAATTACTTTTACTTTAAAAATGCTTAGTGCACTTATATTAAAATTACATTTTACCTTCTAATTTAAAGAATCTTTCTCAATTGCTCGGTTGTAACTTGTAAAATAAGGTAGTGAATGAAGTTAGATGGATATTTTCACATGAAGTTTTAGCTCGTTTTAAGCATTACTTTAAATTGGACTGAAACCAAACTTCATATGACTGTGAGAACTCAATTGTTTATCCATACATTATAGAAATACTGAATTGTAGAATGACAAATGTACAGATGTTTCACTTCATGATTTTACCCAATGAAAAAAAAGACGCTGTGTCTTAGGCTGGGCTGCTGTGACAAATTTTACATTGGCTGCTTAAATGCACTGACTGGCTTTGAGGTAGGAAGCCTGTCGACCATGCTATGCTCTATATATTCACTTGTGAAATGAGCAATTTTAACCAGACAAATTCCGAAGTATTTGAAAGGTCTCAAGTTCTGTGAATATATAAGTTTGGTGATAACTCAAAAGTCATAATGCCTGTCTTACTACAAGGTCAGAATTTGAAATATTGGACCAGCTATAAATATATTTTAGCCTAAAATATTTGTTGGATTAGTAAGTTTAATTCTGTAACTATGCAAAATAAATGAAGTATTTCCTAGGTTACTCTAACTTAACTTCAGAGGAAGACATGGGTTGAAATAATAGTAACGTGAGGTTTTTTTATACTTATACGTTGTTTCTCCATTAAAAGCTGTCTGTAATGTGTTCGCATTTGCCAGGCTTTCCCACTAGGGGGCCTCATAATGTGTGCGACTGAGAAGAAGAAAGCTTTTTATTTCAGTTTTATTTTTATTTTTGGATAGCTGTAGTAGCACAAGTTAATCAGTATTTTTCATACTTGAAAAACTGTGTTTATATGAAATTGATCAGCTGTAAACTATTTCATGGTAAGAGAATTCAGTTGGTTTTCATTGAAAATTTTTAAAATTTTACTTCTGTGTTACCAATTGGTCAAATAGATTAATAAAATGTGTTCATTGAAGTAAAATAATACTAGATAATAGTCAGTTATTATAAAAGTGAAAATAGGTACTTGTTTAGTGCTAAATATAATACAGATAAATTAAGCATTTGACCATACTAAATTTGATAATTTTTAGTCATAATCAAATGCTGTTTACATTATCTTTTGTGGTTCATTGATCTATATTTAATATTTAAAATTATAAAATAATTGTTAGTACCGCTTTTATGGAAGACATTTATTAAGCCTTTTAAAAATTACTTGCAGATTTAGCAAGCAAAAGCACAAAATTATTAGACATAATCATAGTTATATTAGAGTTTCACATAAAAAATAAAATTCCATATAAATACATCCTATGTAATATTTGAGAATGCATACTGAAGAATTATATCCTCTTTCTAGGAAATTCAAATGGAATTGAGCATCCTGAATTGTATATAACAAACTTACATATGGTATGAATATATGCAGTAGATTAAAGCTCTAACAAATTGATAGATATATGATATAGTTCTGTTTCCATTATTTAAAACTTAAATTTTAGCCTTCTTTAAGGTTAAAAAATGAGGGACAAAGAAGAATGAAGATATATTACACAGAGTTACAAATTCCCTGTGATGAATGTGATCATTATGTATATCTAAAGTATACCAATAAAATTAATTTTAAAAAGAAAAGAATGAGGTGCAATTAATGTTACAGAAAGATAGGGAGGAAAGAATGTGACCAAAGAAGGAGAAAAGGGAGAAGAAAATAAAAAAATTACTCTGGCTTCATTAAAGTAACCCGTGAACATCTGTGACCATCTAGCAACTGTGAAAAGAGTTAGGGGCACAAGAAGGATTAAGCTTGATGTTCTGAAACAGGTACAGTGCCAACAAGTTGAAAAGCAACACTCGCATTAATGAGAGATTGCACAAAAACAGTGATCTATGGGAGATGGACTGGAAAAGCAAGAAGAAACAGAGAAATGACAAGGACAATAAGAGAGAGTTACAAAGAGTGAAATTACAAGAGGAGTAGAAGTCCCAACTGAAAAAAAGAGCCCCAGTAACTTGAATCAGTTGTGCTATCTGTAGTAGTGTAATGGAGTGGGTCAGTCTTCTATTCTCCAAAAATAAAAGAAGGAAAGCAAGCCAAGATATCCTCTTTTGATTTTCTTTGGTATCACCCCTTACAGCATAAAGCCTAGTTTAGGAAAACATGAATACTAAATTTTGCTTAAAGAATAAGAAATGAATTGGTAATACTTATGAAAACCAATGCATGTAAATAATGTAATTTTGGTTGGTTTTATCCTTTGCATTTTATCAGGATCAATTCATATTCCTGTATTCTCTGATTTATTTTGGATTTTAAAAATCTACTTATTTTTAAACTTGAGAAACAAAGTGAGTTAGTTTTAAATTGTTAGATCAATCTTAGTGTTACGCAATGAAAGTCTTTGAATTCTTTTAGTTCTGGTATATGATTATTTAATTTTATATTTATTTCAAAAGCCCATTGACTGTTATTCACTCCTTTACCATGTGTTATCCCTGTTTGATCTGGTAAATTTAGGAGCATCGTTATTTCAATAAATTTTCTTCTATCAGATTTATGGATACTTTTATATTTACTGTTTCTTCTGTGCTTCAAAATATTACATAATAGATTCTATTTTTCAACACACAACAATTTTATTTATTTATTTATTTTATTTATTTATAATTTTTTGCTTTCTATTTGATTTTCTGATTTTATGCAGTATTCAAGCCTGCAAACTGTATGATATCCATACTCTTTTTTTAAATGCTTCCAATGTGGCGCTTATCTATAATGGAATTTTTTAAAATTAAACTGGCATATGGGAATAAACTACACTATTTCCAAATAAATTACAAAATATATTTAATCTATTTCTCAGAAAAGCTCCTAGGTTTTCTTTTGTTGTTCCGTTTTGTCTTTTACTACTGAGGATTTAACCCAGGACCTTGCACCACAAGTTCTGTGTCACTGCGCTACTTCCCTGGTATTCTTATTTCATTTAGAGACAGGTTCTCACTAAATTGCCCAGGTTGGACTTTAACTTGTGTTCATCCTGTTTCAACCTCTGGAGTAGGAGGGGTTATAAGCATGTGCCACCACACCTGGTGAGTTTTGCTTTTTTTTTTAAAGCTATTTCCCATATCATTACAAGTTAAAATGTCTCAATGTTTAGATTATTTGTCAAATGAAGTGGAAAATTGATGAGAAATAAACATTCTCATCTAAATAAAAATCTTTTATACTGAAGAGAAAAATGACTATATTCCATAAACATAGCATATATTGTCTTATTTCTATGAAAAATTATTTAAAGGGCACTTACTGGTGTGGATTTTGAACTAAAGTAGGGGAGGATCATAATAAATAAGGCTTGTGGAGTTAAGAAGCTTATTCAAATAGAAAAACATGCATAGGAAAAGTTGTGTAACTTAATAGATAGAAAACAAGGTTTGCTATCACATACATGGCAATTAATTATCTATCAAGATTTCTAACTATAGACCTGAACCACTAGGAGCTAGCATGTAGGGGATATTCATCAGTATACTCTCTAGTAAAAGCTATGCTCTCAATTACATGCCATATCCTTAATGTAGGACATTTAATAGGACAATTAGGCTGTTATCACCATGTCATGCTATTTTCCAGTAGCAATTCACATTAGAAGGTGATATGGTGTTTCCCAATGTTTCTTTGTTCAAAATGCCAAGATATCTTCATTGAGGAATCTAGCCCTTCTGATATTTTGATTTATGGTTATTCAACCTCTTAATAATTTCAATATTATTTTGTTGAGGTCTCCTTCTAGATGAGGGGACTTGGGGAGATGACCACTGACACAGTGAATGACCAAAAGCTGATGGCTAATGGCAAAGTTTATTTCTCACCCAGGGTCTTTACAGTACACACAAAAGCATGATCACTGTGGTTTGATGACTAACAGCAGTTACGAGCAGTGATTAGCAGCAGTCATGAGCAGATACACATTGTTCAAACTAAAGACATAACATCTAGATAAAACAACAATTGTTTACGACTAAAAGGGAGTGTAAACCAGTAATGGGAGTAAAGAAGAGATTGGGGGTTGTTTGTAGGTCAAGGGACTTGGCTCCAGCACGTCGCCTTTGGGACATCTGTGCCCCAGTAAGAACCAGCATTCTGGGACTCAGGGTCAGCGCTTCGGCCGGCTGTCCTCTGGTGCCCCAACAATTCCCCCTATTATTTTTTCCAAAGGCCCAGCATAGCAGTGAGGATATGCCCAGAGGGTCATGCATCTATCTGTCGTTTGAGGAGACAGTATCCTGTGGAAAATAATATGATAACCAATAAGGGAACAGTAAAAGCACTGGATACGGAGTGTGTGAGGCCTTGAAACATGCCACGAGGTTCAACCCCTCTCAACTGGTCAGCAGTATAAGTGGCCATATCTTGATAGGGTACAGGTGCCAATGATTTATCAAAAGTGGATGAGATATCTTGTAACAAGTCGTTTACATTGATGGACAAGTTGTTATGAAATTCTTGTAGATGATATTTAATCTGATCCCGGTCATAATGGGTGCGATTGTACAGATGTGGAGGGGGTGACACAGATTTGCGAGGAATTCTAATCACGTTGTATCATGACCTGATGTTGAAGGGCAACTATCTGGTCTCCCAGCCATTTCACAGTTTGTGGTAAGTCTTCGAATTTAGATTACAATTCTTGATCAATAGCACATTGTTTCAACCATAGCTGGTGTGGATCCTTCTACCAAGTACATACAAAATCATGTGTTTGTACTGCGGTCTGTAGGCCCACACCAGCAACTGCAGCTGTGGCTATCACTGCAATGGGCCCTAAGACTAGCAGTACCAATTCGACAACAAAACGCTTAAAGTGGTGATATAATTTAGACAGAATTTGATAAGCTAAGCCCCCATAGGGGTCAGCTTGCAAGGGCTGAGTAAGATTAACTGGTAGCCAGATGCCTGTTCAGGCCTTCAACAGAAAAGAGGAATCACAAGTGGCTTTGAAAGGAACAGAAGCATAAGGCAGGTATACAATCTACATTCAGAACAAGTTACACTATTTTGGGATAAATTGAAACTAGCAGATCCTATCATGATAACAAATGCAACAACTTACACAAAAACGAGCATTATGAGTAAAATGATACTCAGAATAGGAGCAGGAAGCATCAGCAAACTTTCCTTTCCAAGTTAACCAGTGGTGGAGTGTAGCAGGAAGCTTCCAAAGGTCCCATTGTTTGGGGCTCAGTGAGGTAAGGATTCGTGGCTGAGGTGGTGCAAGGCCTCCTTCATGCCACAAGAAGTCCACCCTGTCTTCCTGGGAGGTGCAGGCAAGGACAGCAAGCATAGTGAGAAACAAGCTCCGGAGTATGAGCCTTTCCAGTAGTGGCCACTATTCGTTCCACCTTTTGAGTGAGGCTCTTAACCTAGCCCCATGTTGGTGGGTTCACACACATCTTTCTCTTTCCCTTGGGCCTGATGGCAAGGGCAGCCATGTGAAAAGTGATGTTAGATTCTGCAGGAGTTACAACTTTCATTCTTGGGAGGAAGCTTGGTTCCAGTAGAGGTGTCCACTTGAGAGCAGGGTGCTGGCCAGAGGCACCATTTTGGGATCCAGACATGTTCAGCCTGGTCCCAGAGCGAGGACTTTCACAGGGACCCAGGCGTTCCACTCCTGTCATTTCACATGAGCAAAAAAAGGTAATTGTAAAGAAGAAGAGAGAGAAGATTGTAAAGTAGATGTGAAGTGTCTTTGTGCTCTGGATAGTGGATCAGCAGTACAAGGCAGGTTAAGAAGTAAATGACATACAAAGCAAGATGCAAGCGTGCAGTTGGGGAGGTACACACAACCCAAGGGCAATTCCCCCTTTTTATTTTTGCTAGCTGTAATTTGATAGTGTAAGGAGTACGCTCAATGATAGTTTGCCCTTGCGGATTGTCAGGAATTCCAGTCACATGGGTAATGTCCCATGTTTTGTAAAATTGTTTAAAAGCATGGAAGTTATAAGCAGGACCGTTATCTGTTTTGAGCTCAGCAGGAACACCCATAACAACAGAGGCAGAATACAAGAAGTTTTTTATGTGAGAAGTTTTTTCTTCTGGCATGGCTGTGGCTCACCTAAATCCTGAAAAGGTATCAATAGCAACATGAATATATTTAAGCATGCCGAAAAGAAGAAAATGAGTAACATCCATTTGTCAAATATGATTAGGAACACAGCCTCTAGGATTAGTGTCGGGAGGAGCTTGTCTCAAGTGTAGAGGGCAGCAAACAGAACAGGTCCACACAATCAACTTGTCTGTGGCAAAAGGCATTTTTCTTTTTTGATGTAATCATCCTGTGTTAGAATGTAACATTTGGTGTTCTTCTTTAGCAGAAGCAAAGGCAACAGTTAATAATTTAACAGCACAATCATTAACATAAGTAAGTGGACCTGGGAGTCAGGAATGAGAGAGAATATATTTGTTGGTCTCTGAAAATTGATATTTTATTTAATTTAGGAGCATCAGTAAAAAAAGTATTTTGTTAGAGGAATGGGGGATGAGGAAACAATAGAAGAAATAATCCAATCATGTTGGGGCAAGGACAACAAGGGATCATGAGCTAAACGAAACAAAACTTTTCCGTAAAAATCAGCCATAGCAATTTGAAAATCGTGAGGAAATCACTTTAAAGTTTGAAACTGGCATGAAGTGAGAGGCAGATGAATAGCATCAGGATCAACATCTTTTAACTGCATTACCTGAGTTTGTTCTGAAACAATGAGAGAGGCAATTAGTTCAAAATATGGCGTGACTTTGTGGGGAGGCTGAACAGGAAGATAAATCCATTCAACAGGAGAGTTTGCTTGATAAAGAAGTCCTGTGGAGCTTTCATGAGTGTTAATAACAAGAAAAGAAAGAGGCAAATCATCACGAATACGAAAAGTACATGGAGATTTTAAAGCACTTTCAACAAGTTGTAGTTCTTCTAAAGCCTTTTCAGAGAGGTTTCTTGGGCTGTCTAAAGCAGAGGGTTCTGATGATGTAGAAAACAGGTTAAGCAACCAGTAATTAGGGATACCTAATATGGGACAAATCCAATTGATATCTCCCAATAAATCTTAGTTGCCTGTAACCTGAATCCCAAATAGGAGTAAGGATCGTTGGTTTGAATTTTTTTCTGGATCAATTTGAAACCCATGTTGTTTTAAATTATCATTATTATTATTATTATTATTATTATTATTATTATTATTATTTATTACTAAGCAAAATTGGTTAGTGGGAAGATAAGTATGTCTGTAAATCCAAATTTCAATATACTCCTTAATCCAGAGTAAAGTTTAAAAAGAGTATACTTTAAGCACCTCATTTTATAATCCAGTACATTAATTCCAGAGTGTTTAAGTGTATTATTCAATGTTAAAAGCTTCTTTTATTTGGACTCAGATTTCATTAGTTGTTCTACTAAATGTTTCGTGCATTATGTGTGGTTACTATAGACACAAAGATTCAGAATGTGGAATACATGAGTATATTTCAATTGATTATTCATGCTAACTCTTCAATCATCACAGGTTTGCTTTCTTTCTTGTATTTTAGATTGAAATAGTTCTTCGGATTGAAGAAAACAGAAACAAAACACAAGCGTCACAAACATTGCCTTGTTGGCCGATAGTTTAAATGAAAATTACCTATGAAGCTCGTCTCTTGTTCTATGTCTTTGCATTTCTCTGGTTCTAATTATAACTTTTAAAATCTAAAATATCCTTTTAACACAATCACATTTTAAGCTTTGTTATTCAGATGTTTTTAATATTATCCCTTTCATTTTTTAAGTAAACATTTGTTTCTTGATTATGGGTTTGTATATCAAAAATAGAATTATAAAAATAGAAATTTCCAAAATGTTTACATTGGTAAATAAATCACTACACTAAGAGTTTAGTATCAAAACTGTGTTGAAAATAATGTTGTAAATAACCATCTGTAGACCTAGAAGTGCCAGTTTTGAGAAAAAACACAATGTTTCATCTCTCAAAATTATGTTAGTGTGCAAATTTTGTGAAGCAGTTTGCTGTCCTCCACTTCAAGCCCCTGAAATCACTGCTGGTATTAAGTAAAAGCAGATATTAACAGCATTTGCTCACTTTCTTATTTAAAGCATACTCTGACATGGCAGGTAAACATGCATTAATCTATTTTAGACTGGAATATATGGTCCTCTGAACAGCAACTTCCTTCTTTTTTCACTGTCACCAACATACATCAAGCAGGAATTACCAAGCTTTTCCTGACACTGTCCAGCTCACATATAACCCGCCATGATTTGTTTCTTTCCTTTCTTGTATGGAAAACCTTTTGTGCTATTTCAGAGAACAAATAGATGCTGTAAAACCATGATGCTGCTACCTAACTGGGGAATGAAAATAAGTATTTCTGTTGTAATAAAATATATTGGAATATTGATGATATATTAATGTAT
Source organism: Fukomys damarensis (assembly GCF_012274545.1). Classification (NCBI taxonomy): domain Eukaryota; kingdom Metazoa; phylum Chordata; class Mammalia; order Rodentia; family Bathyergidae; genus Fukomys; species Fukomys damarensis. Next base: position 25,504,834 of record NW_022900917.1, on the reverse strand, counting down.
AAAGAGTCCATGATAAGTGTATAATTTTTATCAAAACTGTGAATTCTGTTTAGTGATAATTTCACATTATTGTTTTCATTGAAACAGTTTTCAGTGGGCTGCTTCAGTGTTTGGATGTTTTTTGTAAGGCCTTATCTGAGCTTTGTTCTTGTTTTTGGCCTCCCTTTTTAAAAATTTTGGCATTATGACCAGATTTAGGTGCCATAGTGTCTTACTCAGAAGCAGAGTAGTAGGTTTGCTTGCTGCCCACCATAGTAAGACAATGACTCCAAGGACAGACATGCTATTTATGAAGGCTTTAAGTTCCCCAAGTATGCCGTTTGTCTCCTAAAATTTATTGTATTTACCAGGATCATCTGGGCCTTTCCACATCTCCCATGAGAAGAGATATTCACTTAATCTGTGTGAAGCATTCAGATGTTTTGGATAATTTTTCTGTCTCAAGAAATAGATCCAATTGTCTGGACCCAGGAGTATAGTGTCTTCTAGCATTCACAAAACTGGCAGGCTAATTTCTTTAAGTGAGATAAAAATGCAATCACTTTATCATTTTTGAATGGCATTTTTCAACAAAATGGGATATTGATAAGAAAAGGATTTCTGGATGAAGAAGTATGAAATCACAATGCCTGATAACTATTTAAGGGAAGTCCATGGAAATTGTTACTAAATATGTTCAACAAACTGTATGATCAACAAGAAGATAAATTGTATGGTTAACTAGGAAGTAAAACCTTTATTTCCCATTAATAAGGAGGTATTGAGAGGTAGTTGTATGGTGACAACTAGAAAACTGTAATAGTACATAAGATCCTAATGAGATAACTGACATTTTGAAATGGGAAGAAAAGGGCTAAAGGTGTAGGGAAAGTGGGAAGGGTCGGGGAAAGGTAATAAGGGAAAAGAAAAAAATGTGAGAAAATGAAAAGATGGAACTAAAGTGTTGGTAAATGGGGAGTGGAGGAGGGGGTAAAGGGAGGGCAGGGACAAAGGGAAAAAAAGAGAACCAAGACCTGTCATGTAAAGGTACAAGATCCCAGTGATGAATGTAACTGTACTGTATACCTAAAAATGTACCAATAAACTCAATAAAAAAATAGGTTCAATTATTGCTATCTAAACCATGTGCTGTAATTACTAACACTCCTCATGGGAGAGGCTGATTCAAGTGAGAATTCCTCACCACTGTAGTGAGAAACATCAGATCCATGCATTGTGACAACCAGTACTGTACTAAGAAGTTCTAGATGGCCAGAAGAGGTCTTACTTTCTTCCTTTCACATAACAGTTAAAGAGACAACATACTCAAAGGAGGAAAGTTCACAAGGGGTGTGGGTAGAAAACAGGTAAATTTTAAAGGATTTGGCTGTTTCATTTGAGAGAAGAGAAGAGTGATATGTGATTCTCATTGAGAAAGAATAGAAAAAAAAATGCTGTCTTTACAACTTCATCCTTTCTGCCATCTATCATGCCTATCTTTGATCTAGGAAAAGTCAATAGTGAAAGATCTGAGTTTTGTTTTGTTTCTTTGTTTAATAATGGTCCCTATATGCTGTAAAAGAGCTTTGATCAGTAGCCATCATGTTGTCAGAGGAGCTCCTATTTAAACTGAGTACCTGGGCTGGGGATGACAGTGCATACCTGTAATCTTAGTACCCAGGAAGAAACTGAGTACACAGACCACAGAGCCATGTGGCTTTCTACCCTGACATGCCCATTTTGAGGTGGATAGATTGAATCTCAATAATAACAATGAGGAGGGCTAACATGCCTTGCTTGTCAAATGGAAACTGTATGTCCAAGACTGCAGCAGGCAGGATCCCAGCAGCATCTCAGCTTTACATGAAAAACATGGCACCTACATTGTAAAGTGCATTTTATTTCTTCTGCACCTCCAAAATTAAAATGGTTCCATGAGCTCTCAACTCTGAGAGGTAGGTCTAAATTTTTTACTTGAGTCATTGATATTTTGGTTCAGCAAAAATTTGATGGTATGCATTAGACTAAATATTCTACTGAAGTGTTTAGCCTCAGCACCAGCTACGCTGAACTTAAAATTCATAAATCACGCTTAACCTTCTAATGTTTATATTTATAACTTCAGTAAGTGAAGAACTTGTATTTATAGCATTAATCCTGGATTTTACAAAAGCACCTAACTTTTAAAAATCCAGTCTATCCTATCTGTAAATTGAAATGCCACCCAGTTCCCGGTATACACAATATAAATGTATTCAAGAAATAATATAATACCACAATATGCAAAATTATATACTCTTTTGTAAAGAATCACAAACCAGGGCTGGGATTTAGCTCAGTGGTTCTGCTGCCTGCCTTGCAAGCACAATGACCCGAGTTTATCCCCGGTACCAAAAAAACAAAAACAAAAACAAAAACAAAGAAACAAAAAACAAAAAAACCAAAACCCAGAATCACAAAGTAACATAAAACATGTAAAGCTTAATTCGAAAAATGTACTAAAATATAAAACAAAAAGAATGGAGGTGCCATAAAATGGCATAATGAATTGAAGGTATTCTGACAAAGCAAATGGTCTTACACACTTGCACAAACAAATTTCAAGATCCCATGTATATGACATAAGTTGTTATCAGCTTCCAGAATAAGCCACAGTTTATTAGTAAAACACATGAAAATGGACATATTTTATGTGTCCATTTCTTTATATAATAAGCAAATTTGTTGAATATACATCAAATATTAGAAAGTACTGAGAAAAACATAATTTATTTTATTTCATCATAAACTAAATATGAAATGAAAATGAAATTGGTATATGAAGAAGGGAAGATGAGCAACTCAGATAATGGCATCATCTAAGAAGATTGGATAAGATTTTCACAGTGGAGAATTTAAAGAGAGATCAGACCTAAAAGAATAAACCAGTTTAATGTGAAAATAATAATAATGGTTGTAACAGATGAAAAAGAACAGAGAAGAAGAAAGAAAGGGAGAAAGAGAAAAGTCGTCTATGAAACACTCAAGGCAAGCTTGCTAATCCAAATCCAATCTTTGTAAGAATCTCTGAGATGAGTACCTTATTGCATTTTACAAATAAAGAAAAGGGATTTTATTATAGTGAAGCAATTAAAAATGACAGAAAAAATATTAGAGCTTGTATCATGGGATAACATTAAACAAGCAAAGAAGCAAAATTAGTATCTATTTTAAAAGTAAGTAAGTAGATTTTAGGGTTATAAGAATAACTGTTAAAGATGAATTACCTAAATTTGAATTTTAGCACCATTATTTCAATAGATGTTGGTCATATTATTTATTATCTTGATATTTTAGTCTATTTTATCTCTTTCTCTGTTTTTTTTTTTTTTTTTTTTTTTT
>NW_022900917.1:25376942-25501084 GCF_012274545.1 Fukomys damarensis | reverse complement strand
TTTTTTTTTTTTTTTTTTTTTTTTTTTTTTTTTTTTGCACTTGTGAAGCAGGCACTGCAACCACTCACTGAGATAAATCCCCAGTCTATTTCATCTCTTAATTCTTCAGTCTTCTAATTCACTAATGGGGAAAATGGTACTTACTTTATAATGTGACAGTTAAATGCAAGGGCTTATAACAAATGGAGTGCAGCTCCTTATGATACACCCTCAAAACGTCAAATATTCAGTATGTTCATTATTATCACAATAACATGTTTAGAATACTTTTGCTCTCAAGAGAATGTCATGAACAGAATATGATAAAAATGCAATGAGTAAACTTTGATATTTTGTAATTTTAATGACATTTTCCAGATTATTTATTTTAAACATTTATTAGCATAAATTCACAGTATTTCCTTTCTATTCTTTGACATCTGTAGACTCTGTAGTGATGTCACCTCTTTCTTTCTCAATATTCGTAATTTACTTCTGTGCTCTTCCCTTGTGGCTGCCTATCTCTTCTCCTTAGGAGACTTCATTTGCACACCTTCGTAGAAATTTCCCACAGTTAACTTGTGGATTTGTTGGCTGATTTTTTTTGTTTTGTTTTGTCCAAGTGTTTAATTTTGGATAATTTCTAATATATTGTTGTCAATTTTACTAGTCTCTTATTTTCTGTAGAAAACTCTTCGTTACATACAGTGCCTGGAAATCAGACATTTTAGATTGCATTTATAGAAGTTTGATATGAGTTTTGTAAAATATTAACTATATTTCTACTTTATGTACTTAATTTTTCCTTTACCTACTTAATCATATAAAATGTAGACAAGAAAAAATATATACTTTATTTCACATTAAGTTAGTTTTTATGGATTAACTATCTCATCATTAAAAGTTATATTTTCCTTAACTCCATAATCCCAGACATTGTAAATTTTACCATAACAAATACTGGATATTGTTGTATTGTCATATAGGCAACTGACCCATTTCTATAGGAAATAATGTACTTGCAAATGGTTTGATCCTTCCTAAATTTCCCTGTTATTTAGGAGCAGAGTGGGTACTGTTTTCGGGTAATTTTGTCCTATCGTTAATGTAATCACTCTCATTATTTTATCAGATAATGTGTGGATATAAGAATTTCTGTATTAGTTAGATGCACACACTATTCCTGCCCCAGGCTGACCCTCAGGGGTAAAGCCTTCTGGCCTTTTCAGGTATTACTTTCTTAGGTCTCTAGTTATGTCAAAGGCATGTGATAATCAGTACTCAAAAGAAGACACAACAGGAAGATCTGCAAATACTGATACTCTGATCTTTGGAGCTCTGTGGTTATGTATTCAAACTCTTGCCACCTTTGCCTCCTCAGACTCCCACCCGTAGCTTATTGAGCTCAGTCAGGGCAATCAGCTACACAACGGAGCCTGAAAGTTCCCTAGGGCTCTATCCATCACAGACTAATGCCACATGCTTCCTCTCCCTCTGGTCCTAAATTAGCTAAAGGCCAACATCTCAAAAGTGTTACTTTTCTCTCTTTTTAATTGCTTTAGGTGGCAATAAATTTGACTTCTGTTGTTCTATTTTGTGTGCATTTGTGTGCGTTGGTGAGTTAGCAAAAGCCACATATAGTAAGTCCCCAATTTAAGAATGAGTTCCATTCACCTGGAAGAACATTTGTAAGTAGGATTCATTCATAAGTCCAACAAAGTGAGTCTTATATTCCTTTAACACAAATATACAATATAAAGCATAAAAACTCCAAACATACAAACACAGTAAGCCCCTGACTGTACTGCAGTACTGTACACTATCACACTGCTCAGTAAGCACACAGCAATACAACTGTGACAATGTCTGGCAGTCACACGAGATAGCTCTGCTATCTGTTCACATCTACAAATGTCCATAATGTCCTTATCTGTGAAAGTTCACAACCCAAATGTTCATAAGTCGGGGACTTACTGTAACTCTTTTCATACAAATTTGTACAGTGTTAAATCCCTTTTTATTAGCAGAGTGATAACCTATCAATTTTCTTACATAATATTTAGGTTAAAATTTAAGAAATCTTGAATATTCTCAAATCTGAAGTATCTGTTCTGCATAAGACTTATCAGGAAAGGACTCTCCATTTTTCTGAGCCTCATGAACTACACAGTGAAGGAGAAGCAAGAAGTAATCGGCATTCTTGGTTGTTTTGGTTGCTCTGGGTCCTTTTACCTGAGTCCTTTCCACTAGACCCACAAGACTGATGATTTCTACATGGCATATTTTTCTTTCAATTTCTAATGGTCAATTTCTAGTTTATAGAAAAAATGAAGTTCTCAAATTCAGCTTGTATTTTACTGCTTTATAAATACACACAGGAATTCTAAAAGCTTTTTTGTAGACGTTCAGATTTCCTACATATCGATATACTACTGGCAAAAGAAAAAAATAAACGGTACTATATAGTGTTTCATGGTATGTTTTCCTTTTGTTTTTGTTTTCCTTAGATTTCCTTTTTTTAATGTACTGGCTATGACTTACAAACAATATTTTGTTCCAAAAGGGAAATTCCAGCATTCTAGGAGAACTGTATTTAATCTTCCACTATTTATTATCTTGTTTCTGGTAGGTTTCAATAAGAGAAACTTTTCTATTCCCTTGTACTCCTATTGTGACAAAATCTTTTTTCATGAATATGTGTTGAAATAAAATTTTTCCTTCACCATCATCCTTCATCATGTGAATTTTTTTGTTTTCATTTTTGGTCAGTTAAGTAGATCTCAGTACTTGGTATCTGTAACTTGTTTTATTTGTTTATATTAATTGGCACATAAAATTTTACATATTTATGAGGCACTATGTGAACTTTTGATATTTGTGCATATTGTATGATGTTCAACTCTAGATAAGTATGTCTATACCTCAAACAATAAGTATTTTATTTTTTTGTTTGTTTTTTTGAGACAGGGTCTCACTATGTAGTTGAGACTGCCCTGGAACTCACTATGTAGACCAGGCTGGTCTCAAACTCATAGCAATCCTCCTCCCTCAGCCTCCCGAATGTGGGATTATAGGCATGTGCCACCTTGCCCAGTCAATAAGTATTTTCAAAAGCCTTTCTCCTAGATTTTTCTGAAAAGCTTTTTTTTTTCTTTTGATAGTTACCTTTCTGAGTAATGTAGTAGCAAAACTTATTTATTTTCTCTAACTATGATAGTTATTCACTGGGCTCTTGTATTCTATATCTTTAAAGGAGTTTGTTCATTCCATTTTCTAGTCAAATTTTTAAAGTTTCAGAATATGTTGTTATTGTTCTTTTAACATCTATCTCTAGAACTTTCATAATGTCTCTTGTATAATTTTCAGGGTTGGTAAATTGCACTTTTCTCTTTTTCATGATCAAATCAGACAGTATTCTTTCAGCTGTGTTCATCTTGATGAATGTTCTGACAATAACTGAAAAGAATCTGTTACATTTTTGTCGGGCAGAGGATTTTACCGATGTTAAGCTGGTCAAGTTAGGTGATAATGTGTACACTTTTTATACCCTAACTGGTATGTAGACAATTATTGGGAGAAGAACACTGAAGTCACTACTTTTAATTCTGGATTTGTAGGTTTCTTCCTTTAAATCTGTCAATTTTTATTTTATGGATTTGAAGCAGATTCTAGGTGTGTAAGCATTATAAATATATCTTCTTGAAGACTTCGTCATGTTGATGCTCATGCATTTTTATTATGATAAATGTAGTGTATTATATCTGATAATATCCCTACTCTGACTTCTATTTCCCTGATCCTAATGTTACACATTCACCTTTCTTTGCAATAGTAGACCACAATATAGTATTTTGCATAATTTTTGACCCATTCATGTCTTAGAATTTAAAATGAATTTCTTGTAGGAAGAATGTAATTGTACTGCTTCTTTATCCATATGAAAACTCCTTCCTTTCAATCAGACTACTTAGACAACTTCTATTTCCTGTAATTATTTATATGATTAGCCTAATTAAATGTATCATTGAAGTTTTTTTCTATTCATTTTCATTTGTCCATTTTTGTGTAATAGCCTTCCTAAGATATAACTTGTATAAGATACACTTCATCCATTTAAATTACATAATTCAATGACTGGCTTTTAGTATATTCACAGAGTTGTGCATCCATTATCATAATTCATTTAAGAATATTCCATTGCTCCCCAAATCCTTGTTTCCTTCTGCATCCCACATTGCTTCCACTCTAGTTGTAGGCAAACAGTAGTCTACTGTCTGTCTCCATAAATTTGGTTATTCTGGACATCTCACATAAGTGAAATCATACATTATGTAGATCTTTTGTGACTTGTTTCCTTCACTGGGTGTAGCATTTTCAAATTCACTCACATTGGAGGCATTTGAGAACTTCAGTTCTATTTATTGATGGATGGTATTTCATTATCTATCCATTTTATTTATTCATTCATTAGTAGGCAGACATTTGGGTTGTTACTTTTTAACTATTATGAATATTACTGCAATGAAGATTTATCTACATGTTTTTGTGTGAACATATGTTTTCACTTCTCCTGGGTGTCTTTGTAGGAGCAGAAGTGGCGGACTGTGTGGTATCTTCACAGTGAGCCATTTGAGAAACTATTTTACAAAGCAGCACAGCCACATCCAGTTTTCATTAGCAGCAGAGAAGGGCTCCAAATTCTCTACATTGTTGGCAATAGTTGTTATCTCTCTTTTTAAAAAGTAGCCATTCTATGGTGTATGAAGTGTTATCTTATTTTGATTTACATTTCCCTTATGGATAACGATGGGGAACAACCTTGAATGTGATGGTTTAGTCATTTGCATATCTTCTTTCCTAAAATGTCTCTTCAGATTTTTGTTCATTTTCTAATTGGCCATTTCTCTTCTTATATTGAGTCATCCATTATTTATTCCTTATTCTGGGTCTTCTAGTTTTATTCTTAATGAATTGAGTATGATTTATTGCCTCCATTTATCCCCACTATTGGATGATTAGGCATACATTTATACAAATTTAGCTTACCAAAGTCTACCTCCCAATATTACACCAGCCATATGTCATATAAGAACATGTATACAGTTTACTTCTCATTTCTTCCCTTATGATTTTTTATTTTTTATATATTTTAATCTATACATATAATTTTTATTTCAACAACTGCTTTTATATTTTCTTATTTTTTTTGTAGTGCAGGTCTTATGAATGATAGGTGATTATTCTTCCACTAAGATTTCTCTCCTGGCTTCTACAATTACCTCTTAAAGATAATGAATTTTTAAAATGTATTTTGTATACTCATATATTTATCATATCTTGTGGGTTTTGATCATTCAAGTTTTATACTTTTTTTTTTTTTTTGTACCAGGGAATGAACTTGGGACTTGCACTTTTAAGCAGCAGAACCACTGAGCCAAACCCCTGGCCCTTGATCATTCAAGTTTTATACTTTTTTTTTTTTTTTGTACCAGGGAATGAACTTGGGACTTGCACTTTTAAGCAGCAGAACCACTGAGCCAAACCCCTGGCCCTTGATCATTCAAGTTTTATACTTTTTTTTTTTTTTTGTACCAGGGAATGAACTTGGGACTTGCACTTTTAAGCAGCAGAACCACTGAGCCAAACCCCTGGCCCTTGATCATTCAAGTTTTACTCTGGTATCCTTTTCAGTCTTCCTAAAGACCTCCTTTATAGATGATCTCCAGTTCTGAATTACCTTAGATTTTTCCACCTGAAAAAATATTTCAATAATTTTTACTCATATTATTCTGTTTTTCAGAAATATAAAGATATAATTCAATGCCTTCTGTTCCAACTAGACTGTCTTATTCTTATCTTTGTCCTATATATTGGCTGTTTTTAATATATCTATCCAAGTTCTGGCTTAGGTTGATTTTTCTTTGTTTTTGCTATATTGGTGATTTATTTGTTTGTTTTGTTCTTGTTGTTGTTGGGTTTTCTTGGGTTTTTTCCACTTGGCGTCCATGATGGTTTTGTTTCTATGAATTCATAGTCTTTATCAAATCTGGAAAAATTATGCATTCTACTTTCAAAATTGTTATTGTAAAGGGAATATGTTCCTTCTCTCTCTCTCCTCTCTCCCTCACTACCCCCCTCACTCCCTCTGCTCTCTTTTCAGTCTCCATACTCTATAACCTAATCCTATAGCTGCCTTAGCGACAGCAGTCTCCAAAACTTTTTCTTAGCTCAGCAAGAACTTCAGCTCTGCTTGAGACATCTCTTCTTGCTTTGCAACATACAAGCTGCCTACATTTTTTTTTCTTTTTAGTTTCTATTAGACTTTAGTGCCCTGTGTAACTGTTGCCAAATGTCTAAAAACAGTTACTTCACATATTTTTTCCAGTAATTAGTTTAACAAAGCAATTTTTGTTGCTGTTCAACTTTCATGACCATAGTGGAATTCCAATACCTTAGTTTCAAGTTAACTTGCTCTGAAAGCATACAACCACTTTTATTCCTCCACTGTCATTTTTCTAGTTTAGGCTTCCATCACTGTTGACTTAAATTCTAGGATATCATTTTAACGATATTTCCAGTAGACTCTTGATAAATATTTCTTGAGTGAAAGAGTTTGTTAATGTTAAAGTTAAGAACATTAGGAGAACTAGGGACAACTAACTATATGGCTAATGTAGGCTCCAAAAATATCAAGAAGCTCTACATATGCAGTTCATTAAGAGGGGACTTGAGAAAAGAACATACAGGTATTATCAACTCTGATGTTTTTAATGCTGCCATTTAACTTGGGAAAATTAAGCTAGCTTTTCAAAAATATTCAAACATTAATTGAACTACTTTTTGATAGTTTAACATTGTCAGTGAGAATTGTGGAACAGTAGTAGATTATTAAAAGAGAACTGAATGAAACAGACTGAGCCTGTATGGAACAGTATTTTCCTACATACAGCACTTTAACTAGCCAAAAAGTATTTAAAACACAGAGTATTAGGTCAGAAAATGATAACCGCTTACTTGTAAACACATCAAGCAACACACTATAAAGAAAAAAAGCTGGGATATTGTCTACATCAAGAAATTAAGACAAACAAAGCTAGAAAGTTCTTTTGAGAAACTAATTGCAAAATGATGAAAACACATTATCACTTCCCCCCAAAATCCTTATAATTTTGATTCTCCACCTATATGATTCCACCTCACCTGACTTACACAAAGCTAAAGTGTACTAATGAGACGTGTTTATCTATTTAGGTGTGTTGGGGCAAAGTCCCGGAAAGAACTACGTACCTCACCATGTTGGTAGCTCTGCTTGGAGATATGCAGAAATTCTCAGAGTGGGCCTCTTGACCCTATTCAAACTTTCAACAAAGTGGAGACAGCAAATGGTTCTGACAGGTGGATGGAGGACGATGCTCTGTGCAAGTGGGAGACACTGTAGTGAGGGAACTAATCCAATATCCAATTAGGCTGACTTTGCCCATATGATCTAAAAAAAGAGAATAAAACCAGTAAATTTTAACTGAACTCCTAAAAATATAGTTTGTCTTTTCTATGTATTTCCTTTTAGAGTGTTTTTGGTGGAAACCATCTATGAATGTAGGAATGCATTTAAGTCACTTTGTATAATAGTACAGATATGAGGAAAAGAGAAAATAATATGTACTACAAATTATTATTAATAATATTTTTAAATGGAGTGTCTTATCTTGTAAGCAATCCCTAAAAAGCAGCCATCCATTAAGAGCTTTATTGGGTATGATGTCAATACCAGTTACAGAGACAAGCCCACTATGACAATTCACAATTGCTGAAGATCGGGTGGTAAGCTCCTCCAAATATTTATAGAAGATTTAAGGTTAAGCATATTGTCATACAATTGTTTTCAAAAAATAAATTTCATGGCTGTCTTTTGGAGAATTCCATTTCCAATCCTATTTCAGCCTAGATTTGGTTATTGACTTAAAGCAGAGATGGAGAAGTTAGACTAGAAATTGCACTGCCATGAAACTTTATTTAAAACTTTTGCACTCATCTTTTCTTTTCTTTTTTTCTTCTTTCAAAAACTGAGTAGTAGGTAAACAACATATAGTTCCTGATCCTACATTATCAGTTAATTTGTCAGTAAGTTCTCCAGTAAATTCTGCCTCTCCTAAGAGAAATTCTTAAAATGGCATCTAACGTATCAGTTTGTTTGAAGTAGAAAATCTACTAGCATTCTACAAAGTGAGTTGAGGAAGAATTTGGTAAAACAATGTTTAACCATTTACTTATTTAAATGGAATGAAAATTATGCAATGTCAGCAACGTATGTCCAAGTGAAAATGGAGATATAAGCCTGGAAAAGAAGGGTGAAAAATAATTTCACCTATACATAATGAACTTACTAAATTATCCCAATTTTAACAAAATTTTAGAAAGTGATTGTTTTAAGAACAGCTTTTTTCTTATACTAGGCAGACACAGTTGGCAGGATTTGAAAGTAAAATTGTGCAGGAATCAGGTCTTGTGCAACTTTTTTGTTTATTCTTCTTATTTAATGAAAGACATAAACATTTTCTCTCTCAAATCCATACATAGTTTCAAGCAATTAATGTTTTTAACTTTTCCAATTTTGTCAGATTTGAATATTTTACTCAGCCTTGTTTCTCCAAATTTGATCCTCCTACCTAAATCACATGACTTAAGGTGTCTATTCAGAATGAAAATTCTGAGGACTCTTCAAATAGAAATGCTGAAAGTGGGTACAGATATTTGTACTCCTAAAAAGTATCTGTTTTGATTCTTATAAACTTTTGAGCTCTAAAACTCCTAAGCTGGTCTTTGGACAAATAATTAAGGCCAATAGCAATGACAGCAACTTCTACCACATATGAGTTAGATTTGATCTGGAAGAAAAACAAGATAGGAATTGAAATATTGAAATTCACTCCAAATAAATTACCATATAGTCTGGCAAGATCATTACAGCCTGGAAGACTCCCTGGTTCCTAAATGTTAAAGATTATCTCCTTGACTCTGATTACAGTATGAAATAAGAAAATCTGCTAAAGGTATACTTTTTCTCAAACATGAAGACATTTTATAAATTTAACAGATTGTGTTTATAAATTCTGAGAATCATGTAAAATTTCTCAAAGTTCATCCAAGTTTTAGACATTTATAAATTATAATGAAAACATATTGGAAAGTAGATTATATCCGTTAAGCAATAATGACTATCCAAGAAAAGAAACCTACAAAAACAAAAAATAAGGAAAGAGAGAAGGAAAGAACAAAGGGAGAAAAATGAAAGAAAGAAAGAAAGAAAGAAAGAAAGAAAGAAAGAAAGAAAGAAAGAAAGAAAGACAGAAAGAAAGAAGGAAAGGAAAGAAAGGAAGGAAAGGAAGGAAGGAAGGAAGGAAGGAAGGAAGGAAGGAAGGAAGGAAGGAAGGGAGAGATGAAACTAGAAAATCTGAAACTCATATTTATAAATCAATTGTTTTCCTTTTAAATATTTTCCCAGTAGATATTTTCTCCTTGTATTACATCAACTTCCCCTGTTCATAAAATTTTATTTGAAGCTTTAAAGAAGAGCTTTTACACTGCGCATTACACTGCACACTTACACTTCAATTGCATCAATAGAAGTGATCAGTTCATAAATAAAAACTGAAATTAAGCCCATAGTTATGTAAACACATACTCTCCACAATTTGTCTGAAAAGGAAAAAGTAAAGGCACACTATTCCTGTCAAAGAACAATTGCACCTAAGTTAAACGGGAAGATAAGCAGGGAAGACTTTACTCAGAACCATTATAATAGGTCAAAACTATTACAACAAAGAAATAAGTTGAATTCAAATTTGTTGAAATAAAAGAATGGAATCTTTTAAGTACTGAAGTGAACTGGTATAAAATCAAGAAAGAAGTTAGGGAGAGATTGTTAGCGTGATTAGGACACCTGTGTTTGCTAATTTATACTAAAAGGTGGACTCCCATCTTCCTACAGACACTGGAAGATAGGGGATATCTGCTTCTTGATGATTATATTTATAAGAGACACATCCTAGTTCCTTCAAAACACAGTCTTGAGGTTTAACACTGGCTAAAGTTTGAGGGAAGATTTATATCTTAAAGGGGCAGACAACAAAATAATAATTGTGGTTGATCTAAACTAAATGGTCTAAGAAAGGGAGGCCAGAGCCCTATCATCAGGAAGGAATTTTCTACAGTTTAGTCCAACTGACAGAATCTTAAAATCCATCTTATTCAGTTGTTTCTATTTAATCCCTTTAAATGCTGACGCTATTGCATACATATGAATTGTACTACAATATTCATCGAACATTGATAACACTATTGAAGATTTTACTTTAAATAAATACATAGACTAATTGTTTAATTCTAAGGCTGATTTAACTTCCAATTTACTTTTAAACCATTTTAAGCTATATTGAAATTCTGTTGGGTACTTAAATTACCCCTTGTCTTTTGTTTAAGCAGAAATTACCACAATAAAAATGATTTCAATTACTATTTTGGCTAAGCATAGAATTTGGCAGCATATCTTCTTTTACCTTCTCAACCTTCCTGTTGAAAACTTTCTGTAATTCCAGCTAAAGACAGAAAAATAATAGACTCATTGACAGAATCTGGAAGAAATTGGTGACAATAAATACTGGCCTCATCTTATATCCTCTCATTGATTCACAGGATTACATGTCTTGTGTTTCTGACTCACTAATTTTCACAAGTCACAAAGCCCAGACTGTGGGAAAAAAAGTCCAATAGCACTTTGACTTGGAGAATTATTGCTTTTTGAGAGAATTAGAACACTTTCTCCATTTTATTATGTTACATTCAGCCATTTGTTTCTTCCCAAATTCAAAAGGGCACTATAAGGGTTCTTTTTTCTAGGACTAGATTATAGAACACGTTTAGTGAATGTAAAAAAATTGAAGTTTTCCCATGTATATTACCGGATCGTAGTGCAATTAAATGAGAGCAATAGCATAAAAAAACTGAAAGAACCTCACAAACACATAGAAATTGAATAACATTTTCCTGAACAACCAGTGGGTCACAGAGGAAATTAAAGAAGAAATTAGACAATTTTTACAATTTAATGATAATGTCAATACAACAAACAGGAATTTATGGGACACAGTAGAAACAGTTCTACTCAGGAAATTCATAGAAGTGCATGCCCACACTAAGAAAACAGAGCAAGTTCAAATAAACAACCTAATGCTGAATCTTAAGCTTCTAGGAAAAGAAAATCAAGAGAAACCCAAAGCTCATACAAAGGAGGAAATTACAAGGATCAGAGCAGAAAATGATGCAATAAGACAATGACACTAAAAATCAATGAATTGAAGAGTTGTTTTTTCAAAAAAAATAAATAAAATTGATAAACCCTTAGTCAACTTTATGAAAAAAAGGACAAGTCCCAAATTCATTCAGTTAGGAGTGAAAAAGGTGAATTCTCAACAGATCCAGTAGATACCTAGAGGATCATTAATACCTACTTCAATAACCTGTACTGTAATAAAATGGAAAACACAGAATAAAAGGACATATACTTAGATATGTATGAATTACTAAAGTTGAAAAAAGAATACATAAATATTCTAAACACCCAAATCACAATCAGTGAAATTGAAAATATACTTAAAATTTATAAACAAAGAAAAGGCCAGGCTCCTGATGGCTTCACTGCTGCATTCTACAAGACATTTGGAGAAAAACTATTGCCACTTCTCTTTAAACTTTTCACTGAAATTGAAAGGGAAGCAAAACTTCCAAATTTATTCCTGGAAGCAAGTATTACTTTCATTCCAAAACCAGGGAAACACGCAATCAAGAAAGAGAACATAGATGCAAACATCTTCAAAAAGACACTGGCAAAGAGAATAAGAGGGTTATCAAGAAGATCATACACCCTGACCAAGTCTGATTTATCCCAGGGATACAAGGATGGTTCAACAAATGTAATACACTATATTGACAGTGTCAAAGACAAAATATATGTGATCATCTCAATAGATGCAGAAAAAGCATTTGACAAAATTCAACACTGATTCATGATAAAACCCTGCAGAAAATTGGAATAGATGGTCTTTATCTCAACTTGATAAAGGCTATCTGTGAAAAGTCAACAGCAAATATCAAACTAAATTGTCAAAAATGAAAGCCTTCACATTAAAATCAGGAATAAGATGAGGAAGTTCACTCTCACCACTCCTTTTCAACATAATTTTGAAAACATTAACCACAGCAATTAGACAAGAGAAAAATAAAAGCAATAAAGGTAGGAAAGGAAGAAGATTAACTGTCATTTTTTTGCTGAGGATATGATACTCTACAATGAAGACCCAAAAAACTCCAACAGACTTGTAGACTTAACTGACAGATTCAGTAGTGTATTTGTATACATGGTCAAAACTCAAAAATCAATAGCCTTCTTGTACACAACTAACAAAATCACCCAGAAAGAAATTAGAGAAACAATCCCTTTCATGATAGCATCCAAAAAATGAAATATCTAGGAGTCAATCCAATGAAGGAAGCAAAGGACCTCTACACAGAAAACTACCCCACTCTGAAAAAAAGAGATTGAAGCAGATATAAGAAAATGGAAAGACATCCCTTGTTCCTGGTTAGAGAGAACCAATATAATGAAAATGCTCATACTAGTAAAACTGCTACACAGATTCAATGCAATCTCAATTGAAATTCCAATAGGATATTTCACAGAAGTAGAGAAAACAATTCAAAAATTTATTTGGAAACGGAAGAGACCTAGAATGGCAAAAGCAATTCTAGGCAACAGAGACATGGCGGGGGGTATCACAATCCTCAAGTTGAACTATACTACTAAACCACCATGATAAAAACAGCATGCTACTGGAAGAAAAACAGACCCAAGGATCAGTGGAATAGATTAGGAGCTGCAGAAACAACTCCAGACATACTGAGCTACCTCATCTTTGAAAAATCAGCCAACCATTCTCACTCGAGGAGAGACAGTCTCTTCAATAAATGCTATTGGAAAAACTGGATCTCAACCTGCCAAAGATTAAAACTAGACCCTTACCTTTCACTGTGCACTAAACTAAAATTCAAGTGGATTAAAGATCTAAGTTTTAAAACAGAAACACTAAACTTGCGGGAAGATAAGTTAGTTAGAACTCTTGAAGACACTGGCATAGGAAAAGACTTCATGAACATATCCTCAGTAGTATGGGAACTAGCATAAAGAATCAACACTTGGATCTCATCTTATTGTAAAGCTGCTGCACTGAAGTGAAACCATGAATAGAGCTAAGAGTCAACCTACAATGTGGAAATTATTTTTTTACCAGCTGTTTCTCAGACAAGGGTCTACTATCTATAATTTATTAAGACTTCAAAAAAATCAGACCCCCTCAAATATAAAGACCTGATTCAAATCTGGGCATCTGAAATTAACAGACATTTCCCAGATAAAGAAGTAAAGGCAGCAAATACATATATTAAAATATCTTCAACATTACTGGTCATTCAAGAGACGAAGATGAAAACAACAGTGAGATTCCACCTCACCCCAGAAAGAATGGCTTCTATCGAAAAATCAACCCATAACAAATACTGGTGGCATTGGGCAAGAAAGGAAGCCTTCTTCATTCTTGGTGGGAGTGCAGACTGGTACAATCACTGTGGAAATCAATATGGAGATAGGATTAGAAGTGTCATTTGGCCCAACCATTCCCCTGATGAGTATCTTCCCAAAACAATTAAAAGAATCATAGCACAGTGATATATTCTTACCCATCTTTATAATGGCACAGTTTGTAATAGCTAAAATTTGGAAACAGCTTAATAGCCCATCAACTAGAGACTGGATAAAAATGTGTATGTGCTTCTTTTTATAAAGTGGAGTACTACTCAGCCATAAAGAATGAAAGCCTAGAGTCTTCATAGATGAATGGATGCACATTGAGGACATACTCAAGTGAAATTAGTAGGAAACAAATGTGTAAATACCGAATAGTTTCTCTGGTGTGATAAACTAAAAGTGTGAATAAGATTCAAAATGCATAATTGATATTGTGTAGTAGGAAAAAATGTCTAAAGCTGTAGTGGAAGTGGGAGTGGTAAGGGAAAGCTAAGATGGGAAAAGTGAAAAAGAGAAAAGGAAAAAATTAAAACAAAGTCTCTGCAAATAGGGATGTATCAAAGGGGTAAAGGGAGGGAAATTGGGAAAAAAATAAGAATCAAGATATGTTATGTAAAGTTTCAAGATCCTAATGATGAATGAACTGTATTGTATACCTAAAATGTACCAATAATGAAAAAAATGAAGGATTGCTTATTAAAATTTCTGATATATGTTTAGTTTCCTCTGGGACCCTCTATTCTACATGTCTTAGAATTTCTCTTTTATGTTGATTTTGGTGTGATGTCTGATTAATGATTTACATCTTAATTTAAGGCAATGAGGAAGAATTCTGTGTACTTAGATAAATATAGAAAACATTCTTTTGGTTTAAGGCAAAAGAATGAGGCCCTTCCCATTAACCTGGAAATCTTGTAAATGCCAATAAGAACAAAGTTTAATATGATGTCATAAAACTTGCAGCATAATCTTTAAACTTATTCATTGTTTTTGTCTTTTCTATAATTTCTATTTTATCAAATTTTCAGGAAAAAAGAAATGAGAAATTCTTAGTAAGTGTATGTAGGTTTGTAAATTTTGTCATGAGAAGGTGATGCACACGTTTGAATAATTTGCATTCTTTATGCAAAACACTCAATAAGATTAGACCCAGTGATGATAGAAATGAAAGTCAAGAGTCTAAGTTGTGAGCCTTTACCTCAACAGAAGAAAGGATAGCACCAATAAAGAGAAAAATCAGTCTAGCCTATTCATAAAAAGCTTTTTATCAGTTTGTTATAGTGGGTGAGTGGATGATTGATCATTATCTCAGTTCTGATTTTGTGAGGTGGATTAGAGAACTCTTTATCACTGGAGAAGCAATCCAGTTCCCGTGACATGATTGTTCCTGTTCAGAAGTGCAGACACAGTTCCTGACATAAAC
This sequence comes from Fukomys damarensis, assembly GCF_012274545.1. Taxonomy (NCBI): domain Eukaryota; kingdom Metazoa; phylum Chordata; class Mammalia; order Rodentia; family Bathyergidae; genus Fukomys; species Fukomys damarensis. Next base: position 25,486,046 of record NW_022900917.1, on the reverse strand, counting down.
CAGTCTTTCCCATTTAGATGGAGATCATAGGATAATTGTTCCCATTTAATGGGAGATCTTTTCAAGGGATGACTTTTTCTGCTAGGCTCTGATGTTCTTGGTATCCATGGTGACTGCAGATTTAAGGTAAGGACTGAAAATTTCTAGGTGTTGTTCCTGGTTTTACAGAATGAGATGTTTAAAAAGTTGCCAGTTCAATGCCCCTGAAGATCCTGAAAATATCTAGATTACTCTTATTATCAATGTCCTTAGCCTTGTCGGGTATATTAGTCAACTTCCTGTCACTGAAAAACAATATCTACCATCCATAACTTAAAGGAAGCAATGTATAATTTGGTTCACAGTTTCAGAGGATTTGGTCTATGGTTGCTGGATCCAGAGCAAAAACATCATGATAGAAGAGCGGGGTAAAACAAAGAAGCTTATTTTGTGGTAGGTGGCAAACAGAACAAGAGAAGAAATAACAGAAACGATATAAAGCCCAAAGTCAGGTCTCCAGGAGCCACCCATATTCACCAGTAAGTATGATTTATAGTCCCCTTGTGGTGCCCAAAGCCCATACGTTGATGCTACAACTAACAATCAGGGTGAGACGGGGTAAGGCTTAAGGCCTTCTGTGCTTTTTTTCTGTCCTTTTCTGTATCCCATTCTTTTAATGTGTATCAGGCCAGTGTATAAAGCTTTAGGTTTCTTTGTTTCTGTCTTCCTCTGTCTCTTTAAAGTCTCTGATTACATAATTTGTAGAGCAAGGAGAAAATGTACAATACACATTTCAAAGGCAATATATATATATATTATCGGATAGGATGATTGTATGTCTGTTTGAGGTGCTCCCTTTTACTAAGCTGTTCTGTTCAAAGAAGATACAAAGATATAGATATTTGTGTATATTGCTTAAATTCTAGTATGCCTAGAGTGTAAACTCCAGGAAACGAGGATGTTTGTCTCTTTTAAGGCTTTATTTCTGACACTTTTGAATAAAGTACATGATGTGTATTTACTCAATGAATGAATGAATGAATAAAACTAGCCCTTGTTCTTTATGATTTTATAAGATTGAGAGATTAATAAATCACAACATTCAATGAATGAATGAATGAATAAAACTAGCCCTTGTTCTTTATGATTTTATAAGATTGAGAGATTGTTTAATAAATCACAACACTAGATTTTAGAGAAAGAGCCTTTTGAACAATTATTTATTTTTCCTTTAACTTTTTCTTCTTTCTTCCTATCATCCAAATAAATCATAACCATCTCTAGCCAAACCCATTTAAAAATATCACTTCCTAATGTAAAGGTTGATTTCCAGCCAAAATACCTATAACTGCTTTAATTGGACAAATATTAGAACAAATTAAAAAATTTAATTATAAGTCCTCTAAGTAACAATCATCTTTCTAGCATAATATTTCCATCCTGGACGGTCTTCTCTCACAGAATGCCAAAGTCAGCTCTTTTCCATGTATTCTGAGCTATCAGATTTAAGCTATGGCTTAGCTTGATTGACTCTACTTTCTTTTCTGCTTCAGGAAACCTGTTGCCTCTGTTGGCATATTTACTGCTGCCCTTGCAGATATATGAAATATCCCAAGCATAAAGTGACCACAGATGGTAGAAAGCTCAATTTAATCAATCTCTTGCTGTGTTTTTGGAATGGCCATTAGCAGTGTCAGCTTCGCCGCTGATCGTCAGGGACCAGCCTATGCACTGGTGGTGGGTAGCACTCATCTATTTAATTTTAAGAGAGCACAGTATAACATCTTTAACATGCCATTTCAAGAGAGTAAATATTTATTGCTCAGTATTCTCCAGCTATTTCAAGGATGATTACTCTGTCTGAGTTAAGGGATTTCAGTGTAGTGGGTACTTCTGTTTAAAACAAGTAAGCAGGTGGTGCAAAATATTTTCATCTTCTCCAGTGACTATAAAATCATTTTCAAGCAGCCCTTGATTCCTTAGGTTCACAGAAAATGCGTATGGCTAGCCAAACAGATACCACTATTATCTCTTTCTGGGGAAACCAACTCATACCTTCTTTGCCAAAATCAGTTAGAGAGTCTGTGTGCTTGCCTGGTTCAGTTTTTAGTGGAGAACAGTCTTTCATTTTCACAGTTTTAACACCTATTTATGAAATTGAATGGCAGTCCTGGAAGAGATTTTATACTCTGGTAACCGCAAGGTAGATTTAGTGTTTCTAGATACTCTAAATGCTCTGCATAGACTATCAAGAGCAGAGGAAACATAAAAAAAGTGGCAAAAAGTAATCTGATTAGATAAAATCTTCCTCTTTTAAACTAAAAAAAAATTAATATAATACAAACAGATATTATTAAAGAAAATATACAAAGCATTCTTCTGTGAAAAATGAAACAAAATCTCATAAAAAAATAGAGAGTAACAATAGTTAACATACTGTGTATCATGGTCTTAAAAAAATAGCCAAAGTGCTACTCAGAGTACATTATATACAAAAAAACTCCCAAAAAAACCAATAGAATGACAAAGTTTGTTTTTAATAAACAAAAAGAAACTAGTAGTATAAATAAAACAAATTAGCATTAACATTTTTTTGAGGAAATGAGATACAGAATTTGGGGAATTATTGGAAATGATCCCTACTTCTTACTTCCTGCTTATTTATCTTTTATTTCGCTCTCTCTCTTTCTCTCTCTCTCTTTAATATTTAAATCTGTGTGTCTGATTTGTCTTGTATTTATTGGTGAACCACAGATGCCTGGTATTATGGATTATGGTACAAGCTTGGGTCAATGAAAATTATGAAACCTATTAGCAATTAGGCAAAATTAGGTCTGATCCTATGCATGCAAAGAGGTGTGTACATTCTCCTCTTCTTTTTTATGGAATTATTACAAATGCTCTGAAATGCAATTCTCAAATATTGTATTAACTGAAAAATTCTCTACAAGATTTTTCTTGCTTATCAAAAATCTTATGTTATAAAAGTCTCACAAATGGATTTAACTCACTCTTTAACTTTGCTCCAACTTAATTTCAATGCTGTATTGTTGCTCATGATGTTCTATTAAGTTCTAAAATCAAAGAAACATATAATAAAACCCCAATAATTTAACATATATGATTTTACATTTATTTAGGCTTCTGGTTAATTTATACCCTATGGAAATTAATACAACAGTCTCAACAAATGGAGTGTCCTTTCTAACATCACACTGCTAGAACCCTTGATATAGGGTCTCAAACCAAGTTGCTAAGTTGCCCAGGCTGGGCTCCAATTCTCCTCCCTCAGTTGCTCATAGTGTGCAAGGTTTACAGACATGTGCCAACATGCCTGGCTTACAAATAACATTTTATTGCTATGTATATATTCATTCTACTTTTTGAGCACTTTAAACGCCAGTAAGTTACTGCATGTTTTATAAAATATTCAGATATCATTGTCAACCTCATTTTACTGCTTTTTTCAATATAAAGCAATGTGCTAAATCAGAAATTATGTGAAAAGGACTGTCATAATAGAAATAATATTGTCCTATTGTTGTGTTTTAAAATAAGGATCTATTCAAATTGTATTTAAATTTTCATGATTCTCAGCCCTCACAGACGTTTTTGTCATTTTCTATCACTATGTTGAGAAATAGAATTTCTATATATTTTTAGTTACATAGTAAAATTTCTCTCAAAAATGTTAGTGTTCTTAATTATTATGGGGAAAAATCCTTCATGAACACATAAAATAGTCAAATTAACATTACTGTACTTGTGACTTTTCTGAATCCATCCTTCCATTTCCTCTCCCCAAAAGTATCCACTTTCAGATTTCTATCTCTGATATGTTTGTATAAGGGTAATGCTCACCACTCTTGCTATAGTGATTGCTGCACCTTTCTAGATGTGTCAATCAGTACAGGATATTTTTCCACATACCAGGAATGATTTGTAGACATTTGCATTCAATTCATACCAAAAAGTTTTATAGCAGGTTACTGGAATTTATACAGAGAGAAAGAAATATTTCCTCTGGACCATCATAAAGAGCCTCATAGAGCCAAACGGGAGAGAACACACTCACACACTCCTACAGACATAGTATAAAACAACAGATAAGAAATAAATTGATCTTAAACATGACCCTCCTCTTAGTTCTCTAGCTTCAGGATCCAGGTATAGATGAAAGTATTCGAAAATATGTATGTATGTATGTATCTATCTATTTAGATAGATATATGAATGTTATTATTATTACCATTGATTGGTCATGGTTTATAAAAGATGTCAAATACACTGTTATCTCACTTAGTATTCACACAATGTGAAATGTTATTAAAATTTGAGTTTTGAAGATATAGCTGAGAATCTCAAAGGTGGTGAGTGATGGAGCCAGAGTTTGAGACAAAGTCTACAAGATTAGTCTCCACACTATGGAATGCTCAGGATATTAGTACTTTTCCAGGAAATTCAAAGGGAATGCATATATCGGTGCTTTTGGATTCTGAAAATATGCAATACGATTTCAGTAGCACCCAGTCATTCTTGCCTGGCAAAGAAAAGAGCATTCCTCTAATTCTAATTGATACTAAAAGCCAACTCTGTTGCTCAGCACTAGACAACAGTTTCAGTTACAGAATGGGGAGGTGGCTTATTTATTGAGAGCCTTTTGAGGTAAAACACTTTTATAAACCACATTAGTGGAACAGTTGGTGTGCCTTAGGCAGAGTGAAAATGCTCAGAAAAGAATGAAGACTGCTCTTATATTAATAAATCTGGACTCTTGCAATTGTTATGAGAAAATCAGAATAAAATGAAACACATAATCTCTAAAAGATAATCTTACAGAGAAAGCATGAAGTGTTTTTGTTCCATTGACCACAAGAATGAATGAGATACCATTGACATGAGCCTGTTTGGAGTTCATTTGAGTCATTTCCCTTCATATGGGGAGATACGATTTTCTGCGGAGCATGAAAGCTATCCTTTACTCTTTATTCTTCATCCTTCATATAGTGTAATTAAAACCTTCTGAATAATTTCTGGTAGGATTATAATAATTACCTATTGTTGCTTTCTGTGGAATTTTGGGATTTCCAAGGTTGCAAAAATCATTCATCCTTTAAAATGAGAAAGATCTCACTAGAATAAAGAAAAAACTACTGTCCTAATTGCTACAATTATTGTTAGTTCAAGCTGTACTAAAAATAACAAAGGCTACAGAAAATATTCCATTTTACAGAATAAAAAATGTAATATCTTTATTTGTAATAAGACATTGTTGACGTCTGATATCATGCAGAGCCTAAGAATCTGAGCTTTGGAAGAAGCCTGCCAAGGTATGAACTGGACATGTACTCTGTCACTGATTGGTTGGATGATTGTCATCAAATCACTTAATTTCCTTGTTTACCATTTTGCCTTCTCCTCTGCCTCTTTAAAAAATACTATCTATATATTTTCGATGGTATTAAGGTAATTCATATATTAAAATGTTTGAACTGTTTCATAATAGGTAGCCAGCACTTTAGTGGATACTAGTAACAGAGATATTAATAATCATAGGAATTAAATTAAATGGTTGCCAAATAATTTGCTGGTGACTAATTGAACTTGCTACTTTCTTTACATATATTACCTTAATCTTCAATATTTTCTTAAGGAGAAGAATTATCCTTATTTGCATAATAGCAATTTAAGAAACAATTACTAAAAAACTTTAGCAGATTCAGAAGACTTGGGAATGATATATAAATTCAGATCTGCTTAGTGTCAAGACTATGTTGTTAACCACAACCCAAAGGAATTTTCTTTGATGTGTTCTTATTTGAGTTAAAATAGACCACTCAGTCTCATAAAGGAAAATCACTCTCACTTATTCATATGCAAATATCCTTTGAACACAATATATTTCTTAAAATAGAACTTGCTCATTGAGGAAGTGAATTAATGACAGCATCATTTTGTGGAAACGATTAAACCATTGGTATGATTTAAATGGTGTCAGAAAAAATGGCAGGCAATATCAATCTATTCCAACAGCTTGCAAACATATGATTATAAAGATGGGCAAATACAGCAGGGCAAACTTCTATGTCTGCACTACTGAAGTACTAAAACCAAAAAATTAACATCGTACTGGATGTTAAAAGCAAGCAAAATTGCTAAAATGTATATTTAAAATATGACTGAAAAAGATAGTTTGCAATACAAATATAATTATGTGAGGTATTTACTTAATTGCATGCTCTTTTAAGTGCAGGGATAATTTCTTGTCCATTTTCTTTCTACTATATGTACTAATATATTGTGACACTGAACATCTGGACAAGACCCACAACAATTTCATTAACTTACCTACATCTATCCACAAAATCCTTTTTCAGACAGGAGACAAGTCCGTGATCCCATTTAGTCAGTCCCTCCATTGGTGTCCTGGATTTCATTACCAATCTATCACTAGGGAGGCTGATTGTACCAATATGTCTTCTTTCATCTGCATCAGAAAATTTCTTCTCTGTTTCTATGGAGTCACTCCAGTTGGCCTGCAATATGCCTTACTATGAACCTTCTGTAAAAAATCTCCACAAACTCCACTTTCTTTAGTCACCGCTCCATTTTCTACCCAATTATCAGATAAAACTCCCATGAAAATTAGTGCTCTTTTCCTTCCCTGACCTTTGATTCTTCTTAAACCTATTTCATTTCAACTTTTGTCCATGAGGGAAGTTCTTTTCAACATTACAAATTATAATTACTAGTGGTTGATTTACTGTCCTATTTTATTTACTTTCCAGTAGTATTTGACATAGGTGAATACTGTTTTTTTTCCAGAAACACATTCTTTCCTTGCCTTCAATCATAGCTAAGATGCCTGTTCTCTCCCTTTATTTAAAGTCTCCTTTAGTTCCTCTTACTCTATGAGACATGTAAATATCTTAGTTCTCTGACATTTTTTTCTTCTATGTATATTCTCTAACTAGATACTCTTATATTCTCATGATTTTAATTACAATCTACATTCAAATGTATCTTTTTTCTATAACTTATTATTAAGTCCCAGACTTTTCAGATTTAACTTAGCAAAACTACTTTCCCAGGCCTTTCATATAACAGTGAACCATTGTACTGCACTATTTGCTGATCCTCCAATCTATTATTGCCATTTTCTTTACCTGCTCTCACAAGACACAGTCAGCCCATTGACAAATATGCTTGTTTTACTTCAAAAGCATCTCTGCATACCAGACATCACTGTTCAGACCAAACCAACAATATCATCATCATTCACCTGGACTATTCCAATAGTGTGCTAGTGTCATCTTCTCTTTTCTTGCCTCACTCTGTCCTTTCATTTACCCTGTGGTCACACTCTACTTTCAAAAGCATAAATCCAACATCATAATCACATTGTTCAAAAATACCAATGGCTATGCCTTATAATACACAAAAAGCATCCTGGCCTTTGAAGCACACCTGATACAGTGATTGTATATTTAGAATAATATTGGAAGGACTTGTTCACTCTGCTGTACTTTTACTTTCTTTACAATAAGGTAATTCAACTTCAAGAATATAACTGATTCATGAAATGGGCTTTCCCACTCTATAAAATGAGTAACTTCTTCAAGAAATTCATTGCTAAATATGTCACATACTTGAAGTCTTTTTCTGAAGAGTACTCACTTCATCTCTTTTGATGGCATTGTCTCACATCTATCTGAAATTATTTTTATCTATCTGAAGTTCTTAGTATTTCTATCTGAAATTATTCCTATGTTTACCTATTCAGGTATTTGCAGGTATGATTACTGAACATCTGTATTATCCTGATCTCCAGTCCCTAGACTATAAGACTCATGAAAGTGAAAATCTTTTATTCTGTTATGCATCATTGTGTCCAGTGGAAAACTGCTGGTTCTGTGCAAACATATGGGTAGAAAGGTAATGAAGGGGGAAATTATAAATGGTTAGAAAAAGAAAGAACATAATTTATTTAAGTAGGAATTTAAGTATTAAATTGCCATATAATTATTAAATTTTAAAATCTTGACATGTGATTCTCTTTAAGGATGAATTTATGCTCCTACTCTAGTATTGCATCATTTCCAGAACAATGTGATAAAATGTGGCAACCTTTTAATTAAAAAAAAAGTTTGCTGGGAAAAAAGGATTGCCAGGAGTACATAAAGTATGCAACACATTAAGAGATAGATAAAACCTAAATGTACCCTTCTCTATGCTCTGTCTTTCTGGCAGCAATTGATCCTACAGAATTGTTTTCCCCTAATATTTCAGCCCTTAATTCCTATCATCATCAACATCATCCTCGTAAGCGAAAGCAGTCCTAGCAATATCTGCCAAGTATTTCTAGACTTTAAAATTTCACTAGATGTTAAAATATACATAAGAGAACACAGATATATTTAATTTATCATTGTATTTATGCTGGTTAACATAGACTTGAGCACCTCATAAATATCGATAAGTTCTAGAAAATTTTTTCAGGAATACATTGCGCTACCTCTTTAATCCTCATTAGAAATATGGGTTAGATGCTATTGTTTGCTTTTTCACTGAGATTATGTGTTGCCATGGAGATACACCAGCGAGAGTTTAAGCTCAATAAAAATTATCAAATTATAAATAAAATAACTGAAATCAATTAAATTGGTGTGATTTAAAATGATATATAACTTTGATTATCAATCCAATAAATTACAAATTTACTATCAAATAAATCGCTTGGATTAATTCTTAGGCAAAACAACCAGTTTTATCCCTAAATATTCCTCTCATTCCTCAGTGGAGGAAAGATAGCCTCTTTAATAAATGGTGCTGGAAAAATTGGATTTCAAATTGTCAAAGATGAAAATTAGACATAATTCTCATCAAACTAAACTAAAACAAAAAATGCATCGAAGATCTAAATATTAAAACAGAAACACTAAAACAGCTGGAAGAGAGGTTAGGCAGAACTCTTAAAGACACTGCATATGACAAGGTTTTATGAACAAAACCTCAGTCACATGTGAACTAGCACAGAGTCAATAACTGGTATCTCATCTTGTTAAAAAGCTTCTTCACAGAAAGAGAAACCACCAACAGCATGAAGAGACAGCTCACTACTTGGGAAAAAATTTTTACCAGCTGTTCCTCAGACAAATGTTTACTATAAAGAATATATAAAGAACTTCAAAAAATCAGATCTTCCAAATTAAAAAACCCAGTCCAAAAATGGGCATCTGAAATGAACAGACATTTCTCAGACAAATAAATAGAAATAACAACTTAACATAAAAAAGTTAACCATCACTGTTTATTTGAAAGATGCAAATGTAAACAACACTGAGATTCCACCTCACTCCAGAAGGAATAGCTGCTATCATGAAATCAGCCAATAGCAAATGGTGGCAGGGCTGTGGGGCAAAAGGAACCCATCTCCATTGTTGGTGGGAGTATAGACTGGTGCAAGTACTGTGGAAATCAGTATGGTGATATTTCATAGAACTCGGATTAGAGGTCCCATTTGAGTCAGATATTTCCCCGCTGGGTATTTTCCTAAAAGAATTAAAGGAATCATACCACAGCGATGTCTGGGCACCCATGTTTATAGCAGCACAGTTTCTAATAGCGAAAACTTGAAACAGACCAATTGCCCATCAACTAGTGACTGGATAAAGAAAAGGTGTGTTTTTTAAAGTAAAATGGAGTACTACTCAACCATAAAGAATGAAAAACTAGAGACATTTACAGTGAAATGGAAGCACATTGAGGCTATACATTTAACTAAAATAAATAGGATACACGTGTAAGCACTGAGTAGTTTCTCTGGTGAAAACTAAAAGTGTAAATAAGGATCAAAATGTATAATACATAATGTGAAATAGGAAGAAAAGGTCCAAAGGAAAGGGATAGAGGGAGGGGTATGGAAATGAAAGAGGTAATGAATAAATAAAAGAAAAGGAAAAAATAGAAACAAAGTCTTTGTAAATAGGGAGAGGTGGAAGGGTTGAAGGGAGTTGAGGGAAATGGGAAGAAAAATAAAAACCAAGATATATTATGCAAAGGTACAAATTCCCTAAGGTGAATGTCATCATATTATATACTTAAAATGTACCAATAAAATAATGAAGAAAAAAAAGTTCTTGGGCATGCTCCAGGGAAAGCACTATCTTCACTCCATTACAAATGGGAGGGGAACCACTGTCTCAGTAATGGTTTAAAAACCTACCCTATTCTAATGGACATAGATATGCTGTAAATATTTCATAATAGTAATTAGGAAATGATTAATTTGGAGGAATGGAGCCTTTGGAAAAGCTTTCAAGTTACCTTACATTCAATTATAACCAATCATTCTCTTGAATACTGTTACATTACATATGGAATGTCAAAAGCATGACAGCATAGCAAGGCAGGGACTAGAGGTTCCATTTGACCCAGCCATCCCTCTGCTGAGTATCTTTCAAAAGAACTAAAAGAATCATATCACAGTGATGTATGTGCACCCATGTTTATAGTGCCACAGTTTGTAATAGCTAAAACTTGGAAACAGCCCATTTGCCCATCAGTTGGAGACTGGATAAAGAAGATGTGTTTTTTCTATAAAATGGAGTATTACTCAGCCATAAAGAATGAGAAATTAGATTCATTCATAGGAAAATGGATACATATTGAGGATATACTCCTAAGTAAAATAAATAAGTCACACATGTGTAAATACCGAATAGTTTCTCTGGGGTGAATAAACTGTAATAGAACATAGAATCCTAATGAGATAATTGACATTGTGAAATGGGAAGCAAGGGGCTAAAGGTGTAGGGAAGGTGCGATGGGTAGGGGAAAGGCAATAAGGGGAAAGAAAAAAATGTGAATAAATGAAAAGATGGAAATAAAGTGTTTGTAAATGGGGAGGGGAGGAGGGGGTGAAGGGCGTGCAGGGACAAGGGAAAAAAATGAGAACCAAGACTGTCATGTAGAGGTACAAGATCCCAACAATGAATGTAACTATACTGTATCCCTAAAATGTACCAATAAACTCAATTATTTAATAAAAAAATTAAGTTCTCAAGAACATTGTTTCTTCCCAAAAAGTACATCTCCTATTAAAACAATTATGATATAATTGTATAAACCATATAATCGCAGATACTGACTATGAGACTCAACACAGTGTACAGCTGTTGTCTTTACATATAATCTTAGAAATGATTTCATTTTGGTGTATGTTCATATGTCCCGTCATTATCCTTATTTGACCTATGAAGTGTCGCTTTGCTCTTTAATGAAGCCTTCTGCACTAGAAGTATACACACTAAGAAACAAATGAGGATATGACAGACATGAATATGATTTCCTCCATTTATATTATTGTTTTGAGTTTTTAATGAAAAAGAAAGCTAATATCAATTTTTGTTACCACATCAAATCAGAAGGAGGTGGTGGTCAATGTTTAAAATTTTTATGGGCATTTTGGCAGGTAAGGAAAATCTCAATATTATTTATTTAAGATCTATGAATGATAGATGAGATCGGGTACATTCAGGATACTATGGCCATAGACAGATCTATGAAAGACAGAGGTCAATGCTCACTGAAATGATAATCAAGTTATGGAAAAAATCTCCACTATATTCTAGATAACTCAGAGAGAAAAGGCATACAACATGTTTCACACATAAGAACAAAACCAATATCTATAAGACTACTATTTATACATATATTTAAATCAATAAGCATAAGGAGATTAAACTTGAATATAGTTCTCTGTATTACCAGAAGAAAAGTGCAAATAGGCTCATAATTTCTCAATTAAAAATATAACAAATTACAGGATGTAATAACCTTTCTCCCCCTTGCTCTTTTTTGGTTTGTAATAAAGATAAACATTTAATAAACATAGCAGCTAAAAGTTTGTTGTGATTCTACATTTCTGAAGAGAAGCCATTTGTAATTTTTCAAACTACTGTTCAATGAATAAACAATCATTAACCAAGAATCAAACATGCTGTGCTTGTTACTCCAGAAACACCAAAATGTATAAAACTTCTTTCTATTGTCCATTAGCATAAAGAGTAAAGCATTTTTACTTTTCATACTTTATGTTTTAATTAATTAAGGATCAAATGAGAAATTTTAAAAAATATGAGAGAAAGAAGGGATATATATATATGCCAGCTAGTATGGTAATGTGCTCTTGAGGAAGGGGGCAATTCAGGTCAATATGGAAAGATAAATTAAATTTTGAAAGAAAGGAAAAGGAAATTCTAATCGAAGCAAAAATAAGGCTGAAGTCATTAAAATAAGATAATGTAATGAATATGTCAGAAAGAATAATTGGCTACATTGATGAAATTTGAGAGTTTAGGGAAATAGGAATAAAATTTCAAGAAAGATAGAGTCACACTCTAAAGAGATTTGATTGCTAAATGAAGAGTGCAAGAGTGTCAGAGGTTCTGCAAGATTGTGAAGATACAACTGTATTTTCAAAGTATGATTTGGAAACATTAATGCAGTAAGATTATAGGTGGGCAAAAAAGGCCTAATATGACTATGTTGTTGAAGATATTTAGAAAATTAGACCAGGCTGGTCCAAAACCTCAGATGATGGTCATTTAAAGATTTTAAAAAATTTTGGATCTGTGGAAAAGATTAGTAGATCCAGAAACAACTTCAAATGTACTCATCTACCTAATCTTTTACAAAGGAGCCAACCATCCTCACTGGAGGAAAGATAGCCTCTTCAATAAATGGTATTGGAAAAACTGGATTTCAACCTGCCGAAGATTAGAATTAGACCCCTACCTTTAACCATTCACTAAAATAAAATCAAAGTAGATTAAAGGTCTAAACATTAAAACAAAATAACTAAACTTGCTGGAAAATAAGTTATGTAGAAATCTCAATGACATTAGCACAGGAAAAGACATTATGAACAAATCCTCAGCAGCACTGGAACTAGGACAAAGAATCAACAAGTAGGATCTCATCTTATTAAAGAGCTTCTGCACTGCAAGAGAAACCACCAAAAGAGTTAAGAAACAACCTACAATGTGGGAAAAAATTTTAATAGCTGTTTCTCAGACAAAGGTCTAGAATCTAGAATATATAAAAAAACTCAAAAAAAAATTAGACCCCCGCACATATGAAGACCCAATTCAAATATGGACATCTGAAATGAGAAATTCTCAGACAAAGAAGTAAAAGCAGCAAATAAATATATGAAAAAATGTTCAACGTCACTGGTCATTCAAGAGATACAGATGTAAACAACACTGAGATTCCACCTCACCCCACAAAGAATGGCTGCTATCAAGAAATCACACAATAACAAATGTTGGTGGGGTTGTGGGTAGAAAGGAACCCTTCTCCATTGTTGGTGGGAGTGCAGACTGGTGCAACCACTATGGAAATCAATATGGAGATACCTCAAACAGCTTGACTGGAGGTTCCATGTGACCCAGCCATCGCTCTACTGGGTATCTTTCCAAAAGAATAAAAGAATCATACTACAGTGATATAAGCCCACGCATGTTAATAGCAGCACAGTTTATAATAATAGCTAAAACTTGGAAACATCCCATTTGCCCATCAGTTGGAGACCGGATAAAGAAGATGTGGTTTTTCTATAAAATGGAATACTACTCAGCCATAAAGAGTGAGAAACTAGAGACATTTATAGGAAAATGGATGCACATTGAGGTCATAGTCTTAAGTGAAATCAATAGGACACACATGTATAAATACCAAATAGTTTCTCTGGTGTAAAAATTAAAAGTGTAAATATTTTTCAAATGGTATAACTGATAGTATGAAATAAAAAGAAAAGGTCTAAAGGAGTAGGGGAAGTGGGAAGGGTATTGTCAAAGAAAGAAGGGAAAAGAAAAAAATATGAGAAAAGGAAAAAAAAGGAAAGAAAGTCTCTGTAAGGGTGGACGAGGTGAAGGGAAGGACGAGGAATGGGTAAAAGATAAGAACCAAGATACAGCATGTAAAGGTACAAGATCCCAATGACGAATGCAACTGTATTCTATACCCAAGATGTACCAATAAACTTAATGGAAAACCAAATTTAATGGGAATAGAGGACACTCACGTATTGGGAAACAAAACGTTTGATCTTAGAAAAATTGAGCACACAAATGATGGTTACTAGAGGCTGGGGATAGTATGCAGAGAAAAGAGAAATGCTCTTCAGTGGATACTAAGAGACCAAGAAATTCAGCTGTGCTGTTGCCCAGAATGGTCACTTGAGACAACAATCATGAAATGTACATTTGAAAAGCTAATATAATTTGAAAATTTTCTCCATAAAGTAATGATAAATATTAATTGATATACAGAGACATGTTTACTTTGATTTAAATATTACACAATCTATCCATGAACTAAAACATCACATATTACCCCATTAATATGTTTAATTTAATGTGTTTATACATCAGTTAAAAATAAATTTAATTAAAAAGTAAAACCAAATTAGAAAGTGTGAAATCAAGCATTTCCAATGTTTTATCCTAAAACATTTTTGAAAGTCTTAATGAGAAATAATAATCCCTTTGCTTAGGTGTCTCTTTTTCTTAATTTTGAACACATAAATTCCCAAAAGTAGATTAGAGAAAAAACATTTCTTTTTATCCACATAATAAAAAAAATTATTTCACTCTAATTCAAATTTTTCTATCCAAGTGAGAATAGCAGGTGAATTTTTTTTCCTGGACATTATCTATAAATTTGAGATCACCTCAGTGTGCTCTGCTCTACTCACAAATGGGACTACTTTTGCTCTGTGACCCTTTGAACAAATACTGTGTCCTTCAGGCAGAGAGTTGAGAGTAGTAGCATAATAACTAGACTTTGCTTGGCATGCACTTTATAGGTATTAAAAGGTGTGTAAAACCCTTTAGAAATCTGCTATTTAATGTAAATTTTCTGTCTCACTCAGTAAAAATTATTAATTTGTCCTTTTGGGGAAGATATTGTCAGACTTGGTAAATACTATAACACCTAGTGAATGAAATTTTCATTTAGAATTTGTTATGAAGTTGGAAGGCTAAAAATGTACTATTTCAATAGTGAGTGAATAATTGAAAAGCAGTGAAATCATTTAAAATAAAGGTTTGAATGGACACTAGTGGGCTTGTTGTAGATATCTTGAATATGAGATGACAGGGGTAGAAAAAATAAAATATGGAACTAGAATTTAGCAGAAATATCTTGAGATAAAAATGCATTTAATGTATACAGACATTGAAATAATATAACATTATTTGGAGAAGGAAAATAAAAGATCTAAAAATTAAGCCTTGATACAATATTTCTGGAAGACAAAAAAAGAATAAGAGATAACTGAAGTTTTAAAGTTTGTATCTGTGTGTCATTTGCTGATATAGTAAAAGCTGCTATTTCTTTACCATCTTCCAAAACTTTAGTATGCAGTTCAAATGCGTAAACATTAAAACATAGCAATTAGATAAAATATATTACAAATTTCAGGTGAGAATTTTTAACAAAATACAATTTCTAACACAATTATCACCATTATTTCTATTATCTTAAAAGAATCACATGCTCCCCAATCAGTCTGTAATTTGTCCTATTCCATTTGTTGCACCATGGTGTTAATAATAGAAGTGACAATCGTGACTCATATTTTTATTGTCTAAATGCTGTGATGTAGATGTAGTGGGAGGTTCTTACCACATCTCCCCTCCCCAGCAAGACAAAGTTCTACAGGTTGATATCTGAACACCTGGTTGATTTCCGCTCCAGAGAAACCAAAATTTTTAACAGACTGCTGAATTTACTACTCTGGAAATTTCATTAAATACTTCCACAGTGTATGGAGCCCTTATCACTTTGAAAGGAAAGTTCTCCATAACCTTGTGAGCATTAGGAGAAGCTATAGATGCAACAGTTATCATGTCTTGGCACATGTTTCTGGTAGTCATGTTTTTAGTCAAGTGTACATTCAAATATGCCTGTACTTCATAATTTCATATGGCACAGAGAGAAAATACTGACTTATGGAAAACTGTAAATCTCTTCAAAGGCAGATTAGTGTCTCTATCCTCTATATGCTGCATAAACTGATGTGATCATGAACTCTTCTGCATAGAGAAAATGCAGTCTAATAAAAAGAAAAGGATGTGACATTAAAAATATTTTCTCTGTGTGGCTCAGAAGTTTTCAGTAGAAGTAGTGTCCATTGGCCTCTACTCACTGTGAAAGGCTTACTATAGGTGCGATCAATAAAAATTAGCCTCAGCTATTTAAGTGAAAACTCCAGGCAGTGAGCTGAGGGATGCCTATCTCAAAGCATGCATTCCTTTCTTATTTTCTAGGATCTTTTTAAATGGTGACACAATTTTAATTCTCTTTTCTCAAAGATGCATCATCACTTTATTCTTTGTCTTTGTTTTTTTCTATGTTATCTGTTTGTACAATGGTAAATGATGTTTCAACAAGGAACTTTTATTATCATATATCTAATGGGTACATGGAGTTCCAAAACTAAATCCAACAAATCTAACAAGATAAAGATGATCACTACATTGGTAACTGTGATATAATGCATATTTATAGTCACAATTTTAGTTTTGTTTCTTCATCATTGGGATACCATATGCAATACCTACAATTTAAAGGAGGAGAGTTTGTTTGAGATCACAAGTGATCAGCTGGCTCCCAGCCAGAAACAGCATGGTAACAGAGACTAGGTGAAGGAAAATTATGCACATTATGACAGCCAGGAAGCTCAGAGTGGAGGGAGGAACCAGGGAAGGGACATACTCTTCTAGGCCACTCCACTAGTGACTCACCTCTCCTAACCAGACAGCTGACCCAACCTCATTTCAAATATGTGAGGTTTTGGCTGCCATTTTACATATAAACTCTAACATTCTGCCCCTAGGGTAGACACAGATAATGCAAAACATATTTTATCTGTCTCTAAGAATTGTCATTCTTTAAACAGAAGTTCAATTTCAAGTCTCTTCTTAAACTCAAGACAAACTCTTTCTGTGAGCCCCTATAAATATTGAAAAGCAATTTAAATACCTCCAACACACAATGACACAGGTTAACATTTACATTTCAAAAGGGAGAAATAGGGGAAAGTAAATTGAAATAAAGCAAGAGAAAAACCCAGGGGCAAGTAAACAAACTGAAATAGAACAAGACTAAAATGCAGCAAAGCAATCATTAAAACCCATAGCTTCATGTACAGCCCCTGAGGCAGGTGAGGTGATATATAAATTCCAAATGGCTGGGCAGCCTCACCCCTATATGATTTTTAGTTGTAGCTGTCATAGCACCCTCACCACCTCACACACACACACACACACACACACACACACACACTCACTCACTGGTTTTGCTCACTGCCTGTGACTTTCCCCAGCAGATGTTCCACTCGGTGTCTCCACCTTCCTGGTGTCTCCTCTGTACTTTTGCCTTTGGCTGCCCTTTCTCAACTTTGTCCATTGGTCTCCCAGGGACACACTGCACGACCTCCCAGGGTTTCTTCTGAAATTCAATGGAAGCTTCTTTGATACCATATCTCTTGTTTTGCACGACCCTAAAACCATCTCCATGTGGATGGTATTAAGGTCTGTTGCCAGTAGCTGGCCCCCTTTGGATAATGATCACATCAGCCTCAGAGTACCTGATGATTAAGGACAGTGAACTGAATCCCAGGGAATGAATTCTCTAGGCACACCCCCTGGGACACCTTGGGACTTTCTTTGCAAAGCAAAGTCTTTCTAATGAATTTATTTTTACCTTTTTGTATCCTGGAGTCAGTGAAGAGTGGAGATCTTCCTGATTTCTGAGATTTCCTTAACCCAACTTTCCTAGTGTCCTGATGCAAAGTACTTGGCTTAATTTTAATAATTTTAATGACCATGTTTTCCATAGCCCCAAATTTGCAGATACAGTGAACACTTGATTTAAGAACTCAATTCATTCACAAGGGCTGGTTGTAATTCACAATGATCAACTGAAAGTTTGAGCTCTTCCATGTAGCCTTCAAAATCTCACTCCTGTATACAGGTATATAGATATCAGTATCCTTAGAGAGAAATTGGTTCAGGATTTGTCAGTTAATCCCACACAGGAAACAATGCTGTAATATTCTTTTCAGAACACTTTAAGGGTTAAATCTGTATATGAGACTATTTGGAAGCACAAGGGGCTGACATTCAGGTTGTAACTCAAGACTTTTTTCATAAGTTAAAAGTAAAATTCTAGTTGTAACCCAAGTTGTTCTTATGTCAGCCTGCTTGTAACTCCAGGGTCCAGAGTACTTTCTTCATGGTGAAATTTAAACTTTTCAAAAGAGCTTTTTGTTCTTTTGTATTGTAGCGCTTTCCCAAAGCAGTGAGCAGCACATGCTATAATTTAAATACTTAACTATTTTAAAATTTCCTTCACCAGATTCATTAGTTTCCTGGAGTCTAATTTCCTTAAAGTTTCCTTAATTTCACTTTCCTGAAGTCTCAGGATATGGGCAAAGTGTTGACAAATTAAAAGTCTCCAACCCAGTTGCCAGTGGAGTCTTTGATCCCACGTAAAATCTACTTTGCCTGGTCTTTACTATTTTCATTTATATTGGTATTCTGGTCTTTTACATTCTGGCGAGTATATCCTATCAAACCTGACTTACAGTGATGTAGGGCTTCTCTAGCTGATATCTCATCTACCTTTCCAAATTTCTGCCATAAACCAGTTTCAAAAAAATTTAGACCATATGGTCAGGTATGCTCACAGCAGACACAATCTTGGCACCAAAATTGTATTAGGCTTCTCTAGAATAACAGATTCAATAAAATATAAAGGTATGCTCATAAAGGGATTTATCATGTAGTAGTACAGGATCAAAAGTAGAAGACTCCCAATGTCTGTCTGCTATATCAAACAGAATATACCAAAAATCTCATCTGCATGCTGTACAGTCAGAAGATCTAGTAAGTAGCAGTCAGAAGTCAAAGACTCTGAAGCTTTCATGGTGTCTGTTTTGGTAAGCAGATGTGTCTGCGTTGAAAGGCTGAAGAATCTAAACTAGAAGGGTGAAGGAACTGAAAACCAAAGCCCAAAAGCAATGCCAAAGATAAGATCTCCTTCAAGAAAGAGAACCACTTCCTTCTTTCCTTTTTAATTTTTTCCAAGCTGAAAGCA
Source organism: Fukomys damarensis (assembly GCF_012274545.1). Lineage (NCBI taxonomy): Eukaryota > Metazoa > Chordata > Mammalia > Rodentia > Bathyergidae > Fukomys > Fukomys damarensis. The sequence continues at coordinate 25,466,897 of NW_022900917.1, read as the reverse complement.
GATTGGTTGGTGTCATCCACATCTGAGGTTGGTCTTCCCTCCTCAGGATGCTAGACTACATATAAAGCATCTGCAAACACACCCAGAATTTACTAATCTGCTAGGAAGTTGTTACTAAAGCCAACTTGAGATATAATAATAAATAATCACATGCATATTCATACGTAATAAGTTTTTGAAATGTTCAAGTGTTTTAGAAAGACTCTGTATTTGATTTTCCTGGGCATCATATTATGTTAGTTCTACAGAGACAGCTTATAAGGAATAACCCTACATTTTATTTATGTATCATTGATATATGTGAAAATGAATCAATCTTAAATATATTTCACAAAAGTATTTCTATTTTGTTGAGTTAAAAATAAATGTAGAAGAAATAAATACATCTCATAAATTTCATATATTATTTTGTATCTTGAATATAGATTTCATTCTAATGGATTTTTCTTTGGCTGCCAGTGTGATTTTTTTTTTTTTTTTTTTTTTTTTAGTAAAAGCAAGGTTATATTCCCTAATACTTTCTAAACATCCCTCTCCAATATTTCTTAGGAAACTAAGAGTCGTCTAATGACTCATGAGAAATTCTATCATTCATTCACTCATTCTCATAGGACATAACTATATGAAGAAATTCTATGTGATGGTTAAATATGATTTGAATGTGTCCCACAAGGCCTCAGGTCTTATGTTTAATCCTCATTATGAGTATTTAAGAGAGTGAAAATTAATCTATGTTGCTTAAAATTTTGATCTTTGGAAAGTGCTTAAAATACAGAAGTCATTTGTGTAGATTCCTCATAATTAAGTCTGTGTGGTTAAGAATAGGGAAAAGTAACACCCACATGCACGCACGCATGCACAGAGGCTCTCCTTGTTTTTTCCCATGAGTTCCCTGGCACTGCCTCAAGACTTTCACAGCAAGAGGGCCCAAAGCTTTGGACAATAAGCCGAAGTAAATCATTTTTCTTTTAATAAAGTAAGTCATTTTTCTTTAAAATGTACTTATTGTTGTGTTATTAGCAATAGAAAATGATTTAACAGAGTATGTTTTCTAGTGAATATGTCCTCATCTCTTTTTCGTTGGCACCTCAACAGCCCACCTAGTTTCACACACACAAAAAAAAAAAACCTCTGCTTGCTTATGACACTCAGTTCTACAGTTCATCTTTTATAGATTAATAAGATAACCAAGATGAAGAGACTATTTCATTATTCTACTGTACAGAAATGCAAGCATAGTCTGGATTTAAAGTCACATAAAGGAAAGTAAAAACTGAGCTGCCTCATGACATATCTTGACACAAGTGATAATACTGTACTGAAATGTATGTATCCTTGAAAAAAATCTTGTGTTTTGGAAAATCAGACATTGAAATAGTAGGCATTATGGCCAAAATAGTACTGTATATGTTATTCAAATTCATATGTTTCATAAACAGCCAAATAAAACAAAAAAATTAATAATTTAAAATATTAAGCAAGATCAAAGGATAGTACAAATTCCTAAGGAAAAAATACTACAGCAGCAGCAGTCCTTTGACATTAGTATCATCTAGAAAGTCATTACAGATAAACATTCTTAGGGTCACAACTGAGATTCTGGGGCAGAATGAAACTATTACTTAGCAAGTTTCCAGGTGCCCTAATGCAGCTTAACATTAGATAACCATTGCATTGCACTATGTAAAGCACTGTACCTTTCAAAGTAAAATGTTGTGCAGTTGTAGGGTGACAATAAAGTAGGAAAATAATTCAGGTTGTTAAATTATATAGTCAGGTAAATCTGTGTTAATATCTGAGGAAATCTCTCCAAACTCTCTACCAACTATCCTGTAAGTGGCTCCTAATCACTGAGGTTCTTCATATCTAACCCTATAAATGAGAGTTATACTTAATTGTTTCTAATGAGGATGACATAGCAAAAGCAATGGTATGTCACTTCTGAGCTTAGCTTTGTGGGGCTTCCCTAGTCCTGTTTTTTTATTTTGTTTGCTATGTTGTGAGCTGCCCCCAGGCTAATCAACATGTCAACATAACTTGGCTCAACAGCCAGCAAGGAACTGAGGCCCTCTACTCAAAGGCCAAAGCAGAATGCATATCTTCCAGTAACCACATAAGTGAGTGAGCTTGGAAAGAATTTCCTTCCAATTGACCCTGAGATGGCTGCAGTGCAACATGATTCTTCAGTTGAAGCTTTGGGAGAACTCTTGAGCCAAAGAAACCAGCTGCAGGTACTATACTTGTGAACTGAAGAAAATGATGAAAAAAATGAATAAATTTAAAAGGGGAGATTTGGCTATTACAAATAATGCTGCAATGAACATGAGAATACAGGCATGTTTCCAACATCCTCACTTTGTTCAGAATTGGGATTGCTGGATCATTTGGAAGTTTTATTTTTAATTCTTTAAGGAATGTGTGTATTATTTTCCCTAATGCCCATGCTAATTTACATATCATTAGCAAAGAAGCACGGTTCCAATTTCTTCACATCCTCTCCATGCCATGTGATATCTTTTGTCTTTTTGTACTAACCATTCTAAGCTATGAGATGATACCTCACTATACTTTGATTTCTACTCCTCTGATGATTAATGATACTGAGCTTTTCTTCAAAAATCTCAAGTCAATTGGTTTATTTTCCTCCGAAAAACGTTTATTCAGGTTATTTGCTCATATTATAGAATGTGTTTCTGCAGAATCCATTTATTTGTGTTCCTGATATGTAATCAACCTTATGTGTTTCTCAACCAGTGAATGCACCCTTAAAATTTAGTGTGTGTATGTATATACATACATATACATATATATATGTATATACATACATATACATATATATATATATATATATATACATATATGTATGCAACAATAATTGGCCTTTAAAAATGATGAAATATTATCATTCATGATAATATAAATGATCTGCAGGACATTATATTGAGTGAAATAGTCCAGACATAGAAAGAAAAGTACTGGGTTACCTTAATGACATGTGAAATCTAAAAAGCTTGTACTCAGAAGTAAGTAGCAGAATAGTGGTGAGCAGGAGGCAGGGGAGGAGGAAGTTTGGGAGATATTGGTAAAAGGACACAGATTTTTCAGCTAAAAATATCAAGGGGTCTATTCTAACTCCCACTGAATATAACTAATAATATTATATTAGTTACTTGAATATTACTAAGAGTACATTTTAAGTGTTCACACCATAAAAAGGTGAGCATATAAGGTAATGAATGTGTTAACTAGTTTAACTTAGCCATTCTATAATGTTTGCATATTTCACAATATTCTGTTGCATACCCTAAATATATAGAAATTTATTTTTTAATTTAAAACTTTTGAAAATGTTTGTTAATTTTAAGAGACTAGGTTTGGGGGCTTATTTCTAATACACAATCCAAGAATAAGTAGGTATACTGTAAGAAACTATTTTTCTACAGCTTGTGTTAGTGTTCTTTGTATTAAAAGTACTAAAAACACCAGGCAAAATACATGATTCCTTGCAACTTCAAAATTTTATTGACTCATTACTCATGTATTGATTATGTAGGAACTAATTCACAAAACTATTAGTTTAAGTCATCCATCTTTCCAGAAATAATGACAATGTTAAGAACAACCCTGGGCTTATTAAAGCACATTTAAAATTTCTATCATGTAAAGGTGCAAGTTCCCAATTTTGAATGTAACTGTACTGTATACCTAAAATGTACCAATAAACTCAATGAGAGAAAAAAAATTCTAGGATTCAATTCACTTTTTAAAAATCCTTTAAGGGAAACATAATGGGTGTGGTAGGATAGAATTTTTCAAAATTTTCTATTTATTTTCTTCTCTTCTGCCTTTCTTTACTTGTACTGGATAAATTTCTTTGGTAGAATGTTAGGAAGAAACTTTGAGCATAGTAGTAAAACCAAATTTCCTATTAGCATTGAGAACTGCTCTTGCTCCAGTAAGAAAACTGATATTTCAAAAATTTTTACTTCTTGCTCAGTCAAATCTTTTTCTTTCATTTCAGAAAGGAGACCAGACTCCATCTAGCATTGAGCAAGGCTGGTGAAACTATAGGAAAGGAGAAGACAGGGATTTAGCCTGCCTAATAAGTGCAAAGTCCTGAGTTCGATCCTTGGTACAAAAAACAAAACAAAACAAAAACCATACAAAAAGGAAAATACTTTTAGGTGAATCTGCTAATAGTGAATCAAATTTTAGGAAATGAAAGAGATTCTTAGATACAGTTTTCAACAACAATCCTGCATAAAGAAATAGTTATAGATAAGAAAACCAAGGAAATAGTGCAGCACACTTTGAATGTAATGTGCACTCAAAATCAATGGTTTAATATATTGTTTCATTTTTCATAATGCCATAAATATTTGTACAGCTTTCCAGACACTAACTCTAAGGACTGATACACACATAATACATTCCTATTGTTTCTCATTCACTTCTTTAATATATCAACTTTTAAATGTATTCATGTGTTCCATTTAGGTGAGAGGATGCATGAAAAATATTCTAAAGGTGGCCCAAAACTGAAATTTCTCAGTAAATGAATGGTTAGTACCATCATTGAATTATAACATAATACCTTCTATTTTACAGATATGACAAGAATAATTCAATGAAAATGCAATCAATCAGCACCCAAATATATAAACTTAATTTTACTTTTAATTTACAACTCATACTTACTGAACTAAACAATAGAAAAATATACTGAATTCTCTGCTAGGAGAGTCTGTAACTTAACAAATCTTTGGGATTCTTTAGGGATTCAGAAAACTGTCCATTTCACTAAAAAATTCTGCATAGAAGCAAGAAAATTATTGGAGCCAGCCAGTTTTGCTTTCATTCAGTCAACAGCATTTATTACATATCTTTCTTTTGGTTGGGTCATATGATGGAAACTGGAACACAGAGGACAATAAAACAAAGCTAGAGCTTGACACAGAGCTAAGCTTAAAGGAGATGGACCTTTAAAAATGGATACATATCATTAAAGAAGTAGTTGCAAATATGAGAAATCCAAATGTGAAAAGGACATCAAATCATAAACCAGAGAGCACAGATTGTTATCAGCCAAAATATATCACGCTATATGCAAAAATTAATAGCATTTTCCCAAAATCACTGAGTAAGAATATCCTGTCCCAGTTGTATTGGAACTCTATTCATGATAAAGTATATTGGTTAATACTAATAAGGTAATGATGTTATAATTAATTATATAAAATTTTATGTAATGTATAATGGATATTATATAATTAATTATAAGCCTTCATGGTAGCAAGTAGAGTAGAGATGATAATTTACCAATATTCTTGTTAAATCTTAGTTTTGTCCACATCTTGGTTTTCTTTTGTCTTCATGTTACTTTGTTGAGACCAGCCCCAGTGTGGAAGGTGAGATTTGGAAGGCCGCTCAGAGATCTGCTCTCCCTCTGGCCTGCTAGATCCCATTTTGCAGGACCAGGTATCTGCACCCTCCCCTGCCTGCCTCACCAGCAGCTCCAGTAAGGAAGGTAGCCACATGGATGACCCTGAAGCACACCCCGCTCCTTGCACTCTCAGACCTCCTGCTTGGGCAAGTCCTTGGACCCACTCTTTAGAGTGGGTATTTTTCTGAGCTCCTAACTTTGAACATCTTAAAAGAAAGGGCAGGGGAAAACCTGTAGTAGAGTTCAACCCTGCAGGTCAGGGAAATCAATCTGGGCCTTGCGGCCTGATGTCAGTTTGAGTCTCGGGGATCTGCCATTGGCTAGCTGAGATCAGGGGACTTGGTGCTGCACATGGTTGTGGACGTGGTATATTATGACAGCAGAGAAAAGAAGCCCTTCAAATTCGTTTTTTTCTTTCTTTTCCTCATTCCACTCTGCAAATCCCTTCTTTTTTTCTGTCATCTTTCCCCAACTCAATCTCTTGCTCCACCATATTATCCCTCATCTCCCTTTCTGTTCCTGCTCCTGCCCTAAGTCAAACTTCTTCTTTTAACATTTTTTCTTTTTTCTTTATGTTCTTTTCTTCTGTCATTTTTACCTCACTCATGGGTCAATAGTTTCAGGGTAAAATAAGCCACTATTACTATTAAGGGGATATATTCTTGCCCTCATTCTTGCACTCTATCTGTCCTTTTTGAATTTAATAGGTTCCTAAAGAATGCATGGTCATTCTATGTCCTCTGGCTTCACTTGAAACCTTCTCCAATTCTTTTACTTATGTACTCCTCTCATCCTAACTCTGTCTAAGCCCCCATTCTAAATGGTAAATATGCTATATTGAAAAGTTTATTCATTGTAAACATATTTTGGACTACTTCTTGATTTTAATTTAATTCACAAGGTTTAAAGGTGATAGACTAATGACTACCACAAATGGTCAATTACCAAGCTGTGCTTGATCATATTGTGTTGCTGATTGTATCAATTGGGATAAAGGATTGTGACTGATTTAATGAGCTGTTTTCTCTGACATTATGAAAATGAGAATGTCTATGAGTCATTAGAGACCCAAAAGCTAAAGTGCAACTATATCAAAAAGATTTAAGTAATAACCCAAAAATTAAACCAAGGACAACTGAACAACAAAAATAAAAATGAGAAAACACTTAAGCAAGACACAAAGACAGACTTCCATTTCATTAATGGCAAACAGTAGGGAAAATAAGGATGAAAAGTCTGATAGTGAACCACCGGGACACCATGAACTCAAAGCACAGGAAGTAACAAAACAGATCAATTAGGCTCTAGAAAAATTCAAACCAGAAATAACTTCCCAGATAACCACAGAGGTGGTGACCAAAATGAAAATCATGATTTGAGACTCTAGAACAGAAACTGAAAAAAAAAGAGATGAGCTCAGGACCACGATAGAAGCCATGAAGGCCTAGCATAAGAAAGAAATGGAAACAATGTATGCCCAACAGAGGACAGAAATGGAATCCATAAAACAGATTCAAACAGATATCCAGGAGAATAAAAACGCTATAGAAAGTATTTGCAACAGAGTAAAAGAATGTAAAGATAGAATCTCAGATATAGAAGATAAAATAGCAGTCAGTGATTGTGAAAAGGAAGGTCTGTTAAAAGCAGTAGGGGATCATGAGAAATTGATCCAACAACTCCTAGATGATGCAAAGGAGAATAACATAAGACTGATAGGATCCATGAAGTAGCAGAAGAAAATACAAAGGACTTTAAAAAGTTGTTCACAGAATTGATGACAGAAAACATCCCAAGCAGAAGGGAAGAATTAAACATACAGATAAGTGAGGTATATAGGACTCCAACTAGCCATGATATAAAAAAAAAAAAAATTACACCTACACATATAATAATCAAGATACCAGAAACCCAACAGAAAAACAAAATACTAGAAGGAATAAAAGAAATGAAACAAACCAAATGCAAAGGAAAGCCCATCAGAATCACAGCAGACTATTCAACACTAACCCTTAGGTCAAGGAGAGCCTGGAGTGAGGTATTTCAAGCTCTAAAAGAAAACAAACTGTAACCTAGACTGATGTATCCTGCAAAACTCTCTTTCAAAAGGGTTTGGGAAATAAGATACTTCCATGACAAAGAACACCTGAGAAACTTCATGAATACCAAACCAGAACTACAAGGAATTCTAAACAATATCCTAGAAAAACACAATGAAGATCACAACACCAGGAGGCACAACAGAGCAAATTAAATAGGCAAGGCAAGAAACTAAAAGGAAAAGGCAAAAAAGTAAAAAGAGTCAACAAAAGGCCAATAACATGGCAATAATAAGTCAGAATGTATCAGTTATAACCATCAATGTTAATGGCCTCAACTCACTAATCAAGAGAAATAGACTGGCAGGATGGATTAAGAAGCAAAATCCAACAATATGTTGTATACAAGAAACACACCTAGAGCAAAAAGAAGCCCATAGACTGAAAGTGAAAGGATGGAAGACAATTCTCCATGTGACGGGAGCCCAGATAAAAGCAGGGGTAGCAATATTATTCACAGACAAAGCAAATTTCAAACTAAAACTGATTAAAAGAGACAAAGAAGGCCACTATATCCTTGTAAAGGGAACACTTCAAGAGGAAGAGATGACAATCAGAAACATATATGAACCAAATATTAATGCCCCAACTATATAAAATAAATATTAAGAAACATGAAAAACCAAATAAGTACTAATACAGTTGTAGTGAGGGATCTAAATACCCCACTTTCACAAATAGACAGATCATCTAGGCAAAAATCAACAATGAAATAGTAGAACTGACCCAAGCTTTTGAATGCATGGATTTAATAGATGACTATAGAGTGTTCCACCCCCCAAAATCAGAATGTACATTCTTTTTGGCTGTACATGGGTCATTCTCCAAGATAGACCACATACTAGCTGATAAAACAGGTTTGAATAAATGCAAAGGAATTGAAGTTATTCCCTGTATATTATCAGATCATAGTGCTATCAAGCTGGAGATCAATAGCATAAGAAACCTTAGGAACTTCGCAAACACATGGAAATTGAACAACACTCTCCTGAACAATCAATGGATCACAGAGGAAATTAAAGAAGAAATTAGACAGTTTTCGCAAGTAAATTAAAAAGCCAATACAGCATACAGGAATCTATGGGACACAATGAAAGCAGTTCTTTGTGGAAAATTCATAGCAATGAATGCCCACACTAGGAAAACAGATAAACAACGTAATGATGCACCTTAGACTCCTAGAAAAACAAGAGCAAGAAAAACCCAAAACTGGAACAAGAGAGGAAATTTTAAAGATTAGAGCAGAAATCACTGCAATGGAAACTAAGAAAACAATACAAAAAATAAATGATAACTTGTTTTTTTAAAGCATAAATAAACCCTTAACTAACCTCATCAAAAAAAAAAAAAAACAACAAAAAAACAAGGAAAGAAAAGGCTCAGATCCATGCAATCAGGAATGAATCAGGTGAAGTCACAACAGACCCATCAGAAATCCAGAGGCTCATTAATACCCACTTTGAGAAGCTGTTCTTAAATAAAATGGAAAACACAAAAGAAATGGACAGATTTCTAGATACTTATGAATAACCAAAGTTGAACAAAGAAGATAAAATCATTTTAAACACCCCAATTACAATCAGTGAAATTGAAAATGTAATTAAAAATTTACCAACAAAGAAAAGCCTGATAGATTCACTGCTGTACTTTACAAGACATTTAGGGAAGAACTATTGCCATTACTCCTCACAATTTTCAATAAAATTGAAAGGGAAGCAATGCTTCCAAATTCATTCCTGGAAGCAAGTATCACTTTGATTCCCAAACCAGGAAAAGATGCAACTAAAAAGAGAACTACAGGCCAATCTCTTCAATGAATATAGATGCAAAAGTTCTTAATAAGATACTACAAACAGAATACAGAGGATCATCAAGAAGATCATACATCCTGACCAAGTCAGGTTTATTCCAGGGATGCAAGAATATTTCAACATATGTAAGTCAATAAATGTAATACACTATACTAAGAGAGTCAAGAACAAAAACCATATCATCGTCTTGATAGATGCAGAAAAAACATTTGACAAAATTCAGCACCCATTCATGATAAAAAGCCTGCAAAAAATTGGAAAAGATTGTCTTTATCTCAATTTAATAAAGGCTATCTATGAAAAACCAACTGCCAACATCATAATAAATGGCCAAAACTGAAAACCTTCACGTTAAAATCAGGAACAAGACAAGGATGCCCACTATCACCACTCCTCTTCAATATAGTTCTGGAAACATCAGCCATTGCAATTAGACAAGAGAAAGAAAGCAATAAAGATAGGAAAGGAAGAAGTTAAACTGTCATTATTGCTGATGATTGTGATACTCTCCATTGAAGACCCCAAAAAACTGCACCAAAAGACCTCTAGACTTAATTGACAGATTCAGTATAGTAGCTGGATACAAGGTGAACACCCAACAATCAATAGCCTTCTTATACACAAATAACAGACTCACTGAGAGAGAAATAAGGGAAAAAAATTCCTTTTACAATAGCATCCAAAAAAATGAAGTACCTAGGAATCAATCTAACAAAAGAAGCAAAAGATCTCTAAACTGAAAGCTATAGCACTCTGAAAAAAGAAATTGAAGAGGATATAAGAAAATGGAAAGATATCCCCTGCTCCTGGGTAGGAAGAATCAACATAGTGAAAATAGCCATACTACCAAACTGCTACACAGATTCAATGCAATACCAATTGAAATTCCAACACTATACTTCTCAAAACTAGAAAAAAGAATCCAAAAATTCATCTGGAACCATAAGAAACCTAGAATAGCAAAAGCTGTCCTAGGCGACAGACACACGGCAGCAGGTATAACAAATCTAAAACTGAAACTATACTACAAACCACTGTGATAAAAACAGCATGGTACTGGCAAAGAAACAGACCTGAGGATCAGTGGAACAGATTGGAAGACACAAAAACAACTCCATATGTACTCAGCTACCTCATCTTTGACAAAGGTGCTGACCTTCCCCAGTGGAGGAAAGATAGCCTCTTTAATAAATGGTGTTGGAATAACTGGGTGTCAACCTGCCAAAGATTAAAACTAGACCCTTATCTTTCACCATGCACTAAATTAAAATCAAAGTGGATTAAAGATCTAAATATTAAAAGAGAAACACTAAACTTGCTGGAAGATAAATTAGGCAGAACTCTTGAAGACATTGGCATAGGAAGACTTTATGAACAAATACCCAGTAGCACAGGAACTAGCATAAAGAATCAACATTGGTATCTCATCATATTCAAAAGCTTCTGCACAGCAAAAGAAACCATCAACAGAACTAAGAGACAATCTACAATGTGGGAAAAAAATTTTACCAGCTGCTCCTCAGACAAAGGACTATTATCTGGAATATATAAAGAACTCAAAACAATCAGCCCCCTGAATATAAAGACCCAATTCAAAAATGAACATCTGAAATGAATAGACATTTCTCAGACAAAGAAGTAAAAGCAGCAAATAAATATATGAAAAAATGTACCACATCACTGGTCATTCGAGAGATGCAGATGAAAACAACATTGAGATTCCACCTCACCCCACAAAGAATGGCTGCTATCAAGAAATCAACCAATAACAATTGTGGCCAGGGTTGTGTGAGAAAGGAACCCTTCTTCATTGTTGGTGGGAGTGCAGACTGGTGCAACCACTATGGAAATCAAAATGGAGAAACCTAACAGAGCTGAGACTATTTGACCCAGCCATCCCTCTTCTGAGTATCTTTCCAAAAAAAATAAAAGAATCATATCACAGTGATATATGTGCACTTATGTTTATAGTCACACAGTTTGAAATAGCTAAAACTTGGAAACAGACCATTTGCCCATCAGTTGGAAACTGGATAAAGAAGATGTGGTTTTTCTATAAAATGGAATACTACTCAGCCATAAATAATGAGAAATCATATTCGTTTGTAGGAAAATGGATACATATTGAGGATATATTCCTAAGTGAAATAAGTAAGTCACACATGTGTAAATGCCGAATTGCTTTTCTGGCGTGAATGAACTATAATAATTCATAAGATCCTAATGATATAATGGACAATGTGTAATAGGAAGAAAGGGGCTAAATGTGTAGCGAAAGTGGGAAGGGCAGGCGAGAGCTAATAAGGGAAAAGAAAAAATATGAGAAAATGAAAAAATGGAAATGAAGTGTTTGTAAAGGGGGAGGGAAGGAGGAGTGAAGGGAGGGCCAGAATAGGGAAAAAAATGAGAACCAATACCTGTCATGTAAAGGTACCAGAGCCCAATAATGAATGTAACTGTACTGTATACCTCAAATGTACCAAGAAACTCAATGAGGAAAAAAATGTTACTTTGTTGAACTCCTTTTGGTAACCAAATAGTTGTCACATCACTTGAAAGTGTAATTCTGAATTTCACCAGTTTTATCACATGACTTTGACCCACCACTCAACCACCCTGCTCGCTCTCAGACTGAGCAGCCTGTCATAAAGTATTGGCTTTATTAGGACAATTTGACCCTGTCAGTAATAACTAGTCTTGCAATTGATTTAAAGTGTCTACCTCATTCAATTTTATTATTTCAACTTGTAATATTTTATTCCATATTTTGATAAATGGTATATGGGGAGATAACACACAGAGCTCTAAAGAATACAGAATTAAGTGGTTTACAGTTCATATCAAATATTGTCAAAAGGCTGAACTAGAATGTTCTTAATAAATTTCATAACAGATGAAAATCAAAGTATTTTTGTTTATCTGTTTTACTGTTATGACCTATCAGATATTCAATCAAGCAAAGATAATCTAATAATGTGAATTAAATGTAGGGGTTGTTTCAGGTTATAAATTGGTTCTAGTTTTATTAGATTCACTCTTTATTTATTTATTTTTTTTAGTTTTTGGTAGATGCCTTTATTTCATTAAATAAGAATTAAACCTTTTGCAGTAAGAGCTGGATTTTTCCATTGCCTTAAAACAATATCATGTATAAGCAATGACTTTACAAATAGAAATAATTTTATGTTATATAATCATTGATTAAATTGTATAGAATCTTAAATTCTCTTTTAAAATGAATTATTAGTATCACTTAATTTTTATTTTAATTGATATATCAAAACATAAAGTGGTACCTATTAATGAGGCGCCATGTCTCTTAACATGGTTTTACATAGCCTATAATATCAGCACTCAAAAGGCTGACAGAGCAAGAGCACCATGAGCTCAAGGCCTGCCTGGGTATATAGTGAATTCAAGCCTGCACAACATAGCCAGGGCCTGTATAAAAAAAAAAAAGAATGAATAAATAAATATTCAACATGTAATATTTCATACATTTATATATATGATATAACATTAAAAGCATATTTATCACTTCTTTCTGGAGAAAATGTCCCACTTTCTTCTAGTGTTTTGAAATGTAAAGTATATTATTACTATTTATAGCCATCATACTCTACTAGAGTATCCCAGAGCTCTTTGCTCTCTAACTTTAACTTAGCACTTATTAATTAATTTAGTAACCTCACTTACTTCATTCATATCCCCATTCTGTCCCAGGCCTTTGATAAGCACCATTCTACTTTTAACTTCTGTGAAATCAAGTTTTTTAGACTTCATATGAATGAAAGATGTGGTACTTGTCATTTTGTGTCTGAATTATTTCAAGTAACAGAATGATCTACAGTTCCATCCATGTTGCTACAAATAATAAGATTTCACTCTTTTTACGATGAAATAGTATTCCACTTTATCCTTTTATCAGTTCATGAATATATAGGTTATAAATTTCTTGGTTATTGTGTGTAGTGCTATAATGAACATGAAAACACAGTTATCTCAACATTATGATTTCATTTACTTTGAATCTATATAGTCAGCTGTGGAATTATTGGATTATATGGCCGATGTATTTTAAATTTGAGGATGCTCCGTACCATTTTCCATGATGACTGCACCTCTTTACACTCTCACAGCTGTATGCAAGTGTTCTCTTTTCTCCACATCTTCGCCAGCATTTGTCTTCAATCGTTTTTCCTATTAGCCCTTCTTCCTGGGATGAGATGATAACTCATTGATTTTGATTTGTATATCCCTAACAATCAGCAACAGTGAATATTTTTGCATGCACCTGTTGGACATTTGGATTTTTTTTTTTTTGAGAAATGTCTATTTAGGCCCATTGCTGATTTTAAAATAATGTCATTTATTTTTTGCTGATGAGTTTTTTGCATTTCCTTATATATCTCAGATACTAACGTTTTATCATATATAAACATTGTATATATTTTCTCCTCTTTTTAGGTTGTTTCTTACTCCATTGATTATTTTCTTTGTCTTGTACATGTTTATGTTTGTTATAATTCCATTGGCTATTTTGCTTTTGTTTTCTGTTTTTCTATGGTCTTGACCAAAGTCCTTGCCTATATTTCCCCTATGCTTGTTCTAGTAGTTTCATAATTTAAAGCCTTATATTTAAATTTTTAATGCATTTTGCTCTGACTTTCATAATTGGTGAGACACTTTTCTCCATGCTGTGTTTCTTGGAGTTGCAGGGTGGGGCTGTATGAGCAGCTCTTTCTTGCCTTCTTCAATACACTTTTTGTTCCATTACACTGAAAGCAGACTTTATGGTCTCTCACCTGATTTTCTTAGCTTTTTTCAAGGTAATTTTGCAGGGCAGCAGCTGTTCCCCTTGGTGTGTGTTTGGGGAAGGATCACTAGAGAATCTCAGCTACTACTCTGCTTGCTAAATTAGACTTACATTTAATAGAGTTTAGAAACCCATGTTATATCTTGTGGCATAAGTAAATTCAGTATTAATTTTGACACAAACTATACAGTTTAGTAATGTCTAAAATTTAATAATTACTAACATTTAATGACTAAAATCTAATATTTAATTGCTAAAAATCACAAAATTTAATAACCCAATAACTAAAGATAGTGTGCTTTAAATGACATATTTTCTGCTTTACTAGCAATAATTGATATTCAAAGGACAATGTTTCAGAGGCCCATTTTTAAACAAATAGAAACAAAAACACAAAAGGAAAATAGTAATTTGCTTTTTTAACAAAATAAAATAAAATTGAGAAGATTAAAGGACTTCTGAACACTAAAGATAATTGCCACACATAATAAAATATTTAAAATAATTGATAACTATATCTTTACAGGTATTTAAAGGGAAAATATGTTTCATTATTTTAAACAGAATTTTATTACTACATTACTATTGAATTCAACATATACATCAATACATAATTCTGTTCAGGTCACTGGGATAGGTGTAGTATGTATATTGAATAAATTAAATAATTCCCTGTTTTAGAATATAAATACTGTATGTGAAGAATCAGTGTAAAATATGGTACTTAAGTAATAAAAATTCTGTATTTTAATTCATGTCAGTCTTATTTGAATATTAGTACTTGGAATCACAAACAAAAATTTGGATTGAAAGATCATGAGAAAATTGGGCAAATTCTATTTTAATTCTTAATATAAACATGGTACTTCCAGGCTTTAAAATATGGATGAATTCCTGTGGTAGAAAAATAAACTGTTAAAAGAATGCATTTCAACAGACTTGACAGTCAAAACCTTCCTGTTTTTGAACTATACATTTAAAATTATGGCCAAGACCACAAAGTAGATATTTTCATTAATTGCCTCACTTTTAATAACTTGTTCCATTTCTCAACCAATTACTACTCCTTTTATCCTTTCCAGTGCTCCTGATTTGTCCTTCTAATAATTCCACACTACTCAATTCCATCTTTTAAAGCTCTGTGTAAATGGTCCGTGTCATTCCTTATGAAGATAACTAGAAAAACCTGTGATTTTGACTTGATTATTGAATTAGCCTCTAAACATGGCTGTTGGTTCTGTGTGTTTATTACTTGCTGGATCAGGGAGGATATTTCTGTCACTTTAAAAGAAGAATGCAGTTTCAAAGGAAAATGATAAAGAAAAAAGAACCCATGACATTCATTGCCTGGGTCAGCCTTGTACACGGGCTACCTCAAATAGTCATGGAAGTGAAAGGAGAAAGCAGCCTTTCACACCCAGTTTCCTCTTAAGTTTCTGTCTCTTCATCTCTTTCTTTTACATATTTTTATAGCCCTGAAGTGTCTTCTTGGAAGCTATTGATGTAGTGGTAAGAGTAAAAACTTGCTTTAAGCACTCATCATACAAATTAAATTTTAAGTAAAAGCAACTGGCATTGCTGCTGAGTCAGTTCTTCCTTCAGATTGCTCAGACACTCTGCAAAATTGCCTGCGGACCTGTTCCATGGGCCAGAAAATCCAGTGGCCTGATAGCCAATAGTATATATCACAGGTGACATTTATAGAGGAGAGCTCGGTGCAGTTGAGTCAAAAGTACAGAGCAACTGCAAATAGGCTATTTGGGATGAGATGATATATTAAATTATATGCTGCACTTTCAATTGAAAAATGAGCATCCTGGAGAAATAAAACACACCTAAAAACCAAGATGGCAAATAAATGAAAATTTGTAAGTAACAAAGTACTTTTATTTGATGAACTAAGTACATAATAATGCATAAAGGTGGAACACACACAGGTACAAAATGTGAGAGTATTATACTTTCAACTCTCATTTTAATGTGGTGGTATCTGTGCTATGACCATTTTAGAGATGAATAAACTAAGGCTCAGGTAGATGAAGTAATTTTATTTCAGAGTTCTTACAACTGTAACAAAGGATTTATGTGCATAAAACATTCACATACTTAGAGCCTAAAACATATTTCTTTTTATTTTATCATATTTATATCAAAAGGAGTACTCTTTACTTCCAAATTATCTTGTTTATAAATCATTCCTGGAGGAGAAAATGATTATATATATATATGGTGTGATCTGAAGGATGACAGGAAAGTTTCTAATCCTCTATAGCACCAATTACTAGGGATTCTATATCAATAGTCTGGGTGTAAGTGACCTGGATAGACAGAGTATATTATATATCTTGGATTAGATCATGAAATATCAAAATTATAACTGAACTGATGATTAATCTAGTTCTAGTCCATCCTTTTACCTTTGACAATTTAGGAGAGAGAGAGAGAGAGAGAGAGAGAGAGAGAGAGACACCTTATATAAGATAAGATTCCTCATAATTTAAAGAGTGAAGAATGAAAATCTAGATTTCTTTTAATTTCAAGTTTCTGTCTATATTTTATATCATTTTGCCACCATTGCCAATAATTTATAATTTGAAATCAGGTATTAGTAGGTGGAATCTTTGAAAAATTCATGTTTTAATGTTTAGAAGAATTTCAATTTCAGTTTGGAAGGACAGGTATAAAAAAGAGTTTAAAAGTAACTGCTGCAATACCACCTAGAACTGCTAGAGATATTGTTAAATGAATAAATAAAAGTATAAAAAACCAAGCATTAAAGCTGTCGATCTAGGAATATATCAATTCAGGCAAAGACTGCCAACTGATGTTAAGCCCTTCATAATTACTGTCTACCTGGATATACCAGTGGAATCTTTGAATCCATTTCCTTTTTCTGTCTTACATAGTGGTTGACTAAAGGCTATCAAAACATCTAAACTTTGTGTGTTACTTCATTAAACAGTACAAATATGTACATGTAAAATGTTTTTGAATCACAAATCACTTCTATTCAGTTTTGAATACATAATTTCTGAAAGTGTTCTCATGTTTAAAAAAAATAGAATGGATTTAAAAAGCTAATGAAATTAAAAATGCATAATAGATTCCACATAATGCTTTCCATGTTAGATGACAAAATTTAATTTATATAGACTTTTATTTAATTGCAAAGATCAGATAACATTAGTGCTTACATATTTTAAATGGGTAATTTCAAATAAACGTGATCACAAGATAATAATTTTCTTATTTTCAATATCTCAATTCAAATTAAACACTTCAAACCTATGCAATTTATACCTTAACTTGATCATCAGTTAGATCTTAAAATGGTTGACAAGAAGACAAAAAATATGCAGAATTTTTGAGTAGCAGGTCTTTTGAGCTTGTATAAATAGTGGCCTTGGCCTGAAGCATGAGAAAACCCAGAATGATGTACGAGGAAATAGTAGGAAATCAAATTGTCTCATTTTATTTATGCTTTCCCCCAGTCATTGCCTTGAGAAAATGAATGCTTCACAAACTTCTAATTTTATTTCTCAGATATTCTCAAGAATAAGGTAGTGCAGAAGCCCTGTGCTTGAGAGAACCTGAGGAAAACAGATGATGACAACTGATATTTAGTCGTTTGCTTCTCTCGCTAGCCCTCCACATCCTCAGGGCTGATGCTATGGTTTGGGTAAGTGTCTTCCAAAGACCTATGTATGAAGAGTTTAGTTCTTAGTTTGTGGAGCCACTGAGATATGGAAACTAAGAGGTGAGGCCAATGGGACTACTAGGGGGTTCTCTGACCATTGGGAGCATACTCTTGATAGGAACACTAGTATTGTAGAGAGGTAAATTAATTAGATATCTTGTAGGCAGGCAGTTAAGGCCTCCCTTAAAGGTGCCAGTTCTCCAGGAGCCAACACAGCAAAGAGCTAATATGGAGAACAACTGAAGTACATTCGCTAGTTAGCATTATAAAAAGAAGAGGCACTACTTCCCCTGGAGATGGATGGCAGTGATTAATATTCTAAATGTAAAATTCTTTGTATGTGACTTGTTTTCCCTTTCGATCCACCCCCCATTTAACCAATATTTCCTAGGTGATGATTTTTGTAATCTTATTGGTTGGTCATGGTTTTGTCCCTCCTCATGCCTATGTTGTGAATTTCCAATGGGTTGTATACTTTTGTCCCAGTTTGTACCCGCCTCACTACATTGCTCTGCTTTATAAAACATCTTTGAAAAGTTGGGTGGGCAGGCAACCCATTTTCCAGTCCTGCTTCTAACTCTTAGACAAACCCTTTCTTTCTCTCCATAAATTTTTCCTACTCTTAACATCTGTTGTTCCTAGAATTCATTCTTTGATTTAGAGAAAAAAACTCATATTTTGGACATCTAGTAGGTTTGGGAGTTACACCTCTTCCCCCTACCTCACTAAAAATCTCTGACCTTTTTCTCTCTTGCCTTCTGATGATGAGGTCATCTATTTTCCAATAACATGTGCTCTTGTCATGGTTTGCTGCCCTGCCACAGGCCCAAGACAGTACCACTAATTGGTCCTAGACTTCAACCTCCAAAACTATGGGCCAAACTAAACCTTTCTCTTTAAATTGATTATATCAGGTATTTGTCGTAGTAATAGAAAGTTTACACAACTGATGAATTTATATGTACCATTACTTTCTCCTAATGCCGGGATAAGGGGCTGTTAAGAGGCATAGAGCACAGATCTGTGAACTTTTGGTTTCACAACAAAATGGCTGACTGAAAGACTATCTGAAGCCATTGACTCTCAAACAGAGAACTCAGCAACTATCCAACTCCTGAGCTGTTGGAAGCTCCCTTTGGATTGACCTTCTCTCCTTTATACTGTTTGTCTCCTAGAAGAATGAATTCCTATGCCAATGAAAAGACATTAGAAAAACAACATTCATGAACATTTAGAGATTTTTATCAGAAATCATAAAATTAAAGGACATCCACTTAAGAATTTAAAATTAAATTTACAAACATTCTTAAATGGCATGAGGTGATATTCCAAATTGAAAATATTAATAAGAAATTATAAATTAAAACAATTACTGGGGAGATATAAAATTTTAATGGTTGAAAAAGCAAAGCATTTATGACAAGAACAAATAGAAACTATAAATAGATGTATAATTAGAAATTCAATTTGATTAATATTTTTCCACATACAAAATAATCCAAATCACAGAACTAATGTTAACTTTGTCAATCATTTTAAAAATTACACTTGTCAGGGATTTAGCTCAGTGGCACCACATCTACCTCACGAAAACAGGGTCCTGAGTTCAGTCCCAGGTACCAAAATAAATAAATAAATAAATAATTATATTAATCTTTTCTCTTTTTTTTGAACCAGGGATCAAACTCATGACTTTGTGCTTGTGAGGCTGGTAGTGTCACCTCTCAACTAAATCTCTGGCTCTAAATTACAGTAATCTTGAACTTTGAGGAAACAAAAGAGTTCTCAATTCATTTTATGAAGCCAATATATCTTTGGTAGCAAAATCTGAATTTGCTTTTACCTTTAATGAAGAAATACTTTCATTGAATACTCTCCCCCAAAATTGAAAAAAGGCCAAAAAATCTTTGTATATCACTTCTACATGGCACTAGAAGTATCAGATAAGAAGACATAAAAGATATAATAAAATTTGAAAAGTAAAAGGTAAAAATATTTATTTATAAATTATATATTTGTAGAAATGTTTGTGGCCCTGCTCTGTTTCTCAGCAGCCCTGAACTAAGCAGCTTTGCTCCATCGTGCCCTTCCCCATGAGGTTTATGCCCTGGAGCTTGCTGACTTCATGATTTTCAGAAACTGTGAGCTAAATGAAACCTTTTCTCCTTTAAATTGTGAGTGCTGGGTATTGTGTCTCTGTGACCAAAAAATTGACTAATATGTATTGTTTCAGATTACAAATTCAATATACAAAAACAAACTCATTTCCCTATACCAACAACCAAAAATTAGAAAATGAATTTTAAAACTATCCTTCTCAATGACAAACATTAAATATTTAGAAATAAATTTTTAAAAGTTATGCAAGAGCTTACTCTAAGAACAGTAACATATTGGAGATTTAGCATGGCTTCCTCCATAAGACTGTCTCATCTATAAGGACAGAAGCTGCCATTTCTATGTCTGGCATTTCTATATTCTTTACAGTTCTCTTTATTTCTTACCAGACAATCTTTTGCTGTTCTAATTCTCATTTGGAGTTACTAATTCTTAATGTCAAACTTTGTTTAAATTACCTACGTGGTTTCTATTTCTTTATTGGACCCAGATTGCTTCAGTCCATCAATAGGTAAAGGGCTAAACAAATTATAGTGTAATTGAACAATAGATTCTTCATCAACAATAAAAGGATCATAGATTTATGAAACATCAAAGTTAAATGCAAAAATAGTCTATTGAGAAAAATAAACCAGACACAAAAGAGGTCATGCTACATGATTTCACTTCTCTGAAGATTTAATCAAGTGAAACAGACCTGTAAGTATAATTGCCAAAATATTAATTGTGCTTCAGATTTGATGACAACAGGCATAAAGGAACTTTTGAATCGGTGGAAATTATCTTTATTTTGATGGTGGTTTACATGGGAATATATATTTTCTAAAATTTATAAAACTAAACTCAAGATAAGGTCATGTTAATTTAAATGAATATTGAAAAATCTGTAGACAATATTTTAGCAATAATATGATAGTTTCCATTGTTACTGGTTATAAAATTAATATTCAAAAGTCAATTACATCCAAACTTTAGGAAAAAATAAAATAATTAAAGAAAAATTAAATTAATAGTAGCCTAACAGAATATGGATAATGGACAAAGATATACAATATCCCCACAAACAGATCTCCAGAATTCCTAAACAAAATTATAAAGCTTTATGTGAAGTTTTATATGGATAAAACTACATTCAAAAAATGACCTTGGCAATATTTTTGATCTGACATGATTTTCAGAACCTTCCATTTTCTCATAAAGTTGTGAAACTTATTTCCTCTCTCCTAAAATCTGGTGAGAAACTGTGATTGTCTTTATGATTTCCTTGACACAGGGAATGCTCAGAAAGGGTAATTCATGACTTCTGAGACTAAGTGATGCAATGTAGGTACAGACTGCCTCCTTCTGAGTTTCTCCTTTTCTGTTTATTTTTCTTTTGCAGATCTTCTCTTTGTCAGAAAAATAATGAAATATGTAAACCATCTAACTAAATGTAGAAGTCATGTTTATTCATAATTTCATTTAATGACTTACCACAATAAAAAGTCATCTTATAAGTAACACATTCATCACATTTCTATATTTTTAAGTTGTTTTGAACATTGCTTCAATACGCTGGTGTGACTCAGTTTTGATCTTTGAAACAATGTGTTCATTTGATAATTCCCATTTAAACAAAATATTTCTTAATTTGCTGTTTCCACTGTAAACTTGTTTTCTATCTTTCAGGACCACCCTCCTTGTATAATTGCATACTAGACATCCATATTGAAATAGCCCATATAAATATTCAGAAAACACTACTAAATTATCTAACACATTCAGTGACATAGTTTGTTCTCTACCACAAAACATGACAGATAGTAGGAGTAAAATATTTGCTGAATGAATCAATATCTAAAATTAATCATTTAGCTCACGTTCTTTATGCATATGTTTATTTTCTGTTTTTTGTATCTTTGACTAAAATTCCATCACAAAGACATGCAATCATGCTAGGAAAAATTTAAAAACTTAAAATTAAGAAAATGATATTATCCTTAGCTATAGAGGTACCTACCTGAAATCCCACCATTTGGGAAGCTGAGGCAGAAAGATCACAAGATTGAGTGTAGCCAGCACAAGTTAGTGAGACCGACTCAAAATTATAGAAGGAGAGAAGGAGGAAGAAGAGAAGGAGGAGAAGAGAAAGAAGAAGAGGAGGAAGAGGAAAAAGAAGAAGAAGAAGGAGAAGGAGGAGAAGGAGAAGGAGAAGAAGAAGAAAGAAACACAATACAGAAATTCGTACAATTCTTACTGAAGTCCTGCTATTGATTATAATTTCTAGATATTTTTCAATCACTTCTCGGCCTTTGGCTAAGATCAAGTGTAGATAATTTTCATACCCTCAAGACATATTCAGTAACATCTTACTGATTGCATTCAAATGTAAACCAACAGATAGGGCACTCAGTTATAATCTATGCTAAAAGTTAAACTGTCTAATCAAAATAATTACTTTTTAAGATTATGCAGAAAGGCAAAAGTGAATTCACTTAAAAGTCATATACCTGTTTGAACAATCAAACACATCTCTAATAAGTATTTTGTGCTTGTGTGACAGTTACTATCATCTCTCTGTAATCTTCCTTCTTAACATTCATTAATGGCTCCTTTTGGGTTCAGGGTCATATCTAGGTTCCAAAGATTTAGAGATTGTGAACAATTTGACCTTCACTGAAGCTTGCAGTATTCACTTTTGTTGTTTTCTTCTCACATTTTAACTTTTACTGATCTGACTTCAATAAAACCACCATAATGATTTTCATGCCTTCTTCAGAAAGTTTGTTGCCAGCCTGTTCTCATCAATCTATGTCTAGGTCAATCTTTCTTCTAAAGCCTGACCATCCAATAGCCCCTAGATGGACTGTTCAACTTGTGTCTATGCCTATAATTAGGAGACAGAAGTAGCAGTCCTCAGACAAGTAGTTCATCAATTTGCCATCATCAGATTTCTAAATCTACCTCTATCTGGATAGTTTCTTATCTTACCAACTCTTAAAATCTAATGCTGCTCTTCATATCTTAGATCATTTGTGCTCCAGAAGCCATTGCCTAAATTCTTGGACTTATTTTTAAACTATGCATTAACTACCTGCCTACTAAATTTTATAAGCCATTAAATATAGTCAGGTCTACACTCCCTTTTAATGAAAGCTTTGTTTCAGTCCATTCTTGTTTTTTTTTTTTTTTTTTAACCAATTGGATTGAACTCTAGACCTTGTGACTCAGGTGGCAGAACCACTGAGCTAAATCCCTGGCCCACCAATCTTTATTTTTTAAAATTGTGTATTCATAGGCTTCATGCTTACTCCTCCACACTCATTAACTCTAAGCTAGATTACACCCAAATATATCAACTATAATATTGTTATAATCAGCAAAATCGTTCAATGGATTACCTTTAGTTCTTAACTACTTTAGATCTTGGATGTCTTACTTCTCAGTAACATCCCATACATTTGATCACTTTCTACTTAAAACAAGCTCACTCCTTTAATTCTAGCACTCTGTATCCACTGAGTTTAACCATAATCTTTCTGGCTGCTCTTTTCCTTCCTACACAAACAGGAAATATTGAAGTTCCTATATATTTTTCTTTCTCAATTATTATTTGCTTTGGTAATTTTAAATGGTCTTAGTGCTATTACTAATTCATGAACTAAATTATATACTAAACCAGTTTATATTTATAGTACTTTCTCATTTTAACTCCAGATTCAAATATTCCAGCTGCTTATACAGATAATTGAAATTAAATTAAAATAAAACAGAACAACAGAATGACTGTCTTTTAAAACTGAACTATGAGCACCAAACATAATTTCAAAAAGAATGTCAGACACAGTATAGGAAAATAATAATTGACCTACTTAACAGAATGAGTAAACGCTAATGAGTAATTAACACATTTCCCCAAATTTAATAGGTATAATTCACTCTTTTGGTTAAAAAAAAAAGAGCAAAACACTTGAGAAACATTCACTGTGGTAACTAGAAGTTATTTCTTAAAGGACTATGTTCTCATTTGCCAAATCTAGAAATCTCACAGGTGATATTAAACAAGTCTCATCATCTGTTCAGTCTCTTCATGTTTTTTGAAGAGAACAGTCCTTGGACTGTGGTTTATGTGTATTGCATGTGTATATGCTCAGGAAAAAGTAATACTTGCGATAC
Source organism: Fukomys damarensis (assembly GCF_012274545.1). Taxonomy (NCBI): domain Eukaryota; kingdom Metazoa; phylum Chordata; class Mammalia; order Rodentia; family Bathyergidae; genus Fukomys; species Fukomys damarensis. The sequence goes on along the minus strand of NW_022900917.1, from coordinate 25,442,758 downwards.
CACCCTAATAATGATAATAACCAACATCTAAGTCTGTGCCATCACCATTTGAAATACATTATGAATATTGTTGCCTTTAACACTAATAAGTATTAGTGTGCTGATCTTATTTTCATCCATTATTCTAATATCCATGTGGGAGTTCCTCTGGGGGAAACTTCTGCAACACACTCTGAATTAACTCAGATTTAAAAGGCTCTTATCCGAAAAGATCTGCTTCCAAGCAAAATGATCCATTTGCAATCTACAGAAGTCAATGGTGTTTATATTATTTTAATCCTAGAAATGAATGAAAAGCAGAATTGATTTTGAAATGAAAAAATCAAAGCTTGGCAACTCGAAAGAAAAGAAAACCTAAGGTGAAATGGAAATGGAAAGACAAGACCTGAAGATTAGCCAAATTCTTTGCATGCTCTCTACTTTTGATAACGGTGAATAGAGGCGGGCTTGCTTCCACTCACTGCAGAGAAGACTGCATATGTTACTTTGTGCATAAAAATAAGATTATGGCACTAAGGAGTTATGTAAAGCAGGGAATGAAAAACTAGATCCCATAGAAAGCAATACAGTTACAACCACAACTATACTAAATCACCATTTTAAAAAAAGCCGGATGTGTAATTCTTTTACAGACAAAATGATGTTAAAACGTTTGATAATTTTCTTGAGTTACTTATTCAATAGCTTTTGAGGAAATCAAGTCATTTTATGTAAGCGTTAGATTATATAAATAACTACGGAGAAAATACCCATACATAGTCAACAATAAAGGACCAAAATATTAAAATTGGGAAGAACAATTTAAAACTATATTTAGATTCACAGAGAAACTGCTAAAATTGTAGCGAGTTCCCATATCTTTCACCCATACTGTTCGTATCATCTTTTATTATTCCAATTTCTAGTTCTTATTGGTGTATGTTTGTGGTACGTAATGGCTGCATTCCTTGTTTGGCATTGGTTGACACATGTTCGTAATACATCTGAATTCTTTTTTTTGTCCCTTTCCCCTTCCTTTCCCATTCTTTCTATCTTGTGGTTCCCTTTTCATTTTCAAAAGATCTATTTACCTATTTTCTATTATTTAACTTTTATTTTGTTTTTTATTTATATTTTAGAGTTCTTTTATAAAAGGATCCATATGATGTCTAAAATTGTGTGTCTGATTTATCTCAATTAACACTATGGTCTCAAAGTGCATCCATATTCTTAAAAATGACTCAAGTTCATTTTTTATTATAGAGTAGTACTCCATTGTGTATAAATACCACATTTTCTTTATCCAATCATCTGTTGATGGAAACATTGGCTGCTTCCAAGATTTACATACTATGAATTGGGTTTCTATATACATGGATATTTTGTACCCCTACAATATGATGTCTTTAAATCTATTAGGAAGATACCTAGAAGAGGAATAGCTGGGTTTCTTTCTTTTCTTTCTTCTGTTGTATTTTTTTTGAAAACTCCCAATACTGATTTTCATAGTGATTATACTACTTTTCATTTCCACCCACCATATAGAAGGATTCCCTTTCTCCTGCAGCTTTCCATCATTTATTATGACTTGATTTCTTGAAGATAACCATTCTCTTTGGAGTAAGATGAAATCTTAGGGTAGTTTTAATTTGCATTCCTTTAGTGGCCAGAGATGTTGAGCATTTTTCACATATTTATTGGTCTTTTTATACTTCTTCTGAGAAGTATCTACTCATTTCACTGGCCCATTTTTTGATTGGGTCTTTTATTTTGAGGAGGTCTGGCATGTTTGAATTTTAAGAAATTAGAATGCCGAAGCATAATGGATGCTTGTACAAGACACTGAGCTCTGCTTCATGTGCCAGTGCATCTCATAAAACTTTCAAATACCCAGTTATCCTCCCTGCTCCAGGTCCTGCAGGTACCATGGGGGCACTGGCCATTTCTATGTGTTCAAGGACCATGTTTCTGTAACAAGTGATTCTATATGACTGAATCAGAAGTAAGTTTAAGGTATACACCTATTACATTTTGGAAAATTTGTTAATATTTATTAGCAATTACTCGTCCTTTTAGTTACGTTTAAGGTCCTAGGAACTTATTTTTGTTGGGGTGTAAGTAAACTACCCTGACAATCAGCTTGTCGATTACTGTCTGTTTCAGTTAAAACACACATACGTGCACACACATACACACGCACATGTGCATATATACATCAGACCAAAAACATAGTCCCCATAAGTTTCAAGACTTGCAGTGACACTTGTAGAATCATTTGATTTGAATAAAACCACAACTAAAAACATGTCAGAGCAAACAATTGCATCAATATCTTCCCGAAGAATTCAGTCTTAATCTGCCAGGAATGAATGGGGGTAACACTGCATGCGTATACCCTTCCTGTTTTGAGATATTCGGTCAAATATTGACAAGAATTTAAAATGTAGCATTCAGTTTTCGATTTTGCTTCAGAAACATATAATCCTTGACTTTGTACCCCGACTAAATGGCGGATATTTTATCATATTGATTATTGTAGTAAATTCAGGTAGGTAGGAATGAAGACAGCCTGGGCTTCACAGCCTCCTGCATTAGCGTCATTCTACTTAGTCTTACCAGAGAACAGGCCCTTACTGTGGGTATGTATGAGTGACACAGACAATTCAAATACTAGCTAAAATTTGTATCCACATTTTATGCACCTCAAGAGTGATGTGTGGAATGGTTAGTCTACTTTTGCAACTCTCACAACCAGACTCAATTAACATATAACCGGATTCATCAAGAGGAATACTGAGAGGACTCGGAGAACAACCTTGCATTCTGTTCCTTGAACAATGACAAGCTTTGTTCTCACTTCTACAGAGCGGTTGTTGAGGCTGCCCAGCTTCCCTAGCACAGTAAACACTTAGGGTTTTCAGCTCTCTTTGTAGTAAGTTGAAGTTGCTTTTCAAAGTGATGTATCTGCCCACTCTGTCAGATTTAATCATTTTGCCCAGGGGAGGTAATAAAAAGTATATATATGCTTCCTCATTGGAAATAAACACCTGGATGTAGAAAAATACTCCCGGTGATTAGCCCTGTAGCCGAAAGTTTCTGCCGTCTCTAAAACTGACCATGTCCACTAAACTCACAGATATCTAATCTTTGTATCTTCCCGAAGTAACATCTGGCATTTATTTTATCCATAGAAAGTGATTTTTAAAAATTTGAATGTCAGATAATGAAAAATCCACAATTGCTTCAATTGGAAAGATCTCCATCTCTACGTATAAGATAAGAAAAATCAAATAAATTTTCCTGGTGATATATCTTTAAATATATGATAGAGGATATATAAATATATTTGATTTTAAAATCTATAGCAATGTAAGAGAATGAATAATATTTTCGGTGTGCCATAATAATCAATAGATACTTTTGCTTCTAAGGAGCTGGGGCATGCACAATACCCATCCAGTTGCATGGGAGTAGCTCTCTTGATCCATGAATTTGCCATTGGGTTAAGGTGGTAATCTCTGATAGTTTTAACTTTTCCTTTCTAGAACTGAAACTTGGTTCTATGAACAAGCTGAAGTAAGGATGACTGGAGCTTCAATATTCTTGGACTACAGTCTCCAGTTTACAAGTTAGAATGGGTATTGAAGGAAATCTTCCATACACTCAATTATTTTCACCTGGAATTTTCCCTTTGCAATGTAGACTATGGATGATGAAAAATGTTAACAGCTCACCCTTCCCAGAGAGACACTATACCCCTTGACTGGATACTGTGCCAATGTGAAGCTTCACCTTCTTGTCCACACCCACGGCAGATGGGCTAGGGTAGGAGCGGGTTTGTGTTGCTTCACTTTTCTGAGGTTTATTTGATTACAATTGTAGACTTTGAACTGTTAATCAGTGCAAGTTGAATTACGTTGTCAGCAGCTGCCAAGAGTGATTTGTCCACATTTTAAAAAAAATCTATTTAGGGGTCAGATTTTTTTTAAATAAGCAAAAACTCAAACCAATATTTTCTGAAAACATCATCTACATAAGTTTATAATTACTTAAATTTAGTTTGCCTTTTTATCTACTCTGCATTTATCATTGCATTTTATGTTTTCTTTTTCCTTGCTGTGTCTTCATGAGGCTACAGTTGGTGATTCAGGTTCATAGGGAATCTGACACACTTGGGAGATGAGAGACGAACAGTCTTTCTTCGAGAAGAGGAAGTAGTGCTCTTGGGAGAAACCATTTCAGCTTATAGAAGGTTTGGAGAAAGCTCATTTAAATGATTGTGAATATAGAGGACTTTCTTTTTTTTCAGCTTTAATTGAGTTTATTGGTACATTTTAGGGATACAGTACAGTTACATTCATTGTTGGGATCTTGTACCTCTACATGACAAGTCTTGATTCTTATTTTTTCCCCTTACCTCTGCCCTCCCTTCACCCCCTCCTCCCCTCCCCATCTACAAACACTTTATTTTCATCTTTTCATTCTTATAGAGGACTTTCTTGCTCAAACATGCTAGACATGTGGACTAATAAAAGAAATGAAGGATTAGAGGAACAGGTCAGATTAAAGGAGGGAGGCATCTGACTGAAAAAGAAGGCCCTAATGAACACGTATATAAAGGGAATCTGGAGCATTTCACCTAGCTGGACACTAGTAGGGATGGTAATATTTACTCTGGTTAGTAAACCAGATAAGGTTATAGGTCATTCAAGTCATATTTCCACAAGTGCCTTGTTTGATTTGTAATCTGTAAAGGTTTACTCCTTTGGTCTCAGTCATGTGAGGATGGTTATGTTAATTTAAAAGAACAAACTAAGGATTGCTTTCCCTGTTCTTTCAAGTTGATGAAGACCGTGTGGGTCATCTTTTGCTTGTTATATTCTTTATTTAAAGAATGTATCTTGGCATTGGATCCATGATGCTTATTGCTCATTTCTGAAATAGTGTGTGGAAGCAAGCCAAGGTAATCAACAGTTTCTAATTATAAATTTGGAATACACTAAATTCTAAACAAATCCTCCATAGTTACTGCCACTTTCTCCTTCAGGGAAAAAAATCAGTGAGTGAATCTTCCTGTGGCAGTTTGTGTTCATGGTAGTTTTGCTTATATTATGCTGAATAGTAATTTCCAAAGTAATTGGTTCTTCCCTGACCCTTTTACCATAGCTTCTACAGTTTTCTGCACATTTGGAAGAAATATTGCAGGAAATAGTGACAGGTTTTTCTCCTTCAGCTCTGCTCCTCTGCTGTTCTGCAGAAGACACTTAATCTTTCAGTGATGTCCTTTTCTTCATACATGGTCCACTCATTCGCTCTGATTCTTTATTTTGAGAAAGAAATATTCTTCAGGCAGCTTTTCATATTTTTGAAGAAATCTCTCAAGTAATTTTTGAGGGGGAATTTGTTAGGGGGAATCTCAGCACCGCCTTCTCTAGTCCATATCCACAGCATCTGATAATTTCTCCAAATCATTCTCTTACCCCAAATCCACAAAATTTGAAAGATATTTTTCATTCTTTTAAAGTTAGTAATTAGACCCTTCTCTTTCTTATCTTTTTGTCCAGCTTTGTTGTAATATTTAGTGGGTTCCAGATTAGTGTGTAGATTAAAAATACCCTAAACAGCCACTATGTGCCTGAGATTAAGAGTAGGGAGGCAGTAAAAAGTAGTGGTCACACACGACAAAAAAAAAAGATTCTGGAAAGAATGACTGGATTTGAGTTATAACTGCAACTCTTGGTAACTGTGCAGCCCAACTCATTGATAGAGTTTCTCTTTGACTCAGTTTCTTTTTATCATGGTTAATAACAGTGTGTACATAATAATGATGTTAAACTCAAAAAAGAGACAGAAGTGAGGTGGGGAGGACTCATTGAAATTTATGCACTTAGCATAAAAGAAACACTATTGCAATATTAAATATTATATCATAATAATTATTATTATAATTAATTTATATTGATGCTTCATCTTTTAAGTTTTTCTTTTAACTTTCTTTTTATTAGTATATATTTGCTGTACATATTGATCATATTCATCATAATTTGTGCCTGTACATCATATATCTTAAAATGTTTTTCCCATTCCCTTCCCCTCGCCGGCATTGGTGGTATAGGGGTGAGCATAGCTGCCTTCCATTCCCTTTCTCTCACTCCTTTATATTTCTGTATCTTTAACAGGACTACATCTTCCTCAAAGGTAGATAGCAGATCTTATTTTTATTTTTTACAGTGATTTTTATGTTTCATATTATTGGGAATTCATAAATGCTTGTTACAAAATGAGTTGAGTATTGAAAAATATATTTTTTTCACATATGTGAAGGTTTTAATCTGCAAAACTGTCATTTTCCTCTCTTAGTTTTTAAAACAAAACACGGGAAGGAATGTGCTTTCAGATAAAATGAAATTGAAAATCAGTAGCCCTCTATATTCTCTTTAACATTGATGGGTGTAAAATACACATCACAGGTGTAAACTTTAAAGTCTGTGTATAATTGTTTAGGGAAATACTTCATAAAACAGGAGGGATTTTTTTGCCCATAAAGGTTGTTTCACAGATATCTTCCATATAAAAGCTGTGAGGAAATCATCAGATAATGTGAAAATGAATTAATTATATCATTTTTGTTATAAAAGCAAAAACTTTCACCCAATGTTATTGCTTCTCTTTGTGTCCTAAATAATTGAATAACTCTCCCAGTTGATAGATGTTCAATCAATCTTAAATAAAAGCATATTTCATGGTTAACTTTTTAATATGAAAAGTATTAGTTTTGGAATCTTGACAATCATATTAGAAGTAGCTCTGGAAATCATTATTACACATCATCACTGTTTAAAAATACCAAAAAAAATTTTCTCCTCAGTTACAAAAATCAATTCAAAATGGACTAGAGATATAAACGTAAGAGCTGAAACTCTGAAATTAATAGAAGTATATGTGGAGGAAATGAATTGGGAAATTTAAATGTGCAAGGAGCTTTAGGACAAGACACCAAAAGTGTAGGGGATAAAAGTGAAAAAAAAAAAAGAAAGAAATATGAAAAGCTTCTGCACAGCAAAACAAACAAATATTAGAGTAAAGAATTAACCTGAAGAATGGGAGAGTAGACTTTCAAATTTTACATCTGCCACGGATTAACTTGAGATACCTTGTCAACTCAGTAAGAATGAGTAATATTAAAAGACTAAAAGTAAACATGCTTGCAAGAATGTGGAGAAAAGGGAATCCTTACTCAGCACGAAGCTGAGTGGGCTAATGTGGCTCAAGATTGGGGAAAGCACCAGAGCTTCTTAATGATGAGAAAAGGTGGACTCATATGTATTCTTTTTCCATGTTGGGATGCCTATGACTAATGGGCATGATAAAATATAATTCTGGAAACTCAACACGTGTCAGATATTGTAACAGATCTGTCCCACATTCATCAACGATATAATTGCTCAATATAATTTCATCCTGACCTCATATATAACTAAAATAACACATATACTGAATAATGCCATAGAGATCCTTGTAAATACATATTTTAGTTATAAAAGATAAACACACTATTAACACTAAAATTACAAAGAAAAGCAAGAAAGTTTAATTTTAATTTATGAACTTCTCCATCCTTCTGAACTATTATTTCTAGAATTTGAAACAACACAGATATGATCAGTTTGAGTATCACTGTCTAACCCTAAATTCTAGTAAAAATTGTGAAGATCTTTAAAATGGCTAATTTTTTCATTAACAGAATTGTAAGTATTTCTGTCTAGTCATTTACCCAATCAATTGAAATAATTCTCAGAAAACATTATTCCAGGAGCCAGGGATGTAGCTCAGCATGGTAGCCCTTGCCTGGTAACCACAAGGCCGAGTTCGATTTTGGGTATCAAAAACAGAAAAAGAGGGTGGGAGACTAAGCTCAGTGCTTCTGGCACTTGCATCATAAGCGCAAGGACCCAAGTTCCATCCACAGTGCAAAAAAAAAAAAAAAAGAGAGAGAAAAAGAAAGATTGTTCCAACTATATTTAACTTTATGTGAAATATTTAATCAACTAACTTCAGAAAAATTGGCAAAAAACCTTAAGCAGTAGCCTATCTACAAAATGCATGATTATCTGTGGGTTGAAAGTTGTAAAAATTAAAAAAAAAATGTATGGCACAATCGTACATTTCAAAAATATTTCTCTGAAGCAATAGATTGTAGATTTTTTTACAATCCTGAATTCTTCTTTCTTATACCAATTGTTTTTCTTTTCCATACAGTTTCTTCCTTAGCTGTCATTTCCTTTCGCTTCTGGTGGTTCACCATGTTTGTTTCTCTATTAAGTGGTGAAGAGTTATGTAAATATCCATAGAAAGAAGCTGGGTTATTCTGATGCCAGTTCACAGTCTTGAAAGTCTTTGAAAGTGTTCTCTTTCAAAGGAAATCATTTTCTTTTAAAGGTAGTGAGAATTGTAAGGCAGCAATTTCCCTAAGGAGTTGGAACATTTAAATATTTCCTTTAACTTATAATTGTCTGTCCATGCAGAGGAATTGCTAAGCTCTTCTTTGACCCGCATTTGCACTAATTTTTAGAAGTAGCTGAACAGTCTAGCATTTAATTCTTACAAATTTACCAAAGTACAAGCTGTGCACAGCCTGGGTGCAATGATTACTTTTTCTCTGTTTAATGCAGCCTCATTTTGAAAAAAACTATTTTCTTCTTTAGAAAACAATGGCAGTGACTCATTTCCTAAATTAAACTTGGTTATTTCAAAATGACCGCACCAATAATTCAGATAGTGTCTCCATAGCTCAGATATAAGTTTTAGAGACATTTTCATTAGTTTTGTTCTATTTCTTTCCATTTTATGTTTTCACAATACTGCTCTTTGTTCACGACAAAAATTCTCTAACATTTAGGCAAATTTGTGAAACTTCTCCTTGACCTGTCTGTGAACTTCCTTGTAAAAAGTAATTTTAACAAAGAACTGTGTACTTGTCTCTTTTGAAACAGAATATTGGCACTATCAGGAAGTGATGGACCATTTAAGAGGCCTAGGCCCAGGTCGTGGGAAACAGGCCCTTGAAGGGAACTGTGGGGCACTAGTCTGATGCTTTCTCTCTCTCTTTTTCCTGGTCACCATGAGGTGAGCAGTTTTCTCCACCTTTACCTTTATTATGTTACACTGCTTTGTTACAGACCCAAAAGTAATGGGGTTAAGCAAGCAACCATGGACTGAAACCCAAAAACTCTGAGTGAGAATAAATTATTAAAATTGGTAATCTTAGGTATTTTGTCACAATGAAGGAAAACTATCACATATCCCAATTTTTTTTCAGTTTCATTTATAATAACCAAACAGTAGGGGAAAATGTCCATCAACCCTTTCTCCCTAGACTCAGTCATGAAATCATAAGAGCCACACTGTATACATCTTTACATTTGCCATTGTTCCTGTTCTTACAATGGTCTGTTTCTTTCATTGGCTTGATTGTTAGTGTCCCCATAATAAATAAGTATGCTTATTTCAATAAATATTTGCCTATCGAAAGAGCCAATGAGAAGTACTTTTTTGTTTTCTTCTCCATCTTTCCTGGGTCTCATATCACTATACATCTATTTACAAAAAATACTGTCAAAACATATTCAGTTTACAGGAAACTTAATATAAAGGTAAAATTATCAGTGAGCACACATCTTATTGTTCTATGGTGCTTGTTATTCAGGTCATACAGATTCCTTTTTGGGTCTGCATTCTTAGCCGCCATCATTTTCATTTTCCATTTTTATGCTGTTATTGTTATTTTTTCACTGTTCTAAGAACTAAATTCAGAACCTCACATCTATGAGGCAGGTGCCCTACTACTGAGTTACATCCCCATCTGAGTATTACTCTATTCCTGATGTTAACTGAAAAATAAAAATGTGGAGCAAATAAAAATAAGAATGAATTTAGGAACACATCATTAATAGATGATCAAAGTTAGGGGTAAAAAGTGAATTTCTTTGTAGTTGCCAATTTATATGAAAAAAATCTAACAATACCATGCATAATTTATCATGTCACTGTGCTTGTAGCTTAGCAGTCAACATAAAATGAGTTCAAGGAATTTTGAAAAAGTAGTAATATCTAGTATTCCAATTAGACATAACTACTTTTGTTCCAAAAGTGAAGTTTGAATGTGCCTACCAACTAGAAAAAGGGATTGGAAAAAATATCAGTTTAAGAAGGTGGGAGTGAAGTAATATATGCTTCTAACTACAAACAGACTCCTCAGATTTAGTTCCATTTACTGTTTGCCATACAGTTTTTAATGTATCATTCTGTTTTGGTACTGTTTGATGTGGGGAAACGTGTTACGTTCTACAGAAATATGAGGAGTCTCTAGCAGGATGCGGCCATTCATTACCAAAAGGTCATTGCACATATTTTCTTACTGGAGTTTCTATTATCGCAGGAGAAAGTATAACTCAAAATGACATCTTTGCTTGGTCCTAAGAGGTTAGGAAGTATCTTGCTCATCAAACTGAATTTATTCTTTGACTTGACTTCTATGGGAAAAAGTGAAAGTACAAAACAACATTTAGGAAAACTGCATATCGCTTTGGATATAGTTCGTACGCCGGACAAACACTGTCGTGCAGCACACGGAGGTTTCAGTCAGTAACAGAGCACATATATAGTGGTGTGGTTGCCTCTAAGACTATATTAGCTACTACTACTGTAGCCCTTTTGGTTTAAGTGTATGTTACGACGAAATCACCTCACATTTCTCAGAGTATGGTCCCATTCTTTAGTGATGCATATCTGCACAATAAGTGTGGAAATTCAGAGTTTATAAAAACAGCTGATTAAATTGGACTAGTAAGGAAACCAAATCCAATATCATATTATAGTTGAGAAAGATAAACAATATTCATTGTTTTTGAAATAGGGTGGCCTTTTACTGTCATTACCACTTAATGCTGGTTGGCACAATAAACACCTTCCAGAATTTCTAGTTAACGCATGCAAATAGTGTTTAATGGTGCTTATTCAGTTAAAATGTACATTGTTTTTCTCGTGAATTGTTTCCAAGAAAGAATGTATGTTTGTGTTCATCTATTTCTATATCTAAACTTACAATTTATTTCTGTAGCTACTTCTGCATGTATGTCATTTTTTCTTCACATTTTTGTATTGTTTGTTCTCATTCTGATATTTGAGGACAGATTGCAGTTTTTGTATACACATTTACACATAGATGTCAGTCATTGAGTTTCTATTGATCTGCATTGATTGTTTGTAATTTGAGAATTAAATACTTTACTTTTATTTGGTATATCTTGGCCATTATATTGCTGCTTACATTTATCTCTTTACTTTCTAGACTCTAATTCCATGTATATATATTCTCTCTTTTCATCATGACTCACATGTCTTTTGTTTCCTCTGTTTTTTGGGTTGTTTAAATTCTATGCTTTGAATATTTTCTATTGGTTTGTGGTTCCACTTAATATGTTATATTATGTTTTCTCCAATCTACTATTAGAATAAATTCATTTACTGAAGTTTTTGTAGGATCATTATTATTTTTTAATTAATTAATTTATTTTGCTGAGCATCAAACCAAAAGCTTTTATACTTCAGTTCCAAAATTTCTACTGGATTCTAATTTATACTAATTTTACTTAGAATTTTGGGTTTTTTTCTTTTTTTAAGCATACAAATCATATTTTAATTTTCTGCCATGTTGAACAATAGATCTCAACAATATAATCATCTTGCCTAACAGAAACTTTGTAACTTTTGATCAACATTTAATTCTAGCACTGGACAATCACCATCGACCTATTTGCTTCTCATTAGTTCAACATAGCAATGTCTTCTCTAATTTTCTTATATAGTATAAAAAAAAAACTTGAACACATATGAATATTGATCTGTTTATTATCATTTTGTTTATCTGCTTTATTCTCAGGCCACAAGAATAATTCAGACTGAAGGTGGTATAATACTTACAAAAGTCAATTACTTTCACTTAGAGGTTTTGATTTTGTCTCTGAGTTTGGGGGATGATAATTTTAATTTAGGACATACTTTAGGATAAGCCTGAGCTGTACTTTGATAAAACTTATTTTGCCCTTTCCCTAAGCTGTGGGTGTAGAATTAGCATCATAGTAGAAGTAAAGAATACATAGTTTTTTCTTCAGATAGGATCTCAACTTAGCACTGCTAATATTTTTGACCAGAGTAACTTCTTGTTGTTGTAGACAATAGAATATGGGAGGCTATAGTATCCCAGATCTCTTTTCACCAGCTTCTAGTTTAACATAGGAAACTAGGAAAAAAGTTAAATAAATAATTAAAAAAAATTACATATCTCTATACATCCTAAATACTAAATTAAAACAAATTAGTCTGGTAAAACTGAGTGTTGCTGGAAAAAATGTGCCAGCCTAACACTTACTTAAAATATTTAACTGTTCCTCAACAATTTTAGGGTAAATTGCACATGCGATACTGTATGCAATTTGGTAGTGATCACATACACACACCTTCACATTCATGAAGCACACCATCACCTCCACATTTTTCCCATTTTCCCCCTGCCAGTATTATCATTTCTGCTTACATCCATCTAAGGAAATCCTTATTATTAGTTAAGAGTTAGTTTAAGTCACTCCAGGAATCAATCCTTGGTATCTCCATAGAGAGTTAAAAATCTTTACAGGTACTGTAGTGCTGAATATAGAACATCTCAGGCTTTTTGAAAGTCATTACACTTTCTATTTCTACTTTAATTCATTAAAATGTTTTCTAAAATCAATGGAATAGATTAGAAGGGTTAGAAATAATTCCAGACATACTCAGCTACCTCATTTTTGACAAAGGAGCCAACCACCCTCCCTGGAGGAAAGATAGCCTTTTCAGTACATGGTGTTGGAAAAACTGGATCTCAACCTGCCAAAGATTAAAACTAGACCCTTATCTTTCACCATGCACTAAAATTAAATCAAAGTGGATAAAAGATCTAAGCATTAAAACAAAAATAATAAATTTGCTGAAGGATAAATTAGGGAAAACTCTTGAAGACACTGGCAAGGAAAAGACTATGAACAAATCCTTATTTGCCCAGGAACTAGCACAAAGAATCAACTGGGATCTCAACTTATTAAAAAGCTTCTGCACAGCAAGAGGAACCACCAACAGAGCTAAGAGAAAACTTATAACATGGGAAAAAATTTTACCCCGACAAAGGTCTACTATCTAGAATATATAAAGAACTCAACAAAATTAGACCCCCAAATGTAAAGACCTGATTCAAAAATGAGCATCTAAAGTGAACAGACATTTCTCAAAGAGGTAAAAGCAGAAAATAAACATATGAAAAAATATTCAGCATCACTTGTCATTCAAGAGATGCAGATGAAAATAACACTGAAATTGCACCTCACCCCAGAAAGAATGGTTGCTATCAAGAAATCAATGAATAACAAATGTTGGCTGGGTTGTGGGAAGAAAGGAACCCTTCTCTATTGTTGGTGGGAGTGCAGACTGGCACAACCACTATGGAAATCAATATGGAGATACCTAAAAAAATAGGATTAGAGGTTCCATTTGACCCAGCTATCTCTCTGGTGGGTATCTTGCCAAAAGATTTAAAGGAATCATACCACAGCTATATATGCTCACACTTGTTTATAGAAGCACAGCTTGTAATAGCCAAAATTTGGAGAGAGCCCAATTGCCCATCACCTGGAGACCGGATAAAGAAGATGTGGTTTTTTCTATAAAATGGAGTACTGCTCAGCCATAAAGAAGGAGAAACTAGCTGAATGGATGCACATTGAGGTGATACTCAAGTGAAATAAATAGGACACATCTGTGCAAATACTGCATAATTTCTCTGGTGTGAGAAACAAATTGTAAATAAGGACTAAAGGTATAATAGATAATGTGAAATAAGAAGAAAAGGTCTAAAGTAGTAGGGGAAGTAGGAAGGGCAGGGGAAAGGAAAGAAGGAAAAAGAAAAACATGATAAAATGCAAAATGGATACAAAGTCTTTGTAAATAGTGAAGGGTGGAGGGGGAGAAGAAAGGTCAAGGGAATGGGGGGGAAATGAGAACCAGGATACATCATGTAAAGGTACAAGATCCCAATGTACTGTATACCTAAAAAGTACCAATAAACTCAATGAAAAAAAATGTTTTCTTATGTAATACACCATGGTGTCTCTCATTTATAGGATATCTGTTTATTTGTATATGTATCTTTGAAAATAATTGAATACCTGTAACATTGGTTCTGAAATATTACTTATAGTTGACTATATATCAAGATTTATAAATGCTCAATACACACAGTGATGGATGATTTAATTAATTGAAGCAATATTGACAAGAATCTAACTTTACAGCTATTGGAAACCATTGAAAAAGAGAAGATTATGAATGTTTTCACATTATTCTTAAGATCCTGACTGCATTTTACATGGGTGTTTGTGCCTTAAGAAAGAACCGGGCTTCTGTGAAGTCTACATTTCGCCTTAGGCCTATGTCAGATATTCATCAGTTCACGAGGACCAAATTCAATATTTCTGTTTGTGTTGGTGTAGTTCTAGGTACTCGGGCACAAATGTGGTGGCTTTGAATTTCAAACTCTTTGAAACTTCATATCCAGTTGTCATGAATTAGGTGATAAATTGGAATTGTGTTTTATCATGAAGAAGAAATAGAGTTGTCAGTCTTTATGCCTCATTTAAAAATAGCTAGAGATTTCAAAGAACTAAAAACATATGTATAGCTTATGTTCTTATAAATTTCATCTCAGAAAAATCTCATAACCTGAGTAAAACTGAAGCAGCCACAGTTATTATCTTGCCTCAATGGCATCACTGTCCCTGAGTCTTTTTAAAGTAAGTTACAAATGAGCTGAACATAATCCATTATCACTTTTGCAGACCACTTTTGTATTAAAGATTTAAAAATTGTCCCTTGTTTAATTCAGATCTTTATTGAAAGTAAACTCTATCAATCCAAATATTATTTCTTATCACTTTACTTTTTCCTTATCCCTTATACATTTATTAATCTATTTTTTGTCTGTCACTTCTCAACAAAATATATTTCATGAAGGCAAGAACATTGTTTTATTCATTACAATTTTCCTAGTACCATGAGTGGTACTTGACCCTTCAAATGAGTCTAAAACTTTTTATATAAAAGAAGACCAGATATATTTTGGCCTGAAAGAATTTCAGGAACAAATGGAACAGTTCATACCTCATTTCCTAAATGAGTAGAGGCAAAAGAGTTTTTAACGGGGTCTAAATGCCCATGCATACTACAGTTATGTGAAGAGATATCTTTATTTCCTTAGTTTTACTCTTGCATCTGCTACTTATTAAGGTTCAATTTCCTTATATATAAAAGTAAATAATAATATCCGTTAGGGATATTCCAAAATCTATCTTAGCCTTTGAATTATACAAAATCTTCTCCTTGTTAGCTGGTATACATTTGATCTTTAGAAAGATCAATTGTTTAAAAAAAAAAAGAAAAGCTGGGTGTGATGGTGCACTCTTGTAATCCCAGCACTCGGGAGGCTCAGGCAGGAGGATCACTGTGAGTTCAAAACCAGCCTGGGCTACATAGTGAGTTCCGGGTCAGTCTCAACTACAGTGTGAGACCATGTCTCAAAAAAACCAAAAAAAGAAAAGAAAAAAGAAAGATCAATGTTGAATGTCCATTTAAACACATTTCTGTTTTTCCTAAATTTGTGGTAACTCAGATCAATTCATGTGTAATCACATTAATGTGTATTATAATGTAAGTGCTATAGATAAGGCATATGTCATTTAGATTTATTGTTAACACCAGAATACTGAATACTACATGCAGTGAAGAATTTTGGAAAACTCAGTAAAATAAGAAAAAAACTGATGTGCTTTATGTACTGAAATTTATCAATCTTTTATGATGTTATAAGAAAAACTGTTAAAATAATTATTTCACAATTGTGAGGGACATTAAAATAATTATAAGTAGCAAAATAGATTTACAAATATTAAGTTAATATTTGTTAATACAAATATTAAGAACATATATTAGGTATATCATTTAAAACATTGAAATGCTTAGAAATCAATTAGTGACAAAACAACCAATGATATCATATTTTTAATAACTGTACAACTATACAGAGAAATGGTAATGATAATATTAAATAAAGCAACTGCAACAAAAGTTAAAAAGTAAAATAAAGAATTCTTTTCTTGTTGAATTCTATTCAGGCTAAAATTGAATTTTTTCACTTATTCTCATCCACAGAAACTAAATTAAAAAAACAATGTCAGTTTCTCAAAAAGCAAATTTTCAAAACTCTATTACAATTTCTGATCTAACAAATAAATTTATGTTTGAATCATTACATTGTAATGAAAATGTAAACCTTTATGGATAATTAGAAATAAATTTGTATAAAATTGAGTTATCCAGAAAATAAATAATTCCTTTACTGATCTGAAAATGTACTATAAATGCAAGAGCAATGTAGCAGCTGAACATGCCAAGAAAATATTATATTTGAAGATGGATCTTTAGAAAGTCATAACTTTAAATGAAGTCATAAGAATTGACCATAATCACATAGGCCTGGTGGCCTGATAAAATTGGAGGAAAAGAAAAATGTCCCTCCACAATTAGTCTATATAAAGACACAGCAGAAAGGAAGAACATTCTCACCAAAAATTGTATGTGTCAAACCTTGATTTTGGATTTTTATGCCTCTAGGACTGTGGCAAAATATGTTTCTATTGTTTAAACCATGTAGTCTGTGGTGTTTTGTCATAACAGCCTGAGCAGATTAAGAAATAAACTGTATTCCTCCTTGTACTTTCTTATTAGGAAGAGATAAAAAAAGTTTTTGAAATGCCAATGTGTTTCAAAATATATAAATTTCATGTAATGTCCAAAGAACGAAAGAATATGTTCCCTTAGCAATTTAGGTCTTTCTAATAATTTTCCAGTGCTATTTGTTTTACCACTTAAATCAAACATAACATTCTCTTGATGTGATATATGCTGAATGTCAAATATTATATATGAACATTTTATTTTATGTCAATAACTTGCAGTTTTTGGATATGTCACCTGGAAGGGACAGCTGCGGGACTCTAGAATGATTATACAGGGCTCTACCAAAAATCCTTCTTATGAACAGTGGATCCTTGGCAAGATATTTGGTGTTTTATGATGCACCACTTTGCTATTTCTAACTAAAGGGACAAAGAAAGTTGAGAAATCTGTCTCATGTTCAGGATAAAATAAGTGAAAGATAAATTAAATGTATTTTCTTTCAGTCAAAGATAGTAAATTTATGAATGTGTTCCTTTCAGAGGAATACTGAATGGTTTTGGTAGGAGATAGTCTCAGATGTTTTCTTCCGACTCCAATATTTGTGGTTACTGACCATTAGTAAAGCTAGCCAACATAAACAGCTAAAAAGAATGCTTAGGCTTTGTAAAATGTTTTTAGACAGGGTCTTACTTTGTAGCACAAGCTGGCCTAGAACTCATAGCAATCTTCCTGCCTCAGCCTCCCCAGTGCTGTGATTACAGTTGTGGGCCACCACACCTGGTTTGCAAATTTTAATTGGGTAAATTTATTACACAAAATACAGGTGAGCCGTTGATAAACAGAGCTTCAGCTTCAATGGCAGACTTTGAAGATTGATTCAAAGAGTGTTCTTTCTGCTAGAACAAAATCCTGACCATTTCCTGTGAAGTCAATGTATTAGTCTACTTTAACAGATATATCGTGTCAATTTTTAAAAAGTGTCATTGAGACAAAAAAGAAACTACAGATGCATTCCTCTTCAATCTGGAACCAGGTCCAAGCCAGCCTTATCAAGTTTGAATAGAGAAGAAAAATGTAAGTGGAAAGTGAAAGAAAGTAAGAAGGAAACAAAATAATGCTAAAGACGATGATAACAAAGGAATTCTGTTTAGATTGGCTTTCCTCTTTTCAGCACAAATTTCCGTCATGTTACATTTAACACAGTAACCTACTCCAGGCTAAGCATACTTCTAATCAATGAGATGCAATATTAAAAACGACATTTTGTATTCTTATGTAGCTTACATTTGTCAAAGCATTTATAAGAATGATATAAAAGTAAATTGCTGCACTGTTTTATGTAGTATCTGAATCATATAAAAAATAAGTATTTGATTTCCATCACTGTCTCCTGGCAAGAAGCTCCCAAAATAACTTTTAATTTCCTGAGTTATTTAGTGATAGAAACACCTTGAACAAGAGCTTCTAAATCCCTTGGAATGCTCTAAGGGATGAGAATATCTTTTATTCTAAAGAAAATATTCTTCTTGGCTTCTGGATGGTGTTAGGCTGTGTGCTAGTCACCAGAAAGACAAAGCTATAAAGAGAAACATAAAATCTTAGTTCCTTCTCAGGACTCTCCAGGGAGGGAGAGGAGATTGATTAAATAATCAAATTTGGCTACACAGTGAAGTGTACACAACAACCCCTTAGTTCCATGATGATTCAAAGAGCATCTGGGATGCTGAACACATCCATGGGCTGATAGACTGACTCTAACAGCGCAAAGAAAGAAGACCTTAAGTTCTGAATTGTTCTTGACCAAGTCCTAGGCACCTCTTCATTGAACAAGTCATTTGGATATTTTATAAAATCATTCATTTATAGTAAAAAAGTTAATATACTTTCCATAACTTCTGTAGGCTATTATAACCAAGTATTAAAATTAAAGAGAGTATTAGGACACCTTTTTAAAAAATCAAATGGGGGAAAAATAAAAAACCCAAGACTGTGGGTGTCTTCAGTGTCCAATACTTAGTGTATGAAGTAATAGAAGTCCTATGGGCCTAAGATCAACCTTTGAGATATTTCCTAAGTCTGGATGCTGTTAAATTGAATGAAATTGTAAGACATCCTGCTTATCAATCTTTTATGTTATTATAGGGAACTTCTTGGTTTGGAATATTTACAAATTCAGTGTCAGAGATGTAAGTAGGGAAATAGCTTCTCCTTTCATACCTTATGTGACATTGTTTTCAATAAGTATCTGATAATAATGAGAATTATAATGCTTACCTCAGAATAAAATGACACCTAGAAGAACACATTCTTTGTAAGATGCATCTTGACATTTGTTCATACTTCTAATCACTGAGCAGATCAGTAAGGAATCAATTTTGACACAGGATTTGATGGTTCTAGTATAATAACAGAATGTATTGCTACACAGAATTGCAGGTCCTGGGAAAATACTTTGCCACTTTTTGGTAGGCTTTGTTTTCTTTTCTCATTACTTCCCAGGTTGTCATGTGGCAGGTATTTTTCTGGTTAATGCTTTTAGGAAGAAGAAAAAACTTTGAATTTTCCACATCTTCACCTATAACCTAACTCAAGACTTGCTAGTGAGTAAGGCGATGTAGTGCATTTCTTTGGAAAGTCTAAAAACTTAAAAATAAAAATGAATGATCAACATTATTAGTCAACAGGTTTTTGTCTATTTTGTTTGCAGTATTTAAAAAGATGAAAATAGACTGATGGGAAATTAGATCTTTATTTTTACAAATCATTATACTCTAAGATGATAAGGAAACAGACAAAAATAAATATCATAAACAATATGAAAATGGTAAAAAGTCAGAACTCAGGACTAATTCTGTCATTTTAATTTCTAATACATAAATAGTGGAATATAGCTTTGAATGATAATGCTTTGAGGAAAACAGAAAGTAGCTACACTTTAGAGTTGGAGAAGTTGCACACACATGAATATTCCTACATTAAGATTGATGCTTTCCTAATTATATCAATTGATTTATTTATTATATCAATCAATTTTTTGATGGCCAAGTAAGTTTTCTTTTACTATTTGCACTGCTTATGTTAAACCAATGATATATGTATTATAATGTGTGCATAACATACATATAGGATGAAGAGATTTCTTCAGCAATACATGAATTGCCCTGAGCCACCTGCAACTCTTCTGTTTGCAGCTAAAAATAAAAATCAACTTGATCCCAATTGCAAAATTTGTAGTACATGTAGATATTTGTTATCACTCTTTTCCTCCAACCCCTGATAAAACTAATCAGGCAATGATATCTGTGATTAACTCACTGTGGCTCAATTAAGGGTAACTCAAGCTGTCTGCTCTTACAAATGATGATTCACTGTCATTTATTTTTCGAATTAATTTTATTGGTACATTTAATGTATGCAATATAACTACATGCATTGTTGATAATTTGTACCTTTACGTAATCGATCTTGCTTCTTATTTTTTCCCCATTCCTCTGCCCTCCTTTCAACCCCTCCCTCCCTATCTACAAAGACTTTGTTTCCATTCTATTTCATTTTCTCATATTAATTCCATTCCCTTCTTTCCTTTTCCTACCCCTCCTGTTTTCCCTTCCTCTTTGTCCCTTTTCTTCCTATTTCACATTGTCTATTATAACTTTTAGTCATTATTTACACTTTCAGTTTCACACACTAGAGAAACTATTCGGTATTTACCCACGAGGGTCCCATTTGTATCACATAAGAGTATCGCCTCAATGTGCATCCATTTAGCTATAAATATCTCTAATTTCTCATTTATTATGACTGAGTAATATCCCATTTTATAAAGAAACACATTCAGTGTCATTTAATTTTTGGAACAAAGACTTCTTATAACTTTCAACTATGAATGTGAAGACAACAATGTAATAAAACCACTTAAATATACTGAGGTTTATACATCCTAGGAGTAGACCCTTTTTCTTATACTGATAGATTTCTCATAATTAAAATGTATTTATATTTAGTTTGTGCATATCAGTGATTTAAAATTTACTCTACCATTCTAAAATTTGAGTAAGCTTTAATCAATACTTTTGGGGGCCAGGTATTTAGCTCAGTGGTGCCAGCTCCTGCCTTACAAGCTCAAGATCCCAAGTTTGATCCCTAAACCAAAAAAAAAAAAAAAAAAAAAAAAAAAAAAATCGCTACTTAATTAGCTCTTCCAGAAGAAAACAAGAATGAGATGAAAAAGGAATTTCTCAAAAAGGGGGACCTTAAAACTTAATGTAATACTTAAATGTAGTCATGATGGAGAAATTAAACAAATTGGATGCAACCAGCTAGCTGAGTTCATTAATCAGCAAGTTGAATTTATTTTATTTAGGATGAGCAGAAAATGAAATACAGAATGGGATGAAGAAAATAATGCAAGTTCGCTGACTGAGATAATTATGTCATTATATTTTCACCAGATTTTTTGACAATCTCATTATAATTGCAACAAAAATCAAAATCTCTGTGAAATTAAATTTCTTGAATTTTACATTGTATGAGACCCTTATGATGTCCATTTTTACATGAACATCAGAGAAGAAAGTAAATAGGACCATGATATGATCTCAAAGGTACCCAGAACATATCTGCAATTGAAAATGAAGCAAATACTTATAATGGACTTTACTGTTACTGAAAACATGTTTTAGAAAAACAACTATATCATTAATTCATTCCAAAGGAATACTTTTATGAGTATTCATAAGCAATATTTACAGTATTTAAAATAATTCTGTTTTTTAGATTGTGAAACTTGTACAACAAAACTAGTTTCATCATAAAGCAAATCTTAATTGATACCCTATTTCGTATTTTACTTTACATGCTGCTTGCTGTGGACCACAAATTGTGCTAAGGTCCTACTTTATTATTTATCAAGCAAAGATTTACTACTTACATTAAAGATTTTGTGAATGAAGTTCATTATTTTAAGATAGAATTTTTATATTACTTCATTTGGTTCACTGAGGCAGTATGTTAGGAGGCACTTTTTTTCACATGCTATCATTTGAATATTTGTGCCTGCCCACAATTCATATATTGAACCCTTAGGTTGATGGCACCTCAAAATTATGTCATTAAGTGGTAGGGCCTTTGGGAATCTGAATAAACTGTGGCTGTGACCTTTGAAAAGGTTACCCTGGGTTTAATCTTTGGGATGTGAAATCCAGTCTTCCCAGAACCATTTATGAAAGAGGTTGTCTCTCTTCCAGTGAAGGTCCTTTGTCAAAGAGAAGGTAGCTGAGCGTGTTTGGAGTTGTTCCTGCATCTTTTATTCTGTTCCATTGATCCTTGGGTCTGTTTTCTTTTTTTGCCAGCAACATACACTTTCAGCTTTGTAGAATAACAAGTCAAGGATTGTGATGCTCCTTGCCTTGCTGCCCATAATTTCTTTTGCTATTCTAGGTTTCTTGTGGTTCCAAATGAATTTTGGATTGTTTTCTCTAGTTCTGTTAGATATGCTATTGGTATATTTTTCAAACTTTTATTAAATCTGTGTAATAATTTTGTATGTATAGCCATTTACACTTTTTTGGTTCTGTAATCCAAGAATAAGGGATAACTTTCCATTTTCTGACATTCTTTTCAATATCCTTTTTCAGAGTCCTAAAATTGACCCTGAGAATATAATTTTAAGTGAAATAAATCAAACACACCTGCTTAAATATAATAATATTGTTTCTCTTCTATGAGAAACCCAAAGGGTAAATAAGGACCAAAATGGATGATAGGTATTGGGAAGTATGAAGAAAATGTTCAAATGGAAAAAGAAACATGGAAGGGGGAAGAAAAAGGGAGGGAATAGGGATAAAAAATAATGGAAGAAAAACAATGGCTACAAATTTTTGTAAAAGGTGAGAGGAAGAAGCATTGAAGGAAAGGAAGAGAAATGGGAAAAAACAGAATTAAGGAAGCTAAGGAATTTAGCAACCGTACAGAGCTAAGAATTGGAAGAGCAATAGTTCATACAAATATTTAAATAAAACACCTTGTGCTGCAATGATGTCCTTTGCTAAAAAATGGGATGAAGACAATATAGACTTGCAGAATAGCAAATAGCAGACTAAAAGCCATACCTTTCTTTGGGTTGCCAAAGTATCAATTTACCTAGAAGATTAATAATAACAAAGGGTTCAGAAATATAGTAATCTTAAATTTATGCTATCATGAATGCCATGTTCTTAAGTTAGTGTTGTTTCAGATTCAGCGAACAAAAGTTATTCCAAATTATCCTTTGTAATATCAATGTTTACTCTAGAAAATTTTAAAAATAGCTAAAAACATTTTTTAAAAATTAAAAATGGTATGCAGCCTAAAAGGATACCATTACTAAAGTGTAACATCATTTTTTGTCTGCATAATTTTTTGAATTTTTGAGAAATTTAGAGCAACTTTAATTTTTCAAGCTATACATCTATATCTATCTATATCTATATCTATATCTATATCTATATCTATATCTATATACATTTGAGTGATTTAAATTAATACTGGAGAGTTTTCTTATCTTTTTTATAAAGCAGTTGGACTTTGGGTTCTGGAGAAAAGGGTGGACAGAGAGATTTTGAAGTTTTTTGCAAATAATTGATATTTTAAGTCATGACAATAGAAGATTTCTCAGAGATAATATAAACATATATAAATATAAATAAAACATATAAGAAGAAAGAGAGATAATAAAAGGAAACAATATAACATAAGAAGATAGTGGAAAGGGAGAGAACCTTTTCAAAATCACAGAAACAAAGGGATTGGAAATTCAAGAAAACTATAAACATGGTTTCCAATTCAGGATGAAGTAAGTAATTCATGACAAGGGCCCAAACCTATCAAGTGCTGCAGAAAAGTTGGGAAATATAGGGACCATATAGTAGTACTTGAATTTCATAAACAGGAACTCGTTGTGAGTCATATCGAGATTTTCAAAGATCAGTGATCAGGTATTGAAGTGAAGATAGGCACTATGTTATTGTGAGGTAAGAAAGTGCAGAAAGCAATTGGTCCAGATGTTCAATTGAGGGCAGGACTTTGAGACAGAGCAAAAGTACTTGTGATGAATGACACCATCATAGCTGTGTAGATCTATGTTTTAACAGTCTGTTATGAACTCTGGGCAAGTTTGAATCCATAATCATCATCCTAATTAAACTAACAAAAGACCAAGGACAAGAATAGTAACGATTGTTACACAGATAATTTCTAGTTTTGTTCATACATCCACTACATATTTAAATATCAAATAACACATTTGAAGTTTCTGAATATTTGCTGATTAGGAAATTTCAGTTAATTAGTATTAGTCTGATTATCTAATGATGCATGGTATCTCATTTAGAAACATAATTAGCAAAACACATATTTATTTCTTTTTCTTTAATAGGATGTACTTTGAATGGAGGAAAACATCCTTTATCAAGTTAGAATTGCTCTATAATTCTGTGCTCCAGCTTTTGGCAATGACAAAGAGAAGCTCTGTGAAAACCTATGATTATAGGAGTTTTATAAGGACAAATCATGGCAGATAATTTGAGATTATTAGGCCCTTTTCATCATTATAATTACCAGGTATTTAATGCCTTGTGAACATTTTCAAATTAATCATTTTCCACTTTTGTAAATCAGGTCATAGGCTAGTAAGTTGAGAAGCCTTTCTTAGAACTCTTCAGCAGCAAAGATTTAGAGGTATTCAATCCTGAAAATTGATCATTACTAGATGCTGTGAAAATTTAAGGCATTTCTCTCGATGTAGTTTGAGACAATTCTGAAGAAGTTGCATAATATTTCTGAATCAGCATAAAATATTGTGAATCAAAATTATAAATTCTTCTGAAGAACTATGAATTTTATACTAGAACCTTAATTTTTTGAAAGATGTAACAGTCACAGGTTGGCTTGTGTTATATAGACTTGTACAGAGTCAAAGAAGGAGAATATATTTGGTTCTTACAAAGACAAAGCCAGGGTAGTGAATATAAGTTCAGAAAGAATGAGAACCCTTAAGAATTTCTGTAATATCCTTGAGGTTGTCCTGGAATTTATACAATTTTTTAGAATGGCTCTTGGTATGGAGGAATATTAACTTACATTATTGTTAAAGAAAAATTCTAATGGATTATAAAAATGCAGTTATTTTACTTATTTCTTTTCCATTCCTTATATTTAGTGATAATATTCACATCACTAGGTAACGAGATCATTAAATGCTTTCCCAGGCAGATCTAGTATCAACACAAATATTTATTTTGTTTTTCAGTATTTTATTTAATTTGGAACACATACTTCTTTCTTGATAACTGTATTTTATACTTAAAAGAATTGAAATAAAAAAGCTGCATCTGAGATTTCTAGGTGTCCCTAGAAAAAAGGCTTTCAGATTTTGATAGTGTGCCATTTTGCTGTAACCAAAAATCAGTATTTTCCAAAATTGATACATCTTATCATCACTTAAGTATTCCAGCCCTATTTTTAAATGTTTTTCAAGTTATTTCAATTCCTTGGTTTTTGAAAATTAATAATGTTTCCAATTTATAGCTACTATGGAAAAGGCTATGATGGATATCTTTGAATATTGCCAACTAAGAATATTTTCTGTATAGAGCATGCAACTACTAAATAACAAACCTAGACCTAGAGAAATAATTTTGTTCTTGAGAAAATAGATTCAATTAGCAGATTTTAACCAGTGTTTTAGGAAGGATGTCAAGATCTGTGTGCCATTTTCAATAATAGACTGCATAATTGCTATGGCAAAGGAGAGCTTTTCATTCTTTTAGTTACAAATTACTTTTGTTTGACATTTTTACATCTATGTGCTGATTTACTTTATTTTTAAAATAATGAGGACTTTGTTTATCATCATACCAACATGTTTTTGTTTTATTCCTCAAGTGTCTATTAGAAGTCAACATTTTTCTTTATACCTGCTACATAATCTGAGTGCGTTTGGAGTGTCCACCAAAAGATCCACTGTGATTGAAATTTTGGTGCCCAGGGTGGTGCTTTGGAATCTTTAGGAGGTGGGGCCTAAGGGGAATTCCCTATGCCATCGGGGGATGCTTTTTCAAGAAGTAATTCTACTGCCCTGCTTTGAGATCTCAGAGAGTGATGTTAGAAAAAGAGAAAGCAAGCCTGACACCCAGCTCTCCCTGCTTTGTGGCTGGAGAGATGGTTCTTGTTCCAACTGGCATGCCCACCATTCCCATCAGACAGTCATCAGAATGCAGCTGATGCAAGTCCTGCTGCCCTTGAACCTTCAAAAACTGAGTTAAATGAACTCTTTCTTATAAAATAACTTCTCAGTTACTTAATTATAGTAATTCAAAGTTGACTAATATAGTTATCTACAGGAACAAAAGTAGAGGAAAAAACAAATTCTCACTTTCATACCTCTGGGAAATGATTCATGTCTGTCTTCATAGGAACACAGCAAAGGCCTTGGCAGCCTTCCTATGGATTGCTTCCATTACAATTATTAAATTAGCATAGTCTTCAGCAGAGGCCCACAAGCTTTAACTGTGAGTCAATTCAAGCCTCCTTCTGTTTTAGTAGGGGCTTGAGTTCAAGATAATTTTTTTATTTTTAGAAAATTTAAAAGAAAATCAAAAGGACAATATTTCATGAAATACAAAAATTATACAAAATTCAAAATCAGTATTCATAAATGAAGTGTTACTAGAACACAGTCAGACTTGTTTATTTCTTGCTTATAGCTGCTTTTTTGCTAAAATACTAGAATGGAGGAGTTGCCACAGAAACCTGGTCGCAAAGCAGAAAATACTGACTATCAGGCCACTTACAGAGGAGTGCATTGACAGCTGGTTTGGAGTAGCTCCGTCCTGTTGCAGTTCCTGTCTTTGGAGACTCCTATTCTGAGGAGATGACAGGAGCTAGGAGTTTACTATCTTACAGGATAAACTTCAGCTAGGAAAGGTTAAGTGAAACTCTCTCACTGTCCTCAGTCGCTACCGTTTTATGAGACTTAATCGGTTATGATTTCAAGCATTAAAACGCTGTAGAGCATTGAAGAATGTTATGAAAAATATCTTAGTCTATGATACATAATTTTTAGCTTATCTGATGATTTTCTTAATTTTATGTACACATATAATGTATTAAGGGATGTTGTCTATATTATTTGTCAAGATAAGACCGATTTTCATTTACTTTTGAACAATTCATACATGACTATTTGCCCGTAGGTATGCCTATAATTACATATAGGTATACATATCCTTATGCATGTGTGTATATATATTTATGTGTATATATATTACATTTTTAAATATGCAAAACTTCCATGTTGGTAAATTTTATTTCTTATTTAAGTTTTTATCTCTATTGCTTCCAATAGTGTTTCTTCATTTTTTTTCCAGTACCAGGGTCCAAGCTCAGGACCTTGTGCTTGGGAAGAAGGCATGGTGCCACTGAGCTAAATCTCTGGCTTCAATTTTTAATATTAGTTTTGATTGTGCAGCCTAATCAATGTTTTTCTATGGAAACAATGTATTAAGCATAGAAATATTTTAAATTTGTGATATCCAAGCCTGAAATTATTTACTTTTCAGACTAATAACATAATTAAGCATCATTCTCTCAGTGGTAAAAGTTGACAGTAACTCAGACTAACTGACATGTTAATGACTTAGAGTCTTTCATTCTCTTCTAACAGCAGTTTCTTCTATTTGTTTTGTATTCAATTTTTGATATATATTTATGTTTCTCTAGTTAGTCTTAGAATCATTTATTCTCATCTCCTTTCCTACTTAGAGTTATTTCTAGTTTCAATTCTTATTTAGTAAAGATTTAGGAAGTGCTATGTGATAATAAACTTCTCTTTAAACAAATGAAAAGTTATTGTTTTAGTTTACTGATTTCTTACTTGACATGGATCTGCAAATGAGGCCTAGGTGGCTGTTCTACAAAATTTACTCTTAACGTTGCTCAAATGATTGTTTAATTACCCCAGAATAATCTGACATTAGAATGTTTGAAGGCAAATGTCCAGAAATCTTCATTTTCAACACAAACATTCCTTTGCACAGTAATCTTTGGGTACCCCATGAAATTAATGTTTTATTATCATCGTACATCATGGTGCTATATTAATTATACAGAGTGTGTGTTTGATACTATTAGTAGATAATAAAATGTTTGTTAATATTTTGTTGCAGAAACATAATTGGTTTGGGTTCTTTGCTGAGTAATGTTGTAAGTCAATTTCAAACAGTTGTATAAGGCCCGAAGTTTGCATGGAAGTGGCCCATAGACAACCACTAGGGAGGAAGGGTACAGGAATGAGAGAAGGTTTGCGGCTAGAACTGTACCTCTTTAGCCTTTAATCAGAGAAGGAAATTCTGTTTTGATACATAAGGAATATTCAAATAATTCTTACTTTTTATATTCCATATAAGAATTACTTCGGAAAAAGGTCTGTTATTAAAGATAAAATGTTTAAAATCCTAGGGAGCTACCATATTTTACTCTAAAATTCAGAAACACTATTATTTTGGAAAGCAAAGGAAAGTGTTAATTGCTTTTAATTGGTACTAGCACACTCTACCTGAGCAGAAAAGCTCCACTACATCTAATTATTTCTTGGCATATTTAGTTCATTCAGTAGCCTTTGCATTTTTGAATCAGACAAGGGCATTGCCATCACCATGGCAGTCACAACCACCCAAGAAGGAGTACGGCTGTAGGAGTGAGTCAAGATCTTCACTGATGTGTTCTATGTATCTTCAAGATTATATAAAGGTTATTTGTTTTCTTTATTTTTAATTAATTTATTGGTACATGTTAGGTATACAATATAATGCCATTCACCAAAGAAAATTTGCACCTTTACATAATCCATCTTGGTTCTTATTTTTCCCCCATTCCCCTGCCTTCCTTCCAACTCCTCCACCCCTTCCTATCTACAAAGACTTTTTTCCATTTTTTCTTTTTCCTGCATTAATCCAATTCCATTCTTTCTTTTCCCCCTTTCCCTCCCACTTCCCCTTCCCCTTTGCACCTTTCTTCCTATGTCACATTACCTATTACACCTTTTAGTCCTTCTTTACACTTTTAGTTACTCACACTAGAGAAACTGTTCAATATTTGCATATGATTCCTATTTATTTCACTTGAGAGTATCAACTCTATGTGCATCCATTTAATTATAAAGGACTCTAGTTTCTCATTTTTTATGGCTGAGTAGTACTTCCATTTAAAAAACCCAAAAAAACAAAAACGTCTCTAACGAGTCTCCCATTGATGGGCAATTGGGCTGCTTCCAAGTTTTAGCTATTACAAATTATGCTGCTATGAACATGGGTGCACCTATATCACTGTGGTATGATTCTTTCAGTTCTTTAGGAAGATACCCAGCAAGGGAATGCCTGCATCAAATGGGATCTCCAATCCTAGCTACTTGAGGTATCTTCAATACTGCTTTCCATAGTGGTTGCACTAGTCTACACTCCCACCAGCAGTGGAGCAGGGTTTCTCTTTCCCCACAGCCACACCAGAATTTGTTATTGGTTGATTTCATGATCGCAGCCATTCTTACTTGGGTGAAGTGGAATCTCAGAATTGTTTTCATTTGCATCTCTTCAATGATGAAGGTATTGAACATTTTTTCATATGTTTATTTGCTATTTCTACTTCTTTGTCTGAGAAATGTCTGCTGTATTGAACATTTTTTCATATGTTTATTTGCTATTTCTACTTCTTTGTCTGAGAAATGTCTGCTCATTTCAAATGTCCGTTGTTGACTGAGTCCTTAAATTTGAGAGGTCTGATTTTTTAAAGTTCTTTATATATTCTAGAGAGCAGACCTTTGTCTGAGAAACAGCTGGTGAAAAATTTTTCCCACATTGTGGGTTGTTTCTTCACACTATTGGTCATTTTTCTTGCTGTGCAGAAGCTTTTTAATAAGAAGATATCTCAGTTGTTGATGGTTTTTGCTGGTTCAAAGGCAACTAAGTTTTTGTTCATAAAATCTTTTCCTACTCCAATATCTTCAAAGAGTTTGACCTGACCAATCCTCCAGCCTATATAGCGTTCCTGTTTTAATATTTAAATTTTTAATCAATTTCTTTTTTAGTTTAGTACACAGTGAGAGATATAGGTCTAGTTATAATCTTTGGCAAATAGAAACCCAGTTTTTCCAGCACCATTTATGAAAGAGGCCATCTTTCCTACAGTGAGGTTGTTTGGCTCCCTTGTTGAAGATGAGGTGGCTGAGTGTGTCTGCAGTTCTTTCTACATCTGCTAATCTGTTCCACTTGTCTTCAGGTCTTTTTCTTTTCTGGTATCATGCTGTTTTTATCACAGTAGCTTTGTAGCATAGTTTCAATTTGAAGATTGTGATATTCCCTACCTTGCCTTATTGCCTAGAATTGCTTTTGGTATTCTAGGTCTCTTCTTGTTCCAAATGAATTTTTGGATTGTTTCCTCAAGGTCTGTGAAGTATGCTGCTGGAATTTCAATTGTGATTGTGTTGAATCTATATAGCAGTCTTGGAAATATGGCCATTTTCACTATGTTGATTCTTCCTACCCAGCAGTGAGGGAAGCCTTTCTATTTTCTGATATCCTCTTCAATCTCATTTTTCAGAGTGCTACAGTTTTCAGAGTAGAGGTCTTTGTTTTCTTTTGTTAGGTTGATTCCTAGGTATTTCAATTTTTGAATGCTATTTTTGAAAGGAATTGTTTGCCCCATTTCTCTCTCAGTGAGTCTGTGTTTTGTGTACAGCAAAGCTATTGATTTTTATGTTGAACTTATATCCAGCTACTTTACTGAATTTGATGCTATATCTAGAAGACTTTTGGTGGAGTTCTTGGATTTTCTTTTTAGAGTATCATGTCATTTAATGACGATTGGACTTCTTCATTTCCTATTTTTATTCCTCTTATTTCTTTCTCTAGTCTAATTGCTGTGGATAATGTGTCCAAAACCATACTGGACAGGAGTGGTTATAGTGGACATTCTTGTCTTGTTCCTACTTTTAGTGTAAAGGATTTCAGTTTTTGACCATTTAGTATAGTATTGGCTGTTGGTTTTTCATAGATGGCTTTTATCAGACTGAGGGAGAGGCTGTCTATCCCAATTTTTTAAGGGTTTTTATCATAAATTCATATTGGATTTTGTCAAATGCCCTTTCTGCATCTATTGAGATGATCATATGGATTTGTCCCCTTGGCTCTATTAATATAGTATATTACATTTATTGATTTGCATATGTTAAGCAACCCCTGCATCCCTGGGATGAATCCTACTTGGTCAGGGTGTATGATATTCTTCTGGATTCTCTTTGCCAGTACCTTATTATAGATTTTTTGCATCTATGTTCATTAGTAAGATTGGCCTATAGTTCTCTTTTTTGGTTGGGTCTTTCTCTGCTTTTAGGATCAAGGTAATGCTTGCTTCCAGGAATGAATTCAGGAGCATCACTTCCCTTTCCATTTCATTGAAGAGTTTAAAAAGTAGTGGCAGTAGCTCTTCTCTAAATGTCTTGTAGAATTCAGCAGTGAGGCCATTAGGACCTGGACTTTTATTAGTTGTTAAGTTCTTAATTACAATTTCAAATTCATTGATTACTGTTGGATGGTTTAGAATTTTTAGGTTGTCTTCATTCAAATTTAGTAATTGGTACCTGACTAGGAATCTTTCCATTTCTTCTGATTTTCCAATTATTTTGGCATATAGATTCTCAAAGTAGGTATTGATGATCCTCTGGATTTCTGGTTCATTGCAATTTCACCCTTTTAATTTCCAATTACATGGGCATTTTATTTCCTTTTTGAATGAGGTTGGCTAAGGGTTTGTCAATTTTATTTATTCTTTCAAAGAACCAAATGTTGGCCTTGTTAATTTTTTTTGTATTGTTCTCTTAGTCTCCATGGCATCAATTTCTGCCTTGATCTTTATAATTTCCTCCCCTGTATGAGCTTTGGATTTGTCCTGCTCTTCCTTTTTCTATAAGCTTGAGGTTTAGCATTATGTTGTGTAATTGAGCTCTCTCTGTTTTCCTACTTTGAATATTCACTACTATGAATTTCCCTTATAACACTGCTTCTATTGCACCCCATAGATTCCAATATGTTGTATTGTCATTGTCATTTAATTGTAGCAGCTGTCTGATTTCTTTAATTTCCTCTGTGACCCATTGGTTGTTCATAAGTGTGTTGTTCAATTTCCATGTGTTTATGAAATTCTTTTTTTTTCTTTTTATTGAGTTTATTGGTACAATCTAGGCATAAAATACAGTTACATTCATTACTGGGATCCTGTACCTTTACATGACAGGTCTTGGTTCTCATTTTTTCCCCTTGTCCCTGCCCTCCATCAGCCACTCCCCCTCCCCATTTACAAACACTTTATTTCCATTTCTTCATTTTCTCATATTTTTTTTCTTTTCGCTTGTTCCCTTTCCCCTACCCTTCCAACTTTCCTTCACCTTTAGCTCTTTTCTTCCTATTTCACACCATTAATTATCCCATTAGGATCTTGTGTACTATTATAGTTTTTCACACCAAAGAGACTATTCAGTATTTACACGTGTGTGACTTATTTATTTCACTTAGGAGTATATCCTCAATATGTATCCATTTTCCTATGAATGAGTCTAATTTATCATTCTTTATGGCTGAGTAGTATTCCATTTTATAGAAAAACCACATCTTCTTTACCAAGTTTCCAACAGATGGGCAAATGGGCTGTTTCCAAGTTTTAGCTATTACAAACTGTGCCACTATAAACATTGGTGAACATATATTACTGTGGTATGTTTCTTTTAATTCTTTTGGAAAGATAACCAGCAGAGGGATAGCTGGATCAAATGGAACCTCTAGACCCAGCTCTTTGAGGTATCTCCATATTGAAATCCATAGTGGTTGCACCAGTCTGCACTCCCACCAACAATGGAGAAGGTGAAGGGTTCCTTTCTC
This sequence comes from Fukomys damarensis, assembly GCF_012274545.1. Classification (NCBI taxonomy): domain Eukaryota; kingdom Metazoa; phylum Chordata; class Mammalia; order Rodentia; family Bathyergidae; genus Fukomys; species Fukomys damarensis. The sequence continues at coordinate 25,409,993 of NW_022900917.1, read as the reverse complement.
CCACAACCCTGGCAACAATTGTTATTGGTTGATTTCTTGATAGCAGCCATTCTTTGTGGGGTGAGGTGGAATCTCAGTGTTGTTTTCATCTGCATCTCTCAAATGACCAGTGATGCGGAACATCTTTTCATATATTTACTTGCTGCTTTTACTTCTTTGTCTGAGAAATATCTGTTCATTTCAGATGCCCATTTTTGAACTGGGTCTTTATATTGGGTGGGGGGCTGGTTGTTTTGAGTTCTTTATATATTCTAGATAATAGTCCTTTGTCTGAGGAGCAGCTTTTAAAATATTTTCCCACATTGTAGGTTGTCTCTTAGTTCTGCTGATGGTTTCTTTTGCCAAGCAGAAGCTTATTAATAAAGATGAGATCCCAGTTGTTGATTCTTTCTGCTAATTCCCATGCTACTGAGGATTTGTTCATAAAGTCTTTTCCTATGCCAATGTCTTCAAGAGTTCTGCCTTTTTATGAAATTCTCGAAATTCTTGTGATTTGTTTGGCAATTGATCGCCAATTTCATTGTGCTATGGTCTGATAATATAAAGGGGATAAATTCAATTCCTTTGCACTCACATAAACATGATCTATGAGTGAGTATGTGGTCTATTTTGGATGACCACATGCACCTGAAAAGAATGTGTATTCTGATTTTGTGAGGTGGAACACTCTGTAAACATCTGTTAAGTTCATTTGTTCAAGAGTTTGATTGAGTTTTAGTATTACATTGTTTATAGTTGCCTGGTTGATCTATCTGTGACAGTGGGGTCTTGAGTTCCCCCACTACTGGTATATTAGTGCTTAGGATTTTTCATGTAAGATAGCATTTCTTTTATATAGTTGGGTGCACTAGTGTTTGGTACATATATATTTATGATTGTCATCTCTTTCTCTTGGATTGTTTCCTTTTCAAGGATGTAATGTCCTTCTTTGTCTCTCTTAATCAGTGTTGGTTTGAAATCCACTTAATCTGCAAAAAGGATAGCTATGCCTGCTTTTTTGAGTTCCTGTAATATGGAATATTGTTTTCCACCCTTTAACCATCTTTTTTAATTAAGTGTGTTTCTTGTAGGCAGCATATTGTTTGATCTTGCTTCTTGACCCATTTTGCCAGTCTATTTCTTTTGATTGGTGAATTGAGACCATTAACATTGGCAGTTATAACTGATATGTATTGACTTATCCTTGTCATGACTTTTTCTTTTTATTGGATTCTACACTTCACATTTAATTTATTGTTGTGCCAGATGGATTCATTTTGCTGGGCTTCTTGTGGTTGTGATCCTTGTTGTCTTTTCTGGAATATTGTTCAAAATTTTTGGAGTGCTTGTTTGCTATTCATGAAGTTCCACAGGTGCTCTTTGTCATGAAATTATCTTATTTCTCCATCAGTTTTGAAAGATAATTTTTCAGGGTACTTGAGTCTGGGTTGGATATTGTTTTCCTTTAGGGCATGAAATATGTTACTGCATGCTCTCCTTGCCTTGTTGTTGGCTTTCTGTTGAGATGTCTCCTGTGATTCTGATGGGCTTTCCTTTGTAAGTGATTTGTTTATTTTCTGTAACTGCTTGTAGAATTCTTCTTATGGATTTCTGGAATTTTAACTATTATATACCTATGTGTTGATTTTTTTTTAATCACAGCTATTTGGAGTCCTATATTCCTCATTTATCTGTATGTCAAGTTCTTTTCCCCATGTGGGAATTTTTCTCCCATTACTTCTGTGAACAGTTTGTTTAATGTCATCTGACCTCTCTCCTGTTTCTTCATTGACTGCAATTAGTCTTGTACTATTTTTCTTTGCATTGTCTAGCAACTGCTGGATTGGTTTCTCATGGTCCCTTACTATTTTTTTCTATATTGGTACATTTTAGGTATACAAAGCTGTTACATTCATTATTGGGATCTTTTAACTTTGCATGTCATATCTTGGTTCTTATTTTTTCCCCACTCCCCTGACCACTCTTCACCCTCTCCACCCTTCCCTATTTGCCCAGACTTCATTTTCATTTTTTGGTTTTCCTTTTCCAACCACCCTCACTGGAGGAAATATAGCTTCTTTAATAAGTGGTGCTGGAAAAACTTGTTTTCAACTTGCTAAATATTAAAACTAGAGCAGTACCTTTCACCATGCACTAAACTAAAATCAAAATGGGTTAAATACCTAAACAGAAAAACTAAACTTGTTGGAAGATAGGTTAGGTAGAACTCCCAAGGACATTGGCATAGAAAATAACTTTATGAACAAATCCTCAGTTGCATGAAGATTAGCACAAAGAATCAACAACTGTGATCTCATCTTTTTACAAAGCTTCTGCACTCCAAAAAAAAAAAAAATCACCAATAGGGCTAAGAGGCAATCTACAATGTGGGAAAATATTTTTACCAGCTGTTCATAAGACAAAGGTCTACTATCTAGAATATATAAAGAACTTAAAAAATTAAAACCCCCAAATTAAAAAATCCAATTCAAAAATGGGCATCTGAAATGAACAGAAATTTATCAGACAAAGAAGTAAAAGCAACAAATAAATATATATAAAAAATGTTTAACACCCCTGGTTATCCAAGAGATGCAGATGAAAACAACACAGAGATTCCGCCTTACACCAGAAAGAATGGCTGCCAATAACAAGAAACCAACCAATAACAAATATTGGAGGAGTTATGGGGAGAAAGGAACCCTTCTTCATCGTTAGTGGGCATGCAGACTGGTGCAACCACTGTAGAAATGAATATGGAGATACCTTAAACAACAAACAATTAGAATTAGAAGTCCCTTTTGACTTTACTATTTTAAGAATGTTTTTCTTTTTCTGGTCACTAATTTTAACCCTATCTTCTACATCTGAAACTCTGTCCTTGCATTGGCTCTTCCTGCTCTGTAAACTTTCAGTGGAGTTTTCAATCTCTTGGAAATCTGTTTGCATCTGTTTTATGGATTCCATTTATTTCCTATGTTGGGATTCCATCATGTACTTCAGCCCCTCTATTTTTTTAACCGTTTCTGCTCTAGATTTATTAATCATGTCTTGGACTATTGTCACAATCTCTGTTGTTATCTGAGAAATTATTTCTGATTTCATTTTTTCCAGGACCTCTTCTGTTGCCAGTTCAGGGAGCCCAGGTGGTTGAGTATCAGATTGTTCCATCTTGTTGTAGTTTGGGATTGTTTTAGGTGATCTGTAATTCTGGTTTTGAGTCTAATTTATGTGTCTTTTCATTTCCAAAGATGTAGCCTGCCAAGCATTTGTTGAGGTGACTTTTTGCTCATCCAGTGGTCTTCAAGTCTCAGTAAGACACCAAGCAATTTTTACTCTGCTGCTCACCAGTACAATTTCTGGGTTCAGAATAGTGGCATTCTGAATACCTGAGATGACCTGTTGTCCACATGGGTTTCTGGCTGGAGCCTGTGCATACTTGGAATAATATCCAGGTTTGCTTCTAGCTGGGTCACCTATGTAACTGCTGCCTGGGAGGGCCTCTGGCTTGGGGCTGTGTACATCATTTCCTGGTGTCTATGTAGTCTTCTGGATAGGGTCTCCATGACTTATCAGTGGTATCAAGGTGAGCCTCTGGCTGTTGTTTGTGCATCTGTGTAGTTCTTTTCCAGGCAGGCCCTTGTCTATCACTGATGGTATGGCAGGCCTCCTTTGTTTGTTTTAATTACACTATTTTTTGTTGTTGCAACAGAAATTCTCATTGAAAGTTTAGGAAAATGGTAATGAGCTGTATCATATGAACATAAAATTTAAACCTTTTAAAGAAACCCTGGTATTCTTTCCAATATTTATATGAATTGTATTTTTAGTAGTATGAATGTGTTTCAAAAAATATATTTCATGTGCAATCTATTGCATATTTTGTATAAACTAGAAATAGTATATTTTATAAATCATGTTAAATAAAAATTTTATTCATATATGTTTAAGTAAACATACCATCTTTACTGTAAAAATGCAATAATATCTCATTTAATAAATGTAATTTAGTATAAATATCATTTATGTTAAACAATGTTTTTATCACTTTTTATAGGCTACATTATCTCTCCTTGATTTAATAACTCTTGTGTTATGTAGGTATATATATCTTACTTAAAATCACATTACTTGCATTGCCTTATTAGTACAAACATTGATTTGATATACACATTATTTTATAGAAGTTTAAGGTATTTTATTAAATATATTTCATGGAGTAGAATTAAAGTAAAAAGTATTCATATATGTAATGGCTTTCACTCTATCTTATTGATTACATCCCATTAAGTTTTTATCAAGTGATACCCAACATATACTCTCATCTCTAATTATCAAAAATGAAGGTAAGCCTGGATTCTTAATTGAAAATGGACAATGATGCCACAGATGCAGTTAAAAATGTCATTGTATTATGTTAATTTATTACTTAGAATTTGGTAAAAAGCAGAATGTCTTTAAATCAGGAAACTTCTATGCTTTAATAATACCACATTAAGGGGCTGGGGATTTGGCTCTGTGGTTCTTCACCCTGGCCTAGCAGGCACAAGGGCCCAAGTTTGATCCCTGGTACCACAAAAAAAAGAAAGAAAGAAAGAAAGAAAGAAAGAAAGAAAGAAAGAAAGAAAGAAATCTTCCTTAAGGGTAATTGATTTTTGATATTTTTGTAGAAAGATATTGGGGTGAAAACTACCCTGATTGATGTAGAATGACAATTTTAAAATAAATATTTGTATGCTCTATATATTTAAGTAAAACTGTGTTCATTTATTTTGCCTTACCTTGTACATAGTACAATACAGAAAAGCATTATTTTTAATTAGTTGTCACCCTTGCTTTTAATTGAGAAATATATATGGAAATTTTTTTTTATTTTATACCAAGAATCAAACTAAGGATGCTACACTTGCCAGGCAGGCTGCAAAACCACTGAGGTAAATCCCTGGCCCAACATAGAAAAAATTAACTGTAATACATATGTACAGTAGGAAAAAATTCCATTGCAATAATTTATACCACTTAATCATTTATCCCCCTTTTGAAAATAAGTATAGATATTGAAATCACATGCAATTTGGGGTTGTACTTTTTAAACTGTAAATCGGCAGACTCTATTTTGAATTTAGAATCCTGAGCTTTCTTGTTACTAATCAGACAATGCATTAAGAAAGATTCCTGGTGGGAAAAAAGGTATTTGTATAGATTTTGACCTAAGTATGTGGAGAATATATTAGAGAGATTATGCTTAGAATTGTAATTCTAGGTAAGTTTTCTACATAGGTACTAGCATTTCCACCCGGTCAGAATTTTCTTCATTGCAAGTTATTTATTTCTCATCAACTGCTGCTTAATTTAACCTTCTTCTTTAAGCAGGTAGCATTAAATCAATAGCATTAGGGCCAGGGATTTAGCTCAGTGGTTCTTTTGTTTGCCTTGCAAGCACAATGTCCTGAGTTCGAACCCCAGTACCAAAAATAAATTAAATAAATAAATAAATAAATAAATAAATAAATAAATAAATAAATAAAAATAAATAGTACCACTTTAGCTAGTTTCACTTTTACCTAGTTGTTTTTCCATCTTCTGGTAATAGTGAATAAATAAATAAAAGACATTTTTTGTAACAAATGTGATACATTAGCTATCAGAAGATGAAAGCAATTATTATTAATTACACGTAAAAAAAACTTTCTATAAAGTTGCAATATTTTTCCATTATAGAATAAATGTAAAGAAATTACTACATTTTATATTCAACTCTTTCTACAGTATTGTATTGCTTTTTCTTTTGTAAGGAGTATGATCTAGGAAAACATTACTGTATGGATTCAGAAGAGAGAATAGAATGGAAATCAGGAGAAGTAATTTTGTTCTCATTGCTATAAAACATCAGGACCGGTAAATCTTGAAAAGCGAAAAGAGAATGCAATGGTGCAAAAATATAAGTAACACATTTCTTACCTACTATTAATTGTGTGAGTGTGTGTGTGTGTGTGTGTGTGTGTGTGTGAAAAGTCTATTTGGAGGCATATATATCAAAATCTTATATTTGGGAAGAAACTAAATAGAAAAACTACGTGATGGCTACTTTATTTTGGTTAAATTCTTCAAGTCTAGAATATACCAAAATCTAGAAATCATTGCCAAACTGCGAAGGACTGTACTTTGTTTTGATATTTAAATGTTTTTTTGTTTTGTTTTGTTTTGGTACCAGGGATTGAACTCAGGTCCTTGTGCTTGCAAGGCAGGCCAATGAACCGCTGAGCTAAATCCCCGGCCCTAAATTATCTCTCTTAATTATGTAAAAGTAAGTGTACAATGTCAATTTTCATAGGTCAAGATCACAATAATGCAAGTTTATCTGTTTGTACAAATGTACAATTCTATGGTTCATATGTGTACATATATATATATGTCTGTTCTTTAATATATACTACTTCACATCTTTATATGGTCAAAGAGAAAGAATGTATATACCTGTGAGGAAAGACACCATTCCTTCTGTCTTCTATATGAGACATCTATTGAAGTGGATCATAGTGTCTATGAAATAAAAAAAAAAAGCCTGAAAAATCTAGAAAGTCTTAAGAATCTAGAGATATCAGGATGATTCTATGAACTGACAGACTTTTCTTCATGACAACTGATTGATCACTGAAATTCCTGTAGGTATGGCAAGGAAGATACAAAGTGTGTTTGGAAGAGGGGTGATTAAATTCATTGAAAACCTGAGTAAAGCAGGCACAAGTTGTAGACATGTGTCAGACTTCTGAGGATGAATCCTCAGAAAAAAAAAAAAAACTTACTGCCAAAAAGCAATGCCTATATTTTCTGGTATAGTTTGTTGGCTACACACAGCAGAATTGAGTTCCTCAAGTTAGCACTCTTAAATTTTTGAAAAAAAAATAGTGAAACCTAAAGAATGAGATAATGGTCTTCCTGACAACAGGACATGAGGATATTAATGTTTCCATTGGTGAATGTGATCACACTGATTACAGAGGAAATATACATGAAAAATATTGTAATTAGTAGGTTATGGATTAAGAACAACTGCTTTTAAAAGGTTACCATATGAATAACATTACTTGGTAAATAATGAGAGTTCTGACATTTAGGATGTGTCAACAAATCTGATGAATTTCTTTTCATCAGTGTCTTTGCTACACAAATCCAATCACCGCTTGTGCTTCAACATTAAACAGTTTAATTTCTTGAAGCAGAGTTTATTATGATAATAGACATATTCATGATTGATTATGTATCCTGGGTCACCAAGATATTCTATATGATCCTTTAGAAGATGCTATGTTCATTTGGTCTTCTTAACATTTTCATGGGATTTCACATCATTTTTTCTTATTAATTATGGAAAAAAAGATATATTTTAGTATTAAAGTGCCATATGATAAACTCCAGAACCAATAGAAAAAAAAAGCCAAAATTACTCTCAGAATTCCAGTTATAATTTGAAAAATGAAACATTTTCTATGCCCAAAGACAAATGATACTCATTTTCATATATATTAAAAAAATAAAAACAAAATTCAGATGGAGTGATGGCAAATAACTAGTAGGATCCTCCAGTGTTCATTCCTTGAAAAAGAATCAATTTTAGCAACCATCAATACACAGTCATCATCAAGGCTAGGGAACCCAAGTAAGAGATAGAAACACCTATATGGGGCATGGAAATAGCAAATATGTATCAAAGCATGTAGAAAGGAGAGTTTAACATTACTCATGTCACATTTCCCCAAAGCCTGTAAAGCTCAGGAAAGAGAGATTCTCGGTGTGGGTAAAAGATAATGAAATGTCCATTCAGCTTTGTCATGAACTCCAGTGCAAGTCCTATCTTTTGATCTCTGTTCATCGTGGACCCTGTCATCAGTCTGATCCAGGACCAGGCTGGGACTTCATTTATTTATTTGTTTGTTTGTTTGTTTGTTTATTTAGAGACAGGACCTAGCTATGTAGTTCAGACTAGTCTTGAACTCATTATGTAGCCCAGCCTGGCCTCCAACTCATTGCAATTCTTCTGCCTCAGCTTCCTGAATGCTGGGATTACAGGCATGTGCCACAATGCTCAACAAGGATGAGCTTCTTAATCTCAACTTCTAGGTACATCCTGTCGAAACATGCTCCAGGGTCACATAGTACTGGGCCATTTCTCATGGCCATGCATTCAGCCTTTATACCACACACCATGCTCCATTCTAGTCATTGTATACCTAAATTGCAGTCCAAATCCAGGGCCCCAAGCTCCGTCTCACCCAGTATCACCCAGGCCACTACAGTGTTATGGATGAACAAGTTCAAACAATAGAGATGCACTACACTCTATGCCAGATTTGAGCCTGTTTATTATAGCTGGTGGCCAAGAGTGGCTAGTGCCAAGAAGTTTCCTCAGCAATGAGATGCAGTTTGATTTATCCTTTTCAGTCATGCTTTCACTTGGGGAAGGCTCAGTGGCGAGCAATCAGAATCTTACAGAGCAGAACCATGCCAGGATAGTGGGGGCCACACAGAAATTTCACACACACTAGGTGAGCTACAAAACATCCTGCAACTCTGTAGCAAGTTTACCGCCAAACAGGATGTGGGGGTTTGGGGTGCTTTGTTCAAGTGCAAGCATTTTGTTCAAGCACAGGTACAAAATGGCACTGAGGCACAAGATATAGTTGTGTTGGTTATCACAGCAGTTTTAATCCACAGGTTGGCCCGCATGATCCAGGGACCAGGCTAGACCTTGAGTCATGCCAGTTTATTCAAACCCAAGACCATGCCTCCCCATTATACTAGATCCCAGAAGTTAACTTCATCTCCAGGCCGGCCCCTATGAAACTAAGCAAATCCAAATTCCTACCTATCTAAGTTCCAATATTGCCTCAGCCCATTAACCCAGGTACTAGGTTAATCCACCCAAGGACTCCAACAACAAACACCAACTATCATTCTCACAATATTTGCATAGACAGGTGGTGGAAACACTGAGCTATATAAATGTATAACTGATAATGTGAAATAGGAAGAAAAGGGCAAAAGGTGTAGGGGAAGTAGGAAGGGTAGGGGAAAGGAAATAAGGGAAAATAAAAGAATGTGAGAAAGTAAAAATGGAAACAAATTCTGTAAATGGGAGAGGGATGTGGGGTGAAGCAAAGGCAGGGATATGGGGAAAAAATGAGAACCAAGATCTGTCACGTAAAGGTACAAGATCCCAATGATGAATGTGACTGTACTGTATACACCCCCCCCAAAGTACCGATAAGCTAAAAAAAATTGCACAGGTTAACTGGTGAATGGATTTCATTGTTGTGACTACTATGTAAATAGGTGACTATCTCTTCAAATATAAAGACACCACAGACTACAACAGACTTCATATATCACAAGTCATGAGCAAAAAGTGGCATAATTGAAAAATAACAATAATAACTAAGAAAATAAAGCACTCGTAATTGTACACTTGATCTTAACCAAAAGGCTGAGAAGTGGTAAAGTGCCAGTAATTGTAAAGAAATGAATATATATACTAACTGCCAGATGAAGAATTAAAAAAAAAAGTAGTCTGAAAATTGTTCAATGAGCAACAATAGAACACACTAGGAACATAAAAAAATAAAGAAAAATGAAAGATCAAAAAATAATTTTAAGAGACAGAAAAATAATAATAACTAAACATAAATTCTTGATCTGAACAGCAAAATGACTGAAATGGAAATTTTATAGAGTTACATAAACAGATTTAAAGAAGCAGTCAGCTGGCTTGGAGACAAGTCATCTGAAATTACCCAAGGAAATAAAAGAATAATGCTTGAAAAGGCACAAATTCCCTAATGTACATATAAACCAAGATCACATAATATCAGAAAAACAATTTAAATAGCATTATTTTCTTTTTCTTTTTTCTTTTTATTGAGTTTATTGGTACAATCTAGGTATACAATACAATTACATTCATCATCGGGATTCTGTACCTTTACATAATAGGTCTTGATTCTCATTTTTCCCCATGTCCCTGCCCTCCCTTCACTCCCTCCTCCCCTCCCCATTTACAAACACTTTATTTCCATTTTTTCAGTTTCTCATATTTTTTCCTCTCCCTTATTACCTTTCCCCCACCCTTCCCAATTTTTCTACACCTTTAGCCCTTTACTTCCTATTTCACATTATTAATTATCTCATTAGGATCCTGTGTACTATTATAGTTTTTCACACCAAAGAAACTATTTGGTATTTCAGTTAAAGAAATCTCTGTAGGAACATTAAAAATAGGGAATCCTAAAATAAAACTAAAAAGGAAAGTAAAAGAGAAAATGCGATGATGTAACATTAAAATAATCCTTAATTCTGGAGATGAAAATGGTCCCTGAACATATTTAAATTGCTTCTCGCTCTTATAGTCTTATCTTATTCTTTTTTTCATTTTTTAGAGAATATTAGTTTCTGTAATCAAACCCATGTAGATATGACCTCACATATTTAGTACGATGTGTTACCCCTGTACACATGGAAAAAAATTGTGAAAAAGAGAAAATGCGATGATGTAACATTAAAATAATCCTTAATTCTGGAGATGAAAATGGTCCCTGAACATATTTAAATTGCTTCTCGCTCTTATAGTCTTATCTTATTCTTTTTTTCATTTTTTAGAGAATATTAGTTTCTGTAATCAAACCCATGTAGATATGACCTCACATATTTAGTACGATGTGTTACCCCTGTACACATGGAAAAAAATAAAAAATAAAAAAAATAAATTAACATTTCTAGACCAATATGGTTGTCCATTTCTGTACAATGCCAACTCAGCACAGTAACTTGGGATGATTTTTTCCAAAGTTGACAGCACCGTTAAAGTTTCCCAAAATTCAATTTATATATCTATATCTATATCTATGTGTGTGTGTGTGTGTGTTTCTGTGTGTATATATTTATATAAAAAGACTAATAATAGTATGTTATGCATCAATAGCAGCAACAGCTTTTCCAGGTTCTGCAGTGATCAGAACAAAATTATAGACATTCAACACATGCCATTAAAAAAACAAAGCAAAACAAAGAAAAGAATAATATCCAGACAAGAGCAAAGTTCTGTTGCTGTTGTGGTACCTGACACCATTTTTTCTATTAGCCTCTTAATCATCATCTGGAAAGAGAACATTCTAGAATACCAAACCAGCACTACAAGCAATTCTAAACAATATCCTAGAAAAAGACAATGAAGGGAACAACACCATGAGGCCCAACAGCAAATCAAGTAGGCAAGGCAAGAAATTAAAAGAAGGTGAAAAAGTAAAAAGAGTCAACAAAGGGCCAAAAATGTCAATAATAAGTCAGTACATATCAGTTATAACCAGCGATGTCAATGGCCTCAACTCACCAATCAAGAGAAATAGACTGGCAAAATGGAATAAGAAGCAAAATCCAACAATATATTGTATACAAGAAACACACCTAGTGCAAAAAGAAGCCCACAGACTGAAAGTGAAAAGATAGAAAACAATTCTCCATGTGACAGGAGCCCAGAAAAAAACAGGGGTAGCAATCTTATTTGCAGACAAAGTAAATTTCAAACCAAAACTGAATCTAGTATTATTGATGTAGAATGGTACTGTATCATACCTCTATGAATGTAAAATATCTAGTACCTGCTTTATGATACATAGTAGGGACCGTGCTTTATCAGAGCTACATTTAATAATTTAAATAGCATTTTAAAGGAACATGCACTGTGAACAATTGAGATTTAATCAATAATGATGCCATACAAAAATCAATAACATTATTTTAACAAATCACAACATAAAGATTCAATTAATAAAACATACAACCTTAAATCTGATGATAGGTTAATATTTAAAATATATAAGGAATACAACTCAAGTATTTGAACTATTATCCCAAAACAATTAATTTATAAATTGGAAAATGATTTCAATAGACAAATTTTCTAAAGAAGACATACAAATTTAAAAAAATGAAAAGGCACCAATCTTTAACCATTATCAGGAAAATGAAAATAAAAACTAGACATTAGTATGATTATATTGAAAAAAACAAACAAGATAAAATATTCTGGAGAAGATCTGGAAAAAAGGGAGTTTCTGTACACTGTTGATGGAAGTGAGAATTAGAATAGACATTATGGAAAACAGAATGGAAATTCCTCAGAAAATAAAAAGTACAAACACCATGTGATCCAGAAATCATTTGGAGACTCTATCTATCAAATTAAATCTATCTATTTTCAAATTAAATCACTTTGTAACAAAACCGTCTCCACTCCTATATCCACAGAAAAATTATTCATAATATCCAAGGTATGGAAGGAAGTGTCCCTCAGTGAATGAATAGGTTAAAAAGATGTGATACATATGCACACAGAGTAATATAATTCAGTCTTTTTTTAACTTATTTTATTATTTAATTTTTTTTTTAGTTTATTGGTGCTTTTTGGATATACAGTACATTTACATTCATTATTGGGATCTTGTACCTTTACATGACAGATCTTGATTCTCATTTTCCCCATACCCCTGCCCTCCATTTAGCCCTCCAACCTCCCCTATTTACAAAGCCTTCATTTCCATTTTTCCTTCTCTCATAATTTTTCTTTTCTCTTATTTCCTTTACCCTACCCTTCCCACTTCCCCTATATCTTTAGCCCTTTTTTTCCTATTTCACATTATCAGTTATACAATTTGGATCTTATTTATACTTTTAATTTTCAACATCAGAGAATCTATTTGGTATTTACACATATGAGTCCTATTTAATTCACTTAAGAGTATGGTCTCAATATGCATTGATTTTCCTATGAATAACTCTAGTTTTCCATTTTTATGGTTGAATAGTATTCCATTTAAGAGGAAAAAAAACCACATCTTCTTTATCCAGTCTCCAATTAGTGGGCAATTGGGCTGTCTCCAAGTTTTTGCTGTTACAAACTGTGCCTCTATAAAGATGGGTGAGAATTTATCATTGTGGTATGATTCTTTTAATTATTTTGGAAAGATACCCAGCAGAGGGATACTTGGGTCAAATGGAACCTGTAATGCTAGTTGTTTGTTGTGTCTGCATATTGATTTCCACAGTGGTTACACCAGTCCCCTCTTCCACCAACAATGGAGAAGGAGTCCTTTCTCCCCACAACACTGCCAAGATATGTTATTGGTTAATTTCTTGGTTGCAGCCAATTTTTTGGGGGTGAGGTAGAATCTCAGTTTGTTTACATCGGCATCTCTCCAATGACCAGTGATGTTGAAGATTTTTTCACATATTTGTTGCTTTTACTTTTTTTTTTTTTAGAAATGTCTGTTTATTTCAAGTGCCCATTTTTGAATTGGGTCTTTATATTTGTGTGGCAAGATTTTTTAATTTTTTTATGTATTCTAGATAATAGTCCCTTGTCTGAGGAAAAGCTGGTAAAAATTTATCCCACATTGTTGGTTGTCTCTTAGCTCTGTTGGTGGTGTCTCTTGCAGTGCAGAAGCTTTCTAAGAAGAGAAGATCTCAGTTGTTGATTCTTTGTGCTAGTTCCAGTGCTACTGAGAATTTGGTCCTAAAGTTTCCTGTGTCAGTGCATTGAAGATTTCTACCTAATTTATCTACCAGTGAGTTTAATTTTTCTGTTTTAATATTTAAATTTTTAATCCACTTGGATTTTAGTTTACTGCATGGTGAAAGATATGGATTGAGTTTTAATCTTTGCCAGGTTGAAATCCAATTTTCCCACTGCAATTTATTAGAGGTTATCCTTCCTCCACTGAGGATGGTTGGCTCCTTTGTCATTGATGAGGTAGTTGAGTATGTCTGGATTTGTTTCTGTTCCTCCTAATCTATTCCACTGATCCTCAAGTCTGTTTTTCTGCCAGTAACAGGCTATTGTTATCACAGTGGCTTTGTTATATAGTTTCCATTTGGGGATTATGATACCTCCTGTCATGTCTCTGTTGCCTGGAATTGTTTTTGCTATTCTAGGTCTCCTCTGGTTCCAAATGAAGTTTTTGATTATTTTCTCTAGTTCTGGAAATATGCTATTGGAATTTTAATCAGGATTGAATTGAATTTGTATAGCAGTTTTGGTAGCATGGGCATTTTCACTATGTTGATTCTTCCTACCCAGAAGCAAGGGATATCTTTCCATTTTCTTATATCCCTTTGATCTGCTTTTTCAGAATTCTGTATTTTTAGTGTAAAGGTCTTTTGCCTGTTTCATTAGATTGATTCCTAGATATTTTATTTTTTGGATATATTGTGAAACCGTTGTTTCCCTAATTTCTCTTTCAGTGAGTCTGTTATTTGTGTACAAGAAGGTTATTGATTTTTGACTGTTGAACTTGCATCCAGCTACTGTGCTGAAAGTATCAGTTAAGTCTATAAATCTTTTGGCTGAGTTATATGGATCTTCTATGTAGAGTATCATATCATGAACAAATAATAACAGTTTAATTTCTTTTCCTATCTTTATTGTTTTGATTTCATTCTCATGTCTAATTGCTGTGCTAATGTTTCCAAAACTGTATTGAAGAGGAGTGGTGATAGTGATCATCATTGTTTTGTTCCTGACTTTAGCATCAGTTATGATGAAGACCATCTATTCCAATTTTCTGCAATTTTTATGAGTGGGTATTGAATTGTGTCTAATGCTTTTACTGCATCTATTAAGATGATCATATGGTTTTTGTCCTTGAATCTGTTAACACAGTGTATTACATTTATTGATTTACATATGTTGAACCATCCTTGGGATAAATCTAACTTGAACAGGGTGATATAATCTTCTTGATGATACTATATATTCTATTAGCCAGTATCTTATTGAGGACTTCTGCATCTATGTTCATTAAGGATATTGGCCTGTTTTTCTCTTTTTTGGTTGGGTCTTTCCCTGGTTTTGGAATCAAAGTAACACTTGCTTCCAGGAATGTATTTGGAAGTATTTCTTCTCTTTCAATTTCATTGAAAAGTTTAAAGAATAGTGGCAGTAGTTCTTCTCTAAATGTCTTGTAGAATGCAGCTGTGAAGCCATCACAACCTGTGCTTTTCTTTGTGGATAAATTTTTAATAATGCTTTCAATTTCCTGATAGTAATTGAGGTGTTTAGAATTCTTTTATCTTCTTCATTCAACTTTGGTAATTCATATGTATCTAGAAATCTTTCCATTTCTTCTTGTTTTCCATTTTATTAGAGTACAGGTTATTGAAGTATATGTTGATGATCTTCTGGATTTCTGTTGGCTATGTTGTGACTTCACCTTTTTCATTACTAATTGCATGGAGCCTCTTCTTTCCTTTTTGGATAAGTTGAGCTAAGTGTTTATTGATTATATTTATTCTTTTGAAAAACCAACTCTTTGATTCATTGATTTTTTTGTATCATTCTTAGTCTCCATTGCATTAATTTCTTCTGTGATCTTTATAATTTCCTTCCTCTTATGAGCTTTGGGTTTTTCTTGCTCATCTTTTTCTAGGAACTTAAGATTCATCATTAGGTTGTTTATTTCAGCTTGCTTTTTTGTCCTAATATGGGCATTTGTTGTGGTGAATTTTCCATGTAAAACTGCTTTTGTTGTGTCCCATAGATGACTATACATTGTATTGGCATTATCATTTATTTGTAAAAATGCACTAATTTTGTCTTAAATTTCCTCTGTTACCCATCGATTATTCAGGAGAGTGTGGCTTAATTTTCCTGTGTTTGTGACATGCTTGTGGTATCTTATGGTACTGATCTCCACCTTAATTGCATTATGGTCTGATAATATAAATGGGATAACTTCAATTCCTTTGCATTTATTTAAACATGTTCTATGAGCAAATGTGTGGTCTATTTTTGGAGAATTACCCAGATGCAGGTGAAAATAATTTATATTCTGATTTTGTGGGGTGAAATACTCCTTACACCTCTATTAAGTCCATTTGTTAAAAAGCTTGGCTCATTCTAGTATTTTGGGTTTTTTGTTTGTTTGTTTGTTTTTTCATAGATGATCTATTTCTGACAGTGGGCTATTTATGTCTGTGAGCACAACTGTATTAGTGTTTATTTAGGTTTTCATGTCCCTTAATTTTTGTTTTATATAGTTGGGGGCATTAATATTTGGTGCATATATATTTATAATAATCACCTATTTCCTTTGAATTGTGCCCTTTAAAAGCATGTAGTGGCCTTCTTTGTCTCTCTCAGTTAATTTTGGTTTGTAATTTATTTTGTCTGTGAGTAAGATAGCTATGCCTGCTTTTTTCTGGCTTCTTGTTTCATGGAAAACTGTTTCTGAATCTTTTACTCTCAGTCTAAGAGTTTCTTTTTGAACTAGGTGTATTTTTTGTATACAACATATTGTTGGACTTTGCTTCTTAATCTATTCTGCCAGTCTATTTCTTTAGATTGGTGAATTCAGGCCATTAACATTGATGGATGTAACTGATATGTATTGGCTTGTCATTGTCAAGTTATTGTCCCATTTTTGACACTTTTTAATTTTTCCCCCCTCTCCCTTTAGTTTCTTGCCTTGCCTGATTGATTTGCTCTGTTGGGCCTCATGGTGTTGTGATCTTCATTGTGTTTTATTAGGATATTGTTTAGAGTTGTTTGTAGTGCTGGTTTGGTACTCGTGTGAAGTTTCTTGGGTGTTCTTTGTCATGGATGTATCTTATTTCCCCATCAATTTTGAAAAATGTTTTCCAGGATACATCAGTCTAGGTTAGAGGTTGTTTTCTTTTAGGGCTTGAAATACCTCATTCCAGGTTCTTCTTGGCCTATAGGTTTGTGTTGAATAGCCTACTGTGATTCTGATGGGATTTCCTTCACATGTGATTTGTTTCTTTTCTCTAACAGCTTGCAGTATTTTGTCTTCTGTTCAGTTTCTGGAATCTTGACTATTATATGTCTAGGTGTAGATTTTATTTAATTGTGGTTAACTGGAGTCCTATATATCTCATTTATCAGAATGTTAAAATTTCCCCTCTGTAGGGGATTTTTCTGTCATTAATTCTGTGAACAATTTTTTTTTTACATCATTTGTACTTTCTACTGCTACTTCATGGATTCCTATCAGTTTTGTATTATTCTTCTTTGTGTGATTTAGGAGCTTTTGGATTGAATTCTCATGTTCCATTACTCTTCTTAAGAGGTGTTTCTTTTCATGCTCACTGACCATAATTCTATTTTCTATTTCTGAAATTCTATCTTCACATTCGCTCATTCTGCTATGAACCCTTTCTGTAGAGTTTTAAATCTACAGAAGATCTGCTTAAATCTCTTTCACGGATTCCATTTGTTTGCTTTGTTGGGCATTCATGGTTTTCATTTCTTTCCTATGCTAGACATTACTGGCTTCTATCATGGCCCTGAACTCATCTATTCTTTGTCTTTTTCTGTTCCAGAGTCTATAATCATGTCTTTTATTGTGCTTATCTCTGTATTTATCTGGGAAATTATTTCTGGTTTAAATTTTTCTAGATCCTGATTGATCTGCTTTGTTACTTTCTGTGCTAGGAGTTCAGGGTGTCCTGGAGGTTGATTGTCAGAATTTTCCACTTCATTTCCCCTAGAATTTGCCATTGGTGAACTTGAAGTCTGTATTTGTGCCTTGTTTAAGTTTGTTCTCATTTTTGGCTTTGTTTTTTTATTGTTGGTGCTGTCCTTGGTTTAATTCCTGAGTTAGTACTTTGATCCTCCTGCTTTTTAGGTTTTGAGTATCTAATGACTCATAGACACCGTCCTTTTCATAAAATCAGGAAGGACAACTGATTACAAAATCACAACTGATATAATCAGTGACACAATATCATCAAGCACAGCTTAGAAATTGATAATTTGCACTAAGCTTGGTGCTTCAAGTCTGTAATTCCAGCACTCAGAAGACTGAGGCAGGCAGATTGCTGCAAGTTTGAGACACAGCCTGGGCTACACAGTAAGTTACATGGTAGTATGATCTACATAGTGAGACACTGTCTCAAAAAAAAAAAAGAATAGACAATATGTGGTAGTTATTAATCTATCACCTTTAGCCATGTGAATTAAATCAAAATCAAGGACCACCCAAAATATACTTATAGTGAAGAAAGAATTGGAAGGAGAGAACTAGATAAGTAGAAGGATAGGAGAAGGTTTCAAGTGAAGCCAGAGGATACATGATAATCATGCAAACACCAAAACAATATTGAAGATAAGAGGGAAAGGCAGAGTGCAAGAACAAAGGCAAGAATAGAACAATTTAAAAGTAATAGGGAAGCTATAAATTCTACTCATTTTCCTTTGAAACTAATGACAATCAAGAGAAAGAAAATGAGGGCTGGGGATTTAGCTCAGTGGTTCTGCCACCTGCCTTGCAAGCACAAAGACCTAAGTTCAAACCCTGGTACAAAACAAAACAAAACAAAACCAGAGAGAGAGAGAGAGAGAGAGACAGAGAGGGGGGGGGAGAAAGAAGGAAAGAAAAAGAAAATAAATCTGAACTAGGGCACGAAGAACAAAAAAGGGAGATGAAAAACAGTGTGAGGGGGCAATAGATTGAGTGGGAAAAGAAGAAAGGAAAAAAGGAAGAATTTGAAGAGTGGAAAAACAAAATTTTAAAAATAAGGGAAATTAAAAAATCTAAGGTCCTCTTTCAGTGTATATCTCTGCTGTCACAATACAGAATATGGGCAGCAATGTGCAGATCTAAGTCAATTAGTGTCAGCTACTCAATGGCAGAGCCCCCTAAGATTCAGGCTTAATTCTGGCTGCAAGGCCCAAGTTGAGCTCCCTGACCTCCTGCAGGGTTAAATTCTGCTATGTTCTGTTGCATATTCCAACTGCCCTTCCCCTGAAGATAGTCAAAGTTCTAATGTAAGGTGGTGATCCCTTGAACTTACCAATTATGGAGGTCTGCTGTGCCTTTATTGAATTTGTTCACTTCTATTCTATCTTCTGGGGTTCAGTACAATGACCTTTATGACCACTTGTGTCTCTGCAGTGTGGATCCAGGTACCAGCACAAACAACCATGAAGCCTGACAGCATGGGGGGGGCAATGCTGCAGAGGCACCCATGGGGCTGGGCAGTCCTCACAGTCAGTTCAGGTGAAGACCCAGGGTGTTGGAGGGTGGGGAAGCTGCACCCATTGGGCTGGACAGTTCTCACCAGTCTGCTCAGAATAAGGCCCCAAATTTAGTCTTAATAAAGAAGGCTACATAATAGATTAACTAGAAGTATAATAAACAACAAATAATGCATGATATAATTTATATGAAAAATCAAATAAAAGAAAAGAAAAGAAACTCATAGAAGCAGAGTACAATGGTGGCTGTTAGGGACTTTGAATTGATTTACAGAGGGAATATATATTAAAATTTCTTACCATATACAAACATAAAAGGTAACTATGTGAGGATGAGGTGATAGGTATATAAACCGAAACAGTGTTGGATAGAGAAAATCAAAGATGGTTACATGTATGTATGAACAGATCAAAATAAAAGCCACTATTCTTTATAACTAATATACACGAATAAAAATTAAAGCTATTTATATTTCATATCCTTGTAGTAAATAATTATTGGTAATATTAGGATTTCTAAAATTTTGAGCAAATAAATAACTTGGCAGGTTTTCCTAGTACTGTCAAATTTAGAAATATGATGGATAAAGGTTTCATCTTAAAAAATATTCAGTATTTATATAAATCATTGAAAATTGGACTAACTTACAGAAGTGAGAACTTGGTATATTTTCAATTGATTTATATTTCTCAAGGTAGGCTATTGAATAATTCTAGGAAGTGAATTCTTTTCTAGTTTTCATATTTCTTTCATGCAATGAAAAGAAAACCAAATTTTAATTAGCAAAGTGGTTTAAAACTGTTCTACCAGAATAAAATGGAAATTATAAACTGAACTATAAACATATTCTTACAAACACCAAAATCAGTTTTAAACTAAAAGAATAAAATGTTGTGATCCTGGCACAAATGTAGATTGATAATTGGAACAGATTTGGATGTCCAGGAAGCAGTTGCAAAGTATATGAATAATCTTAAATTATCAATTCAAATAAGGGCAGGACTGGTTACATTGGTAAGTAGTATCATGAAAGTCGGAAATAAAAATTAATAAATGGACAAATACTTTTAGAATCATATGTCAATATACTTTTCAGAAAATTTAAAACTAGTTTTAGTAAGTTTCATTTTTATTTCTTATGCTACAAAGCCTTTTAAAGGCACAGTATAAATTACAAAACAAAAATTTACAGGAATACTGAGGTGCTTCAAAAAATTTAAAAATATTAAATATTAGCAAAAATATAGTGGAAAATCAAGTATAAATGAAAATAATTGGAGTATAAAGGTGTAGTAAAAGTTAAGCTATATATCAAACCAAAGATGTGAAAAATAATCAAGGGAAAAAAATGAACAACTAATCAAAAGAAAAACACCATTTTGAATTAAATATTTGAAAAATAATGTTCATCCTCATTAGAAATCTAAGAAAATAACAATATAGCAATGCTTTTCTGTTTATGAGAACATGATTACTTTGGTGCTTTTTTCATATGGAGATCCAAAACTTGAATTCATAATTCTTTGCTAAGTATTCAGAATTTTCTCCTCTGAGATCACATTACAAAGAAAGTAGCAGAAGGTCAAAAGATTTTCTTTAAGGTTGCTAATACTTTCACCAACATTTAAATTATACTCCTTTAGGGATTACATGATTCTATATCAAAGTGAATGATCCTACTGCCCCTCTCTATCAACGTGACCACAACTTTTGTTTCTTACTTTTTCCCATGAGAAACTGGGACCAGACACTCTGTCCCATAACTTTATGATGATGTCTTCATGATATACTCATATGCAACACTATATTGTATCATTTAACTTACTAGCCTCTCAGGTTCTCTATGTGCACATTTCTGATAACATCTCTTTCACTTTACTGGTGTCCTCTCCTAAAACAGTGAACTTGATGTCATCAGCATTACTTCATCCCTGAAATCAGATGGATTTCTTACTCAGTAAGACATTCTATGTCAATTCCTCCTTCTCTATTGCTCTAATACATCTGTTTAAATATCTTTCCTTATATTCACCCATTTCAATTTAATTCCATGTCTGTTTTTAATTCTGTAATGATGGCCCCTCTAGTGTACCTAACCTTATATTGTTTCAAGATCAAGTTGGCCTTCTTTACAACTTGACTTGAGTTGTTGAACAGAAATGAAGAGATTTATAAGGTACACATCTCAGTGTATCAGTCACAAAGTTTTTAATTGAACCTATCATAAACCAACTCCAATTTAAACAGTAAAAAGATGCATTTGTAGTAAGTGTCTTGATACACCCACCATAAGTTGAAAATATCATTAGTGATCAAACATCTTTTGTGCTTCCAAGCATTAATAAAGAATACAGTGGATCCTCCAGTTATGTCTGACCTGACATACAAACAACTTGAATTAAAACTGGAATTTTAGTTATAACTTATGATTGAAGTCTTAAGTTATGACCCAAATTCCAGAAGCTTGTGCTTCCAGATAGTCTCAGATACAGATTTAGCCCTTAAAATTTTCTGAGAGGAATATTAAAACTTCCTTTCCTGTGTGAGGTTAATTGAGGAATCCTGTCCAATGTCTTTCTAAAGACAGTGAGATCTTCCTGTATACAAGAGAGATAATTTGAAGACTATGTAGAATTGACTAACTTGAGTTACAACCAAGCCTGGGGTTTATTAGTTTATTTATTATTATTTATTATTATTTATTTATTGAGTTTATTAGTCAAGGGTCCTCTGTATACTATAGTGTCTTGCCCTGGAAAAGACGTCAATTCAAAACTGAAGTACAATTTGTACTGAATATATCATAACAAAGTGAAAAAAAATCTTAAACCACTATGAGTTGGAGAGTGTCTGTACTAAAAGATGTCAAGCAACTCCCATATTTAAGTCTTGAATTCTTGGTCAGTAAAAGTTGCTCTGAGATGTACTAGCGAACCAGTCACAGGAAGACACAGTAACCTCTGATGGTTTAGACCTGGCTTCAAGAATTATCAGCAATCAATGCCAAACAGTAAACCATGCTAATTAAACTCATGTTACCATTGTCTTTGAAAAGTGGGTGCATGAAAAGATTTTCTAGAACAGTGTTAAGATAGAAATAATGAATCATAAAAAATGTGTGGTTTAAATTACAATAAACATTCCTTTAAAACCTGAAAATTCAAGACAGTGACAATTACTCTCCAGTCTGTCCTCCCCACTAAGAGAAATCATAGACCCATCTGAAATGCTAGAAATAGCTGACAAGGAAAACAATACTGACTCAAAGGCAAATTTTCATTCCAGTAATTTATAGTTTAAAAGATGAGATATTTCCTGTAATGATACTCTTGAGGCCCACAATGGGAAGAAAAACTAATGCTATGCATAGAGTGATGTACATTATATAATTACAAAATAAACAATTATATGTTTATTTATACCATAATGAATGAAGATTACTTGCATATATACCCATCAGTATAAGAAATGTAACAGTGTCAAAATTTGTGAAGCTCCTGGTATGATCACACACATTTTTACATTTCCTTTCTTCTCTTTCTCCCAATATTCAAGCCTATTGTTGCTGGCTTCAAAATGCATCTTGAATCTATTCACCTCTTTTCCTTACTACTGCTGTTACTCATTCCAATTTGCAATTATTTTAGTAGCCTAAAATCTGATTTTCACACCTAAGTCATGGCTTCATAGGAAACCATTTTTAATATTGACAAATACCCCTTTTCAAAACCGGATATATCTTTTCCTTCTTGTTAAAAATGGTCAATGGTTTCTCATATATATTTAATAAAATTGAAACTCCTTAAAGTGGCTCATAAAACTCTTCCTTTTTTTCCTCTGGCTCTGTACTCATGCCCACTATCACCTTACATGGTTTTCAGCTTAGATATAATTTCCCTTGTGAAGCTATTGTAAGCAATTATTGTTTATTAGATTTTCTGAATTGATGTGAGCTTTTCTTTGATAATATGAGAAAAATATTACTCCCGTGAAGATCCCACATTATTTGGTTCACTAAGAACTAGGTCTCCCAGGATATCCTCACTACTCTTACCCCAGCCATCATGTTTGTTTGTTTGTTTATCTATTTATTTATTCTCTGATTTTATTGGTACATTTTAGGTGTACAGTACAGTTACATTCATCATTGGGATCTTGCACCTTATATGACAGGTCTTGGTTCTCATTATTTCCCCTTGTCCCTGCCCTCACTTCACCCCCTCCTCCCTTCCCTATTTACAAACAATTTATTTCCATTTTTTCATTTTCTCACATTTTTTTCTTTTCCCTTATTTCCTTTCCCCTACCCTTCCCACTCCTATACACCTTTAGCCCCTTTCCTATTTCGCATTATCAATTATAAATTCTGGTTTTTCTATAAAATGGAATTCTACTCAGCCATAAAGAATGAGAAAGTAGACTCATTCATATGATAATGGATGCATATTGAGGGTATACTCTTAAGTGAAATAAGTCACACATGTGTAAATACTGAATAGATTCTCTGGTATGAAAAACTATAATTGTACCTAAGATCCTTCATGACTATTTACAATAAACACATGACACAAGCCAGTCTCACAATGGGCATCCCAGTGTTTCTGTTGGACTTGGTAGGAAGCCACATATCCTGTACTATTTTCATGTAAAACCAGGTGTCACACTTTCTTCTCATCTTTGACTCCCTCTTTCTTACAATTCTCTAACTCCACAATTCTTACTACTTCCTCAACAAGGACACTTTATACATCTAGGCCTCTCTAATGCTGTCCCTTTTTCCTGTGAAAAACCTCTAATATCTATATGTATTATTTTTAATGCATTGTTCTAGGAGTAACTACTGTAGGCCACCAAAAATTATAAATACTCCTGTATTCTCTTAAACTTTATTTTTCTCCTTGCTATTTATAGCTACATCATATACTATAGAATTTACTTCTTAATCAAATTATTGCTAATTTTCCCCAAAATACACTTACAATAAGAGATTTTTGCTCAGTTGGTTCATTGTTTTGTATATTGCTCAGAGCAATCTTTGGTGTATGAAAAGTACTGTAGAGTAAGTCCCCAACTTACAAACATTTGAGTTTCAAACTTTCACAAATAAGAACAGTCCTCACAATACCAATATGTGGAAATGCAAATAAATCATGGAAGTAGCTCACATGCCTCTCAGACATTCTCACAGTCATGCTGCTGTGTGCTACTGTATCATGTGATAACAGTGCAGTCAGGAGTTACTGTATTTTTGTGTGTGCAAGCTTTTTTATGCTTTATTATATATCTCTTACATTATATATCTGTGTCAAAGATGCACAAGACTCATCTTGTTGGATTTGTGGATCAATCTGACTTACATACATTCTCCTGTAGGAGAATTTGTTGTGAAGTCAGGGATTTACTGTGTATACTTTTGAATAAATGAGTAAAACTTTTTTTGAACTTCTCTTACATAGCTTGCACTATTCTAAGTTCTAGAACTATACAAGATAATATGTTTTGAGTGTTTTGCCAAAGTAAAAATAATTATTAATTTTATTTATGATTTACAATATGTTTTCATACTTGTATTCACTGCAATAACACCCAACCAGTAGGTAATTTTTTTTCCTGAAACTTAGAAGAATTAAAGTCAGGGCCTTCACACTAACCTACATCACCAGCCCTTTTTTAATTTTTAAACTTGAGACAAGTTCTCACTAAGTCACTAAATTGCCCAGGATGGGCTCAAATTTAAGGTCCTCCTGACTCACCTTCCCAGACTGTGGGAATTACAGACATAGTTGAGCACAACTGGCTAGTTAAATGCTTATTTTAAATGGATGAAGAAATGATAGCCTCTTGCCAAAGCATAATCTATCTAACCTGTGTGGCTAACTGCCTGAGTAACTCAAATGAACTATAATGATTCTATTTTTATTTCTAAAATTACAATTATATCAATTACCTTTTTGATTAGAAAAATGCTTGACCAAGATAATGAGACAATGTATATTAGAATATGAAGACATAAAATGGTATAAAAACAGACTTGTCCCTAGTGCTATTAATCTCATTTGTTAACAAAGATTCTGTTTTTCAGAGTTTGTTATAAGTATTTGACTGAGGCAGTACAAATTTTCAGTTGCAAAAATAACCTTATTGCATTAATACAGATATTTGTTACACTTTGTTAGAAGCTTACTATGTGATACCATGTTTGTGAGGGTTTTATAACTCAGAATTGTTAGCATTATATAACTTTCATAACCATCCCTGAGCTGTGTATTTCTGTGCTGTTCACAACTCTCTAACATCTCTAAGCTTCTGATCGTGGCTAGTTGAAGTTCTACATGCCTCACTTATCTGTATGTATAATTCTTCCCTTCTGTTTGGGAAGTTTTCTGTCATTAATTCTGTGAAGAGCTTTTTTAGGTCATTTGCGTTTTCTCCTGCTTTTTCATGAATTCCTATCAGTCTTATGTTATTTTTCTTTGCATCGTCCAGAAGTTGTTGGATTAATTTCTCATGATCCCTTACTGTTTTTGAGAGACCTCTTTTTTCACGGTCACTGACTGCAATCCTATCTTCTATATGTGAGATTCTATCTTCGCAATCTTTTATTCTGTTGCATACACTTTCAATAGAGTTTTTAATCTCTTGAATATCTGTTTGAATCTGTTTTATGGATTCCATTTCTTTCCTCTGTTGGGCATTCATTGTTTCCATTTCTTTCTTATGCTGAGTCTTCATGGCTTCTATCATGGTCTTGAGCTCATCTATGTTTTTTGTCAGTTTCTATTCTAGAGTCTCAAATCATGACTTCCATTTTGCTCATCATCTCTATGGTTAACTGGGAAATTATTTCTGATTCGAATTTTTCTAGAGCCTGATTGATCTGTTTTGTTACCTCCTGTGCTATGGGTCCAGGGTGTCCTGTTGGTTCATTATCAGACTTTTCATCCTCATTTGTCCTACTGTTTGCCATTGGGGAACTGGAAATCTGTTTTTGTGTCTTGCTTAAGTGTTTTCTCATTTTTATTTTCGTTGTTGGGTTGTCCTTCTTTAATTTCTGGGTATTACTTAAATCTTCCTGATATAGTTGCATTTTAGCTTTTGAGTTTCTAATGACTCAAAGACATCCTCATTTTCATAATATCAGAGAAAACAACTCTTTAAATCAATCACAACCCTTTATCCCAATTGATACATTCAGCAGCCCAATAGGATCAGGCACAGCTTGCAAACTGGCCACTTGCAGTACTCATTAATGTAACACCTTTAACCCATGTGAATTAAATTAATATCAAGAAGCAGCACAAAATATGTTTGCAGTGAATATGCTTTTCAATATAGCATCTTTACCATTTAGGATGGGGGGTTAGACTGAGTTAGGATGAAAGGAGTAGATGAGTGAAAGAACTGGAGCAGGTTTGAAGTGAATCCAGAGGATGTAGAATTACCTTACTATCTTTACAAAGCTATTAACTTCAGGGGGGATAGAGAGAGTGCAGGAATAAGGACAAGAATATATCCCCTTAACAATAACAGGAACTTGCCTTCCCTTGAAGGTACAGAACCATGAGTTAGGTAAAATGACTGGAGAAAAGAACATAAAGAGAACCCCCCCAAAATGAGAAAAAATAATAAAAGAAGAAGTCTGAGTTAGGGCATTAGCAGGAATAAAAAGGGAGATGAGGGATAATATGGTGGAGCAAGAGACTGAGTTGAAGAGAGAGGACAGAAAAAAGAAAGAAATTTTAGGGTGGAATGAGGAAAAAAGAGAAAAGAGAGAGGGAAAGAAAAAGAATTTGAAGGTCCTCTTTCAGGCTATCTCTGATCTCATATTATACCACATGCACAGTCATATGCGGAACCCAATCCCCTGGTTTTAGCTAGCCAATGGCAGTACCCCACGACTGAGACTGAACTCAGTCCACAAGGCCTAACTTGAGTTTCCCAACCCTCAGGATTGAACTCCACTCAGTTCTATTACAGGTTTCCCCTGCCCTTTCTTTAAAGATCTTCAAAGTTTGGAGCTCAGAAAACTACCCTTCATGAGAACCTATGCCTCTGCAGAGTTGGTCCAAGGACTGGGCCAATCAGGAGGTTTGAGAACTGGCCCAATCAGGAGGTTTGAGAATGGGGCGGGGGCAGGTCATGTGTGTGTTTCAAGGGCCTACCTTCCTTACTGGATCTGGTGTTGCACAGTCCAGGAGGTCGCGCAACCGGTGGGTGATCCCAGGCAGGCAGGCAGGTGAAGAGACCCCCTCTGGGGTCTTTGGGTCGTTACAGGGTCTGGTGGTGCACAGTCTGGGAGGTCGTGCACCCACCGGGTGACCCCCTCTAAGCTTATGAACTAAATCCACAAATATGAGATGCATGCAAATGAGAGCCTTTCAGCATTTATCATATTCTTTTGTCAGGGCTTGATACCTTTTCAAAAATGTTTAAACTGATTTAAATTTATCTTTTTAAAATTAGTTACAAGGCAAATAATTTCTAAATTATGAATAAAACTTTGTTCATTTTATATAGAAAAGATATTTTACATGAAAGCCTGTCATTCTGTACCTGGTTCCTCATGAAGAATATTGTAAGAGTTATTCTTGATCACATCATCACAACAAGTATGCATTTTACTATTTATAGCTATGTCTTTCATGGAAGAATTAGTAACTGAATCATAGTTAGATTATTATTTAATTCATTTATCTTTTATTTCTTTACTTTTTCTTTATATCATTTCCTTCCAAATTAATTTTCTAATTGAAATATTATTTGTGTTCATCTACTGAAAAATTCTCATCCTCCTTAACTTCTCTTGATAACATTTTAGTGGATTTGAAAAGAGACTTCTTTGGCTCCAAAGGTAACCTTTTAACTGCTTAAATTTTATCCATTTTAAATTGCTTTATGTTAGCAACCTTTTCTGAGAGAGGTTGGAAGGGATAGTCAATTCCTCTTAAATGCTCTTCTTTTATGTGTTTGATTGCCTAGCCAGGAAACAATATGTGTGAAACAATTGCTTGATTCCTGTTGAGGAGGAAATAAGAGATATTGGGCTGGAGGAGAAAATGTTTGTGAAGAAAATATTTCAGTGCTTATTACAGTCAGAGAGAAACAATTGGAAGACATATTGAAAGAGGGTGGAAAGGAGAAATAATTTATAAATGTGAAGGAAAAAGTAACTTTAAGATTTTCATGAATTATTATCTTACTTTCTGCGTTGGCTAACTACAGTCCATTCATTTTTTTTTTTTTCCTTTTTTCTACCTGGGATACAACTCAGAACCTTGTGCTTGTAAGGCAGGTACAGGAACCACTAAGCTAAATCCCCAGCCCCATCCCGCTTCTCATTTGATTTGATGATATAGTCTGAGAAGGGATAACAAGAATCATGGTATTTTTAATTTCCTTCAGATAAACCTGCTTGGATTTTTCACAAATAACTCAAAGTCAAAATTTACAATATTCAAGAAGCACCATCCCATATACTTTGCTTCTTTCTTCACCTTTCTCAGTTGTGCCATGGCCTACCCAATAAGTCTAAAATGCAAATTAATGTAAATTTCTGAATCTTCTTTCAACATGATAAATACATTAATAAACAAGATACTTTGCTTCACTCTCTCATTTGAGTTACCTCTACTTGTCCACTGAAACTTTCTTATTTCTGACTTATTACCACTGAATATTTGTGCTAAAATATCAAAACAATCATCATAGTTACATGCTTAATAACTACCTTGCCTGTGGAAATGGGTCCTTCAGATTCTGGCTTAAATCTAATTGACAATTCCAGTTCCAATGGAAAATCCTTTGTACTCTAAACTTTCATGATATGATGCATCTTGCTGCCCCTGGGCCAGGCCATCACATTCTATGTCTCTATGTCTTTACAGATATTGTTCCTTCTGGCTAGAATTTACTCCCACTCATTCCTTTTGTGAAGTTCAGTCATGTTCAGCATCTATGCCATGTGACAGTGTTTCATCACACAAATCGTAATAAGAAGTGCTATTTGTTTCTAACTGGCTATTTCCATATTTCTGCTGTATAAGTAATTACATTAAATTTTAAGTCTTGACTACTCTGGGAGCTACTAGGAAGACTGGGATTTGGCATAGTGCCTAGCTAAAATTTTGTTGAATGAAGTTAGTAATCTCTGCTCTAATGGTGCAGCATGTTAGAAGCCTACACTGCACCAGTTTCAGAACTGACTATATTCAAGTGGTGTGTTTGTGGTTATGTGTTTGTGGAGGTATTTTATATATATGAACAGTGTGGCAAGAACTATAATTGGAGGCTATTTGTCAGGAGGCAATTTGTACCTACTGAGAAAATCTAGGCAAAAATCTGAGGTCCAAATGAGTTGCATCATGTTTTTAACAAAAGGGAAAACTCATGAGGATAAACTTTCTGATTTAATTACTTCAAGTACAATCTATTTTGCTGTGGAAACTTGAAAAGTTGCAACATCAGGAGAACAGTTTTTAGGTCACCGCTTGCCAAAGCTCAGGCACTAGTAAGTCATTTGGAACCATCATTGTCAGAAACAAGTGGAATAGTATGGGTAAAAGGAATATTAGGGTGCACTTACAATGGAGCATCTCATTCAAGGACTATCCCAAACTTTAAAACCTCAATGCCCTTATCTGAAGAGGAAAAGGAAGGAGGGAGAGAAAGAGGAGAGTATAAAGGCTGACATTTGTTATCAATATAGCCGTGTTATAATTTTATAAATTATAAAGGATTTTTGTCATTGCTTTTTAGTGGTTTAGTATTACTATCAGAAAAAAGCATCTGACAGAATGTGTCACAGCCTTTGGAACTATTGTAAAGTGTTGTTAAAGATTTTCCTTCTGTTTCTAATAAACAACATATACATATATTTTCTAATTTGTTCAAATGCTGTGTTAATACTTGAGTCTATAAAATATACTCCTTTGAACACTGAAATACTTAGGAATTTTTCTTCTTGTAATGCAGTACTCCAAAATCTGCTGCTCTCCTCTGACATGGTGCTGTGACTAATGCATTACTCTAACTGCTGACAAACAGAGTTCCAGTCTTCAAGCTGTATTGGTCAGTGCCAGTCACTGATGTGTCTGCATTTCTCAGTATCCTCACCAGTAGCTCCTGAGTCATCACCTTACTCACACTTAATGGGAAGCACTTGTCATGAGATGACTTAAACAATTCTTGAAATTCCTTACAAAATCTGGTTAGGTTTATGTCAGCAGGTGTTAAGTGTTCTTCAGCACAGAACACAAAGTATCAATCATTTATCTTCTTATATTTAGATTTAGATCTCTCCCTTAATATAACAAAATTACCTGTCCAGAAAAACACTGAACACTAAAATTTAAATAGTCATTATGATATCACTTGGATTTTGAAAGGATGAAACAAGGCCTTTAATATTGAGCTTTTGTTTGTTATTTCACAGAATTTTCAGGAATGTCTCACAATGTTGTGTTCTGTAATTTCTTTAAAAGGGCATGTACCACTTTTCAAATAAGATTGAACTTCATTAAAACTGTCTTAATATAATTTTATACTATGGACTTCAGTTACAATTTGTCTTCTCAGAAAGCTAATTGTTTTCCTTAAATGTTCACAATGGCTGTAGAACTTAGTATACATCCCAGTATGTTCTAGTTGTAAGACCTTGAGGGAAGTTGAATTTCTGTGACTCAGTTTCTATTAAGACAAAAAAGAAAATTATATCATCTATTTCATAGGCTGTTTATTGATAATTCCATTTATTAATGTATCAGAATATTTAAAAAAAATAAAGGAATTAACTTATTAATATCACCACCATCATAATTGTCTATCCATACCTTGTTGAAACTTCATAATATGCTCTGGGCATTATTTTTACCACAAATTCCTGAGCAAAATAAAAGTTTCTCAAAACTTTTAAGGTATTTTTCTGAGAATGGGACTTTAAATTACATCTTGAGTTTTGCTCTAGAAACCTATATAAATCAAATATATCATTTATAATCAAAGAATCAACAACTCCCCCTCCACTTACTACAAATAGTTTAATTTTGAACTTTATTAACATCAACATTAGTTACCTGATGACACAGAGAGAAAGAAGAAGGATTTCAATTTCTTTTGAATACGTTAATATCACTAAAGATTCACTCCACTATCCTCACTGATATAATGAATGAGAAAGGGATAATGGAAATGAAACCCCAACATAATCTTTCCTCAGGGTCACCCTGAGCACCTGCTCAGGGAAATAATAAGATAATAATGAGAACAGTTATTGTGTAATTGTCACGAGCTTTAAAAAGGTAAAAGATAGAGCAATAGAGCTTGACAATGAGAAAGGACATTTTAAAATACAGTGACAATATGAAGAAGGAAAGCTAACTACAGTAGAAATATAGGAACTTGGTGTTTTTCAGATATGTGATACTGTTTGCATAGAAGGCCACTATGAGAAGTACACACATATGCTCACTCTAGTTTAGTCTCTTAACATGTACCTTTAGTTCACAGAACAGGTGCTGAACTATTTTTTAAATCAGAGTATTAAATATTTGTCCCTAATTTGTTCAGGGTGCAGAGAGATGCTTAAGGTCAGTTGGAACACTGGTAGACATTCTATAGAAATTGGTAAAACCTAGGCTGATTAAAAATTTCTCTCAACTCATGAATTTTCTGTGCTAACACTTTAGAATGACACATGAAACCTACTGAAAGACAAATTATTTCACAAATATGATGGGATGACAGAAAAAAGACTTTTGCAATGGTAGTGGCAAGATTGGTGGGCATTAAGAAGAATAAACTTTAGAAGGCGTTACATAATACTCATACACAAAGTTTAGAAACTAGGCTACAGCCTGCTGAATGATCATATGTTAACACAGCTCTATTTCTTCAACAAATCAAAGCACTGAACATTACATTGAATCTCTCTTAGGAAATTCTTTGAGTTATGGAATGATCATTATCCTGATCACTAACTATATGCTAGCTTTGTATGTTTTGAGCTTTGTATAAATTAGTTGTACAGAATCTACTCTGTATCTATCTTCTTTTGCTTTACCTTTTATTTGTGAGATTCATTAATGGTATATTAATTAGAAACATTTTTTAGTTATTGTACAATATTGTACTAATGAGCATTTCATTTATTCCCAATTCAAGTCTATTGTTGCAAATAGTTCTCTATGAACATTTTTAACATATTGTCCCGTGAGTATATGTACACATTTTTATTGAACACAGAAATAGGTGTGTAAAATTACTGAATAGATATTAAGCTCTGGGAAATATTTCTGAATATTTGTCCAAAGACTGTGCCACAATTTACATTTTAACCAGAAATTTATCGTGATTCCAGCTTGTTATGTATGCCTTGTGTTTAGATGTTCCCCCAAAGTTTAATGCAGTTATAATGGGGGCTTTTTAGAGGTAGCTGGGACACTAGGATTGATCCATGGTGAAATGCCAGGATCAAGGGCCCTAGAACTAAGGGTGTGGGTGATACCTGCCTTAAGTAGACAAGATAAGATATAATGGATAGAAAGAGCTATGTTTGACCATTGCTGATTTACTACCTTCTGTCTGCCATGAACTGTTTCTTCTCTGCAATGCCTGTCTGCTGCGCCACCCTACCTTGGAGCCAGCTGATTGTGAACTGAAACCCCTCCTAACTGTGAAATGAATGAACCTTTTCTCCCTTAACATGTGGGTGTTCAGTATTTTGTCTCAGCAACAAAAAAAGCAACCAAAACAGAATTAGGTACAAGAAGTGGGGTTGTTGCTGTGAGTATATCTGATCATGTGGTGCAGGAGCCTTTGGAGTTGACTTGTGGGAAGAATTTGGAAAGGTTTAAAGATGCCGGCTGAAAAAGCAGAGCTGGAACACCTTAGGCTGTACTTAGTGAGAGGTTCTGGTCAGAACTCTGACAGAGGGCCAGGGATTTAGCTCAGTGGTTTGGTGGCCTGCCTCACAAGCGCAAGGACCCGAGTTCGATCCCCGGTACCAAAAAAAAAAAAAAAAAAAAAAAAA
>NW_022900917.1:25369708-25376841 GCF_012274545.1 Fukomys damarensis | reverse complement strand
AAAAAAAAAAAAAAAAAAAAAAAAAAAAGAACTCTGACAGAAATGATGCTGGTAAAGACCAAGACTGAGAGGTTTCTGCTGGAGAGAAGGATTACATTGGGTGTTGGACTTCAGATGATATGTGCTATGCCTTAGCAAAAAGTTTTTCAGAATTTTTCTCATGGCTATAGACTTTTTCTGAGACTGAGGTTAAAGATGGTGGAGTAATTAATGTGAAAGTCAGAAGATGATGTGACAGGTAAAGGCAAAGACTGGATTTCCTCTGAAGAAACAAAAGCAGATTCTTCCATCTGCACTTCTCCTATATACTACCTGCCCTAGGGTAGGTTGTGTTCTCCCTAAATTGCTGAGTCGATTTAGTTGAGCTCTTCTTACTCCAGCTCACATAATAAATCAACCATCACATCATTCAAACTTGTAGTCTATGTTAAATAGTATTTGTAGACAGTGCGAGCCAGGGAATTTAAATTCACTTTTTAACAATCAGAGTGGATACTTAATCTATACAGTTTCACTTATAGGAAAGACTCTCATTTTTCTTTAACTCTGATGCCATCATATTTCTCAACCATTGTTTTATGTTTTCAATCTTCATATTTTTAAGATCATTCAAATAGTATTTATTGATTGCCAATTATGTTTCCACCTAGTCATTCTTCTAGATGTTGAAAACAAAATAAAACGTAACAATCCATATCCTCGTGGAAATTACATATTCATGGATAGAGATAGAAAAAGTAATGAAAATATAACATGCCATATGACAATATGTACTCAGTAGAAAAAAAAGTACTACAAGAAAGGGGCTCTCAGTGTTAGTGGATTGCAGTAGGTAGATTGATGTTCTAAATAGTGTGCTCTGGGAAGTCTTCCCAGAGAAGTAAAATGAGAGCAAAGACCTAAGAAATGTGAAGGGATGAACTATTCACATTTATGGGAACAGAGAGTTTCAGGCAGAGAAAGCAGGAAGAGCAATGATCTCCCTGATTTTCTTTCTTTCTTTCTTTCTTTCTTTCTTTCTTTCTTATTTTCACTTTTGCTCTTTTTTTTTTTTTTTTTTTTTTTTTTTTTTTTTTCTTTTGTGGTGCCAGGGATCAAACTCAGGCCCTTGTGCTTGCAAGGCAGGCAGTGAAACCACTGAGCCAAATCCCTGGCCTTAATGATCTCCCTGAAATGGAAGCATGTACTGTATGTTCTGGCATGCTGAATTGTGCTGCCCTAAAATATTCTCACCCGTTCTAAATCCTCAAGCTAATACTGTGACCTTACTTGGAAAAAGGTTGTTTTGTAGATATTCTTAAATATATTCACATGACTCAATTTTGGATTATTCAATGAGATGTAATGGAAAATGTCCTTCTAAGAAAGGCAGAGGGAGGTTTGGCATAGATATATAGAAGGGGGGACCATGTGATGATAATGAACACACCACAAACTTCAGAACAACTGGTGACTAACTGGAGATGGAAGAAGCAAAGGAAATATTCTCACCCAGAGACACCAGTGTATTGCACCCTGCTGACACTGTGATTTTGCACTTCTGGCCTCCAGAATTATGCAAAAAATGAATTTCTATGATTTCAGCCACCAAGTTTCTAGTAATTTCTGCAGTATACTTAGGAAAGTAATATGTATTGGATATTTGAATAAAAGTAGAAAGGTGGTGTAAGTATGTGGGGTAAGACATAGAGGATTCAATAGGATATGTGGTCAAAAAGTAACAAGAAGACAGAGAACAATAAGCTATTATTTAAAATGGCTCTTATTGCAATTGGGTTGAAAAGTCTATTTGCATGAGGAATTGTCCTGTATCATGAGGAATCAAGGATCCTGGCTCATTGGCTTATTTTTAGCCCCCATGAGTCTATAAAATCCTCTTAAGGATGTGCCATTCACCTACTCCTTTTCTATTTTTTGCTGCTGACCTCTGAATCTTTTGTTCTTATATTGTTATATCTGCAACTGTAAACTTTCTCTTTATCCTTGTCACGGCTAAAGTTTTAACTTCTGTTAAAATTCATAGAGATATTTAAGCGTCCCACTTCAACCTCAGAAGTTTTCTGAGACATCTCATAATTTTTCATTTTTGTTATCAGAAGCAAGCTGATTTGCAATGGCATCTCTGAGCTTCAGTGCTATTTCACATTCTATAATAAGATCAACCTATTCTAATTTGAAATATAATACTAGATTCATGGTTTCCCCACAGCAAGATGCTACCATCTGGCATGCTATTAGTGAAGACACTGAGGTTTTATGCAACATGCTGATCATTGCAATATACACAAGTTTTCATCCAAAAGCTGACATTTCACTATGATTACATTGTCAATTTACTATAACTCATTAGAATAATAGAAAAATATTAAGTCTTCAAAATATGCAAATAATATTACCAGATGAGTGTCATTTTCTAAATGAGGATCAGTTTTACCACATCTAGACCTCAATGACATCCTCAGGGGAACTGTGTCTAGATAAGGGCTGTTCTGAACATTATTATCTGCAAAATTAATATCAGGAGTCACATCATCAACAGAGATTCAGCCTGACTGAATGGAGGAGGAGCCATGCTGAATACGCTCAGAAATTCAACAAAAATCACAGGAACTTGGGAAAAACACAGAACCTGATTCCAAAATTAATTGAAAATAAGGGATATGTAGACCAAAAAATATAGGCATAGGAGTTTATAAAAAGGCAAAGCAGTCCACAAGGCTGCCTGCTGGACCTGTGTATGTGTGCAGCTCAGAAACACCATCCTGGGAAGTGTCCAAAAAGTGGATGGACCTCCCAATGATATGGCAAAATCAAATACAGGGTAGACTTGGAATATATGTGCCTTTCACTTTTTTGTTTGTTTGTTTGTTTTTGTACCGGAGATTGAACTTGGGTCGTTGTGCTTGCAAGGCAGGCTGCAGAACCACTGAGCTAAATTCCCAGCCCCTGCCTTTCACTTTTTTTGCCCTCCTGCAAACTAAGGACATTTCAGCATCCCAGAATATTTTTCCAGCACACACAAGGGAAAGTAAAGAATAAACTGTTTCCTCCAGAATGATCCACCAGTTTCTTCTCAGACTATGAGAGGATATGAAGCAAGCTCTGGCTGAGTTGGGAACTATCAAGGACACATTAAGTGTGAGTGAGCCCAGAATCGTCCAGGGAGAGACATACCAATAGAGCAGAAAGGTTAATGTTGTGTGCCTTGGCACCTAATTGGAACCTCCAGAGACAGCACGGAGAGGGACCTTGGTGGTGAAGATAGTGAGTCGAATCACAGCACTTTACCTACACACTGATCCCAGTGGTGCCAGAGAAAACTGAGTCTATGTGGATGAGACACCTAGTGAGTTGCTGGCTGAAGACTAGGGCCCCAGACCCCACAGCCAGAGGCCACAATCAGACTGCAAGTCTGTTGAGATGTAAGAGCAGTGTAGATGCCCACCAACCCTATTCCACACTGGATGGAAGTGCCCTGTATCCAGTACTAATCCTATAGCAGGCTAGGTGGGGTTACCAAGCACAGATTGAGGTACTGGTGGGTACTTGGTGGGTTACCAAGCACTATCACAGAACTGAGGACATCTGAAGATAACTGCAGGCCTACAATCAGAGACATTTCATTTTTTTTCCTGTTTCTTTTTCTTTTTTATTATTTAGGTTGTAATTTATGTTGTTTGTTTTGTTTTTTCTTTTATTTTCTTCTTGGTGTTTTTTTATTCTTTTTTTTTTATTTTCTCCTGTGACTGAACATTATCCCTAGTTTTTTTTTTTTCATTTGAAAAACATAAGATTTATTGGAGCCAAGGAAAAATCAGGAGACCGCACAAATGACATTTTTAGAAAAAAAACCTGTTCACAGAGGTAATGGCAGAAAAATTCCCAAATATGTGGAAAGAATTTGATATACAAATCAGTGAATGCCAACTAGCCAAGACCAAACACAAACAAACAAACTAAGAGACTACACCAAGGCATAAAATAGTTATGATTCCAGTAATTCAGTAGAAGAACAAAATATTAAAAGCTGTTAGAGAAAATTTTTAAAAAATAACATAGAAAGGAAAGCCCATGAAAATCACAGCAGACTTCTCAACACAGACCCTCAAGTCAAGGAGATCTTCGAGTGAAGTATTTCAAGTCCTAAAGAAATCAACCTGCAACCCAAAATAACATACCTTGCAGAACTAGCTTCCAAACTGATGAAGAAGTAAGATACTTCCATGACAAAGAACACCTGAAGAAATTGGTCTAAGGAGGTAGGGGAAGTAGGAGAGGTAGGGGAAAGGAAAGAAGAAAAGTTAGAAAAATATGAGAAGATGAAACAATGGAAACAAGGGAGTTTCTGTGATTAGGGATGGGGTGTAGGGGTTGAAGGGAGGGTGGGGGAATGGGTAAAAAATAACAACCAAGAAACATCATGTAATGGTACAAGTTCCCAATGATGAATGTAACCATATTATTGTATACCTAAAATGTACTAATAAACTTAATGGAAAAAAGAAATTTATGACCATAAATAAATACTCCAGATTGTTCTGAAGAATATTCTAGAAAGAGATAAGGAAGTCCACAATGGCATGAGCACGAATAGAATCCACCAACTAAGCCAAGCAATTAAACAGAGGGGAAAGAAAGGGAATCAGCAACAGGAAAATGATATGACAAGGAACAGTCAGTAATATAGGTATAACAATCCATGTAAGTGGTCTCAATCCACCAATCAAAATAATCAGACTAGCAGAATGAATCAAGAAACAAGATGCAACAATATGCCGTATACAAGAAACACATTTTAGTCCAAAGGGAATTCATACTGACTGTCAAAGGATAGAAAACAATACTTCATGCAGCAGCAACTCAGAAAAAAGCTGAGGTAGCCATTCTATTTGCAGACAAGGTGGATTTCAAACCAATACTGATCAAGAGACAAAGAAGTTCATGATATGCTTATTAAACAAAGACTCTAAGATGAATAGATAACAATTATAAATATGTATGCACTGAGTACTAGCACACACAGCTATACAAATCAAATATCCATGGACATGAAAAATCAGCTAAGGACTAATACAGTTGTAACTATTCGGTTTTTACACATGTGTGACTTATTTATCCTCAGTATGTATCCATTTTCCTATGAATGAATCTAATTTCTCATTCTCTATTGCTAAGTAGTATCCCATTTTATCAAAAAACCACATCTTCTTTATCCAATCTCCAACTGATGGGCAAATGAGCTCTTTCCAAGTTTTAGCTATTACAAACTGAGCCTCTATAAACATGGGTGTGCATATATCACTCTGGTAAGGTTCTTTTAATCTTTTGGAAAGATAGCCAGCAGAGGGACGGCTGGGTCAAATGGAACCTCTAGTCCCAACTCTTTGAGGTATCTCTATAAGGAGGGGAAGAAGGGTTGAGGTAGGGAAGTGGGAAAGGAAAAAACAGAAAAAAATCCTGTACAGGTACTAAGCCCCTGTGATGAATGTTATCATTGTGTATATCTAAAATGTACCAATAAAATGAATAAAAATTGAAGTAATTTTACAATAAATAAGCAAACATTTACTAAGGAAAAATCGTTATATTATCTAACTGGGAGATTTAAGTAGAGGATATTTTCTATTTTTACTTTTTTTACCTGTAAGAATTACTTCCACAATGAAGGAATGAATGTTTTCCAATTCAAAATAATACTGTTTTCAAAATTTTATTCAAAATTTTCTAATATATCCTGCTTTTAACATATGCAGCATTACAACTATGGCTATTTGGAGGTTGACCTCAAACACTAGTCTGTTCAGTGCTTTTTCCACTGGGTGCTAAAATATGTGTGATTTAATAA
Organism: Fukomys damarensis; assembly: GCF_012274545.1. Taxonomy (NCBI): domain Eukaryota; kingdom Metazoa; phylum Chordata; class Mammalia; order Rodentia; family Bathyergidae; genus Fukomys; species Fukomys damarensis. The sequence continues at coordinate 25,370,996 of NW_022900917.1, read as the reverse complement.
AGTCCTTAGCTTTACCTTGACTAACTTTCAAAGATGTCTGTAAATCCAAATTTAAGGTCAAATATATTTAAAGGAAGAAATTCTAGAACAAATATTCCTAAGTGGTTTTATAAATGTATTACATTTGATTGTTTGATGAAAGCATTGTTTAGCTGTACATAAAGAATATGTAAAATGAGCTTGTAAAATACCCACAGACTGCTGGTTTCCCCCAGAATCTTGTGAAAATAATGCGAAGTGAAATTGATATTTCCCTTTTTGGAAAGCATTTTTTAAAAAACACAACTCTAATCCAAAGAGACAGCACAGTCAAGAAAATATTGATAATTTTGTTGAAGTATTAAATCAACTTAGCTTATAAATCTGCAATTTCTTTTTCATGTAATCCTATCTAGAAGTAAAGAGGATTAGGTATAAGAATAGAAAAGCTTATTGTAAAAGTTTACTCAGGGATGATATCTGGGAAACAGTAAATATTATTAAGCTTCCTGTGTTTAAATTTTTTAGTCAGCTGTCAAAATAGAATGTCCAGAATTATTAGATTCATTTTATAGATTATATTGTCTCCAGGCCTCATATTCCTTTCTGTTCTTATGAGCTTATTTACTAGGTCATCTCCTGACCCCACATCTAAGGACTGCTGTAAGAACCAAGAAAAGAAAAGAAAATTTTAGGAAAGAGAATTAAATGCATTTATGGACAAATCTTGAAATATAAGTGTATCTTGAATCTCTTAATTGTGAGGTATTTTTCTGTTACACAAGATTAACATTGGCACAAACTTTTATCAGGGAGAAACAAAAATATTATATAGCAAATGTTTCCTAGGAGACCTATTTTCTTTCTTAAAAAATGTTCTGGTAAAAATTTTTTCCCACATTGTAGATTGTCACTTAGTTCTGCTGATGGTTTCTTTTGAAGTACAGAAGCTTTTTAGTAAGATGAGATCCCAGTTGTTGATTCTATCTGCTAGTTCCCATGCTACTGAGGATTTGTTCATAAAGTCTTTTCCTATACCAATGTCTTCCAGAGTTCTGCCTAACTTACCTTCCAGCAAGTTTAATGTTTCTGTTTTAATATTTAGATCTTTAATCCATTTGGATTTTAATTTAGTGCATGGCGAAAGATAAGGGTCTAATTTTAATCTGTGGCAGGTTGACATCCAGTTTTTCCAACACCATTTATTAAAGAGGCTATCTTTCCTCCACTGAGGATGGTGAGCTCCTTTGTCAAAGATGAGGTAGCTGAGTACATCTGCATTTGTTTTTGTGTCTTCCAGTCTGTTCCA
>NW_022900917.1:25317319-25368640 GCF_012274545.1 Fukomys damarensis | reverse complement strand
TTGGCGGGGTTGTGGGGAGAAAGGAACCCTTCTCCATTGTTGGTGGGAGTGCAGACTAGTGCAACCACTATGGAAATCAATATGGAGATACCTCAAAGAGCTTGGACTGGAGGTTCCATTTGACTCAGCCATCTCTCTGCTGGGTATCTTTCCAAGAGAACTAAAAGAATCATATCACAGAGAAGTATGTGGACCCATGTTTATAGTGGCACAGTTTGTAATAGGTAAATCTTGGAAACAGCCTATTTGCCCATCCATTGGAAACCGGATAAAGAAGCTGTGGTTTTTGTATAAAATGGAATATTACTCAGCCATAAAGAATGAGAAAATAGATTCATTCATAGGAAAATGGATACATATTGAAGATATACTCCTAAGTGAAATAAATAAGTCACACATGTGTAAATACTGAATAGTTTCCCTGGTGTAAATAATCTGCAACAATGCATAAGATTCTAATAAGATTACTAACATCTAGAAATGGGAAAAAAGGAGCTAAAGGTGTAGGGAAGGTGGGATGGGTAGGGAAGAGTAAAAAGGGAAAAGAAAAAATGTGAGAGAATGAAAAGATGAAAATAAAGTGTTTGTAGATGGGGAGGGGAGGAGGGAGTGAAGGGAGGGAAGAGGTAAGGGGAAAAAATGAGAATCAAGACTTGTCATGTAGAGGTACAAGATCCCAACAATGAATGTAACTGTACTGTATCCCTAAAATGTACCAATAAACTCAATTAAAGCTGAAAAAAAAATGTTTTGTGTAGAGAAGTAGAATCATCAAAACAAAAAACAGAAAACAAAAAAAAAGGAAAGCACTAACATGTAAATGTGAAAGAAAAAATCATCTATGTAAAATAAATAAAATTATATATCATTTAAAACAAAGTTATAAAAGAATGCTTAGAATGACAATTTTTATGTTATTTCAGTACTAGCTATGGAATAGAAATAATATTAGATATAGTATTGCAACATGGATAATGACCACAACCCTTATGAAATGGAATAACGAACCAAAGTAGACATAAAATGAATAAAGAGAAAAATGAAAAATGCTTAATTTCTCCTCTAAAATAAAACAATTACATTTAACCAACTACAGTTTTCACTATCTGTGTTGGAAGTTGTGTGCTAAACATTCTTTTTCTCCAAAGAAGTTCTTAGCTCTCCTTTACATTAAATTTTAATAGTCTTGAGGAAATTACAAATGATAGCTCTTTTCATTAACTCTAATTTAGCCAACAGGTTTCTAGAGTTTAATAAAGCCATATATTTTCCTATTCAGCTTGCTGTCCATAGCAGGACATCCTCCAATCTCTGGATGAGATTCTAATGACCTTTTTCAGTTTTCAAGGATAGAAACTTGGCTTTCCATTAAGTGCATATCAAAATATGTGACAAATAGTAGTCACTGATTAAATATGTATTAACTAGATCTGTTGCTGCAAATATTTCTATAATTATTGCAAATGTTTCTTTGAGTTTAGGATTACAGATTGGATTCATACTTGTAGTTATTAACTTCTAGATTAGCTTCTTTTAGTAATCTCTCTCTCATTGTTCCATGTTTTTAAAGAATTCCTGTGTGCTGGTGCTGTGCTTTTAATAACCTCATAGGTAGACTTTCTGGGAATGTTTCATCTTGAGACTTCTTGATTCTGGAGACTCTATCTTCTCTAGTATTTTTGGGTGGTCCTTAAGTTATATTTTTTTCTCATTAAGTTTGTTGGTACTTTTTAGGTATATAATACAGTTACATTCATCATTGGAATCTTGTACCTTTACATGACCTATCTTGGTTCTTATTTTTCCCCATACTCCTGTCCTGTCTTCACCCCCTCCACCCTTTCCTATTTACAAAGAATTTGTTTCCATATTTTCCTTTTCTCATACTTTTTCTTTTCCCTTCTTGATTTTCCCCTACCCCTTCCACTTCCCCTACTCCTTTAGCCCTTTTCTTCCTATTTCACATTTTGAATTACACCATTTGAACCTTATTCACACTTTTAGCTTTTCACACCAGAGCAATTATTTGGTTTGTACACATGTGTGTCCTATTTATTAAACTTAATAGTATGGCCTTAATGTGCATCCATTTCAATATAAATATCTCCAGTTTCTCATTCTTTATGGCTGAGTAGTACTCCATTTTATAGAAAAACTGCATCTTCTTTGTCCAGTCTCCATCAAGTTATTCTGTTCCTGAGGGCAGCTGCTGTTCCCAATCCCTTCATTTTCTCTTTTTCAAAGGTAGGTTTCCCACCCTAAAGAAATCCATGAGATATATTTAATATGTCTTGGCTACTAGAGTGATGATATTATCATATAAACTGGATTATCCTAATGTCATCCATAACATGTCATTCCATGAAAATAGAACCCGTCTGATGATGTACTGTCCCAAAGAATAAACTCTATGAAGCAGTTTCAGGAATCACAGTACGTGGTGGGGAGAATATGTTTAGTCTTGAAAAAGTCTATATGCTCATCAAAGGATGGGTAAAGGAACTGTGGTATTTACACACATTAGAGCACTACTGTGTCATAAAGATAAGCTTGAGGCATTCATAGGTAGATGGGCACACCTTAAGACAGCAATACTGAATGAAATAAGTCAAATACACCAGCTTAAATACTGCATGATTTTTCTTGCAGCACAACCTCAAGATAGGTAGATGTAGATAGGTATACATAAGGAGAAAAATCTAAAAAATAGATGATAGGAAATAGGGAGCTCTTTTTCAAATGGATGGAGGCACAGGGAATGGAGGGAAAGAGGAAAGGGGAGGGAAAGGAGGTAACAGCAAAAGAGAGGGGGCCAGGGATTTAGCTGCCTGCCTTGCAAGAGCAAGGCCCTGAGTTTGATCCCTGGTACGAAATAAAATATGAATGAAATTAGAGCTTTTCCAAGTGGCAAGGAGACTGAGAATTGAAAGGAGCATTTAATGAGGGAAGGCGTAGGGGATCCTCCCAAAAAAGAATTAAGATATATTATGAATGCATACCAAGACCTCACAGTAAATGTAGCCATTATGTACTGCAAACATGTACTAATACAATAAATTATTAGAAGAAGATGATTTCATGCCTCTGCCATTTCTGGCCTGCTATGAGGCCAGGTCTGGAGCCTGCCAGCCAGGAGGAGGTTATGGCAGGCAACTGCCATTGAAGTAGCTGAGTAGATGGCACTGGGCTCGGATGAGCTGCCATAAGGTTGTGGCACAGTTGTAGGGCCAGTGGCAGGGGGTATTCTCAGTGCAGGACTGTAGTAATAACCCAGGGACTGTGCTCAGCATCTTGTAATGCCATGCATCACCCTTACATCACCAATAGCGGTGTCTGCAACATGGATTCACAGGTGCTGCATGGGCTGAGCCCTTCCAGACTCCAAACAGGAAAACAACAGCTTCATTAATTGCTCATTTAACTGGAATTCTGCAAAATTTATTGCTTAGAAACCACAATATTGATAGAGCGAATCAATATCATAGGATTCTCAAGCAGGAGGAGGGAATATGAGAGCCCTCTTCGTCTTCAGTGGGGCAGATAATGAAGAGATGATATAGCTTTTTTTGAGTTTATTGGTACATTTTAGGGATACAGTAGTTCCATTCATCATTGGAATCTTGTACCTTTACATGACAGGTCTTAGTTCTCATTTTTTCCCCATATCCCTGCCCTCCCTTCGCCCCCTTCTCCCCTCCCCATTTACAAACACTTTATTTCCATTTTTTCATGTTCTCATAATTTTTTCTTTGATATATCTTGAGGATCAGGGATAAGCCTGAATATCAGTGGTGGAAGGTAGAGGACAGTGAAAGTGAGATGGAGATTATTCCCTATCCCTTGGATAGAGAAGTAAACTCTTGCCTTTGCCTCTATGTTGGCTCTGGGGAGCATAGCCCTCTGCTCAACCTAGCATCGACATTCCACTTATTAACCTCCATACTTCTGCCAGGATTATCCACAAATGAGGCCCCAATGCCTGCAGTGAGATAGCCCTGGTTTTAGAGGTCTGTGGTGTGGTCAAATTTATAAAGATTATTGTGAATGTTCAGTAGAAAATGAGTTTAATGATGAAAAGATCACTTTCTGTTCACACATGTCCCTCTCTTGGTTCAACAGAGTCCTGATGAAGTCTTCAGCTGAGTGTCCTCAGCAGTTTTCTGGAAGAGGAGAACTATCTTTTGGGAATTTTTTTCCCAGTTGCCATCTATTCAGTTTTCTTATAGGTGTCAAAAGCACTGTAGTTAATATAAGCATTCTGTTATGTGGGATCCCTTTTAGAGTGAACTGCTCCATTCTAGTTTAATTTCTTTAGGGTACAAAACTAGCAAGTTTGTGTTGTTACCTTCAGAATTGGGAATTTCAGGTGGTGGAGACCATGCCTGTATCAGAAGAGATAAGTAACTTTCCTCCTTTCTCTCAGACAGTGCAAATCAAGCTGCGGAAACTCATGGGCAGCATGAGAGTCTTATATACACACTGCTCACGCTGCTTTATCCAATGGTTCTGAAACCATATTATCAAATGGCAATAGTCTGTTCCCTTCCACACTAGTGAAGCAATCAGGCACTATGTGAATAGTGCTCAGTGGGATTTCTTTTTCATTTATAGAACGTGACCATTGCATGACTCATTCTGACATTTCAAACCCTGAGAATTCTGAGGACACTACAAGAAGCGTTTGTCTTCTTTCCTGGTCAATGCTTCGTACCTTCTTGGGGTTCTCTCATCTTTTCTTTCTCAGACTGACAAGTAGGTTAATTTCAGTTCCTAAGACAGTGTATATGTTTATTCCTGATAATATACAGGATATGCAGAGCACTTCATTCACTGTATAGTTTTAAGCTAATATTGTATTGACTATCTGGACATCCCAGCTCCCAGCTTTTTTTTCCCTTCCCCAATGGTTAGGGAGTAGGTTCACGCTGTTATAGGAGTTGATAAGTCTCTGGGTTCATGTGTCCCAGCAGGGCCATTTCCCCTGGGTGATACTATCTTAGTAGAAGATTTAGAATTCTCAAGTTCTGCTTGGAGTAGAAGGATCAAGCACTTGGAAATTCCATGAATATTTTGAGGTCAAATTCTGCACTCTACATTATATACAACTTGTACAAAAGGTAAGTTATAATAACATGAGTTTGTGGACAGGGTTAGTGGTGTGAAAAATGTTTGAATCAATCATGAATTATTTATTTATTACTCACATAACATGGCCACACTGGTGCTTGATGTACCTTACATTATAAAATGCCTTCTGTTTTGGGGCTGCTTATTTACATTCAGGTTTAGTTTACCAACTTTTGAAAGTATAAAATAGTTAATATATGGTCACTTGCTCTAAAGAATAGACCTATGAGAACCAAAATGATCTCATCTGTTTGGGCTACAACATAAAAAACGTACACAAGTTAGTTATCAGGTGACAAGGGCACTTACTGCTTTCTGGTGCTGTATGACAAATAGAAACAACTCAAACTTTGCTTTGGACCTAATTTAAAAAATAGAATGTACTTTCTAATTGTCCTACATGGGTTAAAATGGGGAATTTGCTTTCTTGGAACATAAACCCAACCATGGTACTGCAGTGACTAGCACATACCATGGCACAGAGTCAAGTGTGTCCGAACAAATGTGGGAGTGTGGAAGCTTGTACCTGGTCCAGGGAAGTCATCTGGCAGAGGAGTACATGCAATGCCACAGGTGCCTAATGGCTTGACATTAATTTATTTTTATCTCACTCTAAGTAATGCTTGATAAAATATTAATAAAATTAAAAATGTTACTACAGTGCTATACACATAATGGGTGATGAATAATGTTGAATAGATTTTCAATATCCAACATAAACCCATCTGACTGCTTTGTTAAAGCCCCAGTTAGCATACTTCAATACTGTAAAATCCAACTAGACATTAAGTCCTATTTTCCTGAAGAGTAGCATCTAAAATACCTCTAGAAGAAGCTTATTACTGCTTTGAATTTTGCCTTTGCCTTTGATATTGGCTTTGAATGTTTCTTTTCATATGTGTAACATGAGTAGAACATGTAGCTCTACCAAAATTGTAAGAATTTTTCAATGATCAGTTGTCTGTATACATTATTTAAACTGTTGGATTGGATTTGGCAGGGAGTGGAAGATATTGGATTTCTAGATACACTCACCATTTTCCAAACCATCAAGTGTTGTTTTGTCTTTGTAGGTATTCCATCAATTTATCTTTCTTTTCCTAAATAGCAGGAAGAAAACAGGCCAGCTCTTCAATACTTTTCTTGGAATTTTCCTCAATTCCATAAGTAATATTTCATTGTTATTTTTATTTGCACCTTTGTATGTCTTATCAGAAAATGAGTTCTCCGTGAACAGATGAGTCGTAGAATTCTTTGTATGTCCAGCACACACCACTGCTTAATAAATGCATGTTAATTAAATAAAAATACAAATAATTTATTCAAAAACCCTTTGTTTATTTTCATTTTACCATTGTCTATAATATTAGACAAATATTTTAACTGAGAGTTATCTCTCTAATTTAAGAGATAATTGTCAATTTAAAGACACAATTCAGGCTACGTGATTGATTCAGCTAATATGAAAGTTTGTATAAATTCAAATTAGTTACCTTGAAAATCTTACATACTTACTTTAAAAGACACCTTCAGGTTAACATAATCATATTAGTGGCTTTCACCCAAATAAATGACAGTTATAAAAATAGATAACTTGTCTTGTTTCTTAACATTATTTTAAAGGATTCCAATATTCAAAACAGAAAAATGAGTGGCTTTTCTTACTTAAATTATTTTTTCATTCAGTACCAAGTAAAAATAATTTTCCAAAACCCTTTCACTCTATATTTAATAGAGAATGAAGTTATCTTATTAAAGGCAATTGTGCCATTTTTAATGATACAATTTCTTAAAAATTACTGTTAAATACATTTATTAAGACATGTATATATGTTATAATTATTCAGAAACAGACCAATGATGACATATATTTTCTTGCTTACAAAGGAACAAAATCTTATAAATACAATTATCTCCCAGTATTCATTAAACTGCTAACCTAAAGACTATCCTGATAAAAAACCCATGCTACTCAACAAAATGAGTAGGCCTGAGATTTAAGACAGTTTTACATATATTTAATCAAATAGCAAAATCAGATTTTTATCCATACTTTGATTTTCCCTTCAATTGAAATTATTTAGAAAATAAAACTTGTAAAAATGGAATTTTATAGTAGTATCTCAAAGTAGAATTATAATTTGAGATAATTATTAAAATGGCCTATGTTAGAGGCTCCGTTTTCAGTGATATATTATCTTTTGAGCATGTTAGTATTAAATTCATTCATATTCCAGGTTACAATTCTGTAGGTATAATCAAGAGTATATGGATTTATTTGAAACTTAAATACATATGCTCAAACTAAATAACAGCATTTTAGGGTTCTTAGATATATAAAATTTTAATATTCCTGTATAAAATAATATATTGCTGATTAAAACATCACAGTCTAGCTTCATTCACTTGGTGTGTTTAATGTAAAATGTAGTTTATATTTTTATACTATACTCTTCCTGTTAACACAAATGATTATGTTACTGATTTTGTAAAGGAGGAACAATGCACAGATGATGCTTATTATTAACGAATGAATGAAACATTATCTGAATTGAACAAAGTGAAATAAAGAAATAAAATGAAACTAACAAAGATGCACAAAAGACAAAAGGATGCAACCTTTCCTTTGAAACAGTTCAATGTGGAGAATTAAAAAAAGAATAGCTACATTAAAAAGGATGTCTTTCCTACTGCTGAATATGTTTCTCAGTTCAGAGGGGGTGGCATTACATCCCACCTCCTCACTCTACTGCAATCTGTTCCTGACAGGACTACCCATCTGTTTAGCCTGAACAGCCCTGCAGTGGCTTGCATGCTTATTCACAGATGCAAGTAGGAGGTTGACTACAGGTTTTCTGACTTATACTTGAATCCAAGCTAATGTGACACATTTGGAAGCACATGTTCTGGCTTAATTGGGAAATCTCTCCTCTGACTTTCAGAATAGCATGGAAGCAGAAACTCTGAGTCTAAACAGACTTAGATTCTGAACAGAGCTAATGTTACTTGAAGAAGACTGGAGTACAGTAAGCAAACAAGGGCTAGCAAGAGGCAGGGGTGTCTCTGGAAGAAGTGAGCAGTTGGCATTCCTCGTAAGCTGTCTGAGCAGCGTTGATGCGGAGTAGAGATCTTGGGAAGAGTCTGTTTGCTTAACATGATCTCTAAATGATCCAAAATATCCTAAAGGTACAAAGCAATTAGGGCCTCCTTTGTTTCTATAAACTATGACAGACGGTCTTGTACTATTCCAGAGATACTTTTACTGCTTTTAAATGATATTCTTGGACTCTGGGATCATTTTTAAAAATGAAATGGTACTTTTTAGCTGGAAGTTTTAAATGGGAGGCATAAGTCAGGCATTGGACTTCATTCTCACTTCTAGATTTTAATCAAGGCACCCCAGGAGCTATGTTAGACACAATGTTTGCAAAGCATAATGTACTGAATATGTATCAAGCATTGAGAAGGTGCAACTGGGGAACACTTCAGCATGATTTTTAATGGTACATTTTTACCTCTAAAGTGGTCCAGCTACCAGTGGTAATTGCTTTACAAGTGAAAACTAGCTTCCTCAGTTCTCAGAACACTTGTAATCCAAGCACAGCACACCTCCACATCTTTGCTTGTGTTGCTGTTTGTATCCTCTTTCTTTGGAGTTACTTTAAAAGTTCAAGTTCCAGCTCAGATGTACTCAACGAAGCCTTTCCCTGTCCTTACAGTCAATATTAATCACAGGCTGTCACTGTAATTCCAGAGCACCTTGCTTCCTCTAGGTTATCATACCTAACAGTTTCAAATGAGTCATCGTGGCATCCTCACTTGTATATTCTAGTGGATATGGATATCTTATTTCTATGTGTGTGATTCTATTTCTTAGTAAAGTATCTTAAAGAAAGTAGAGTCTCAGTAATGCTTACTGACTTTTAAATATGAATAAAATTGAAGTTTCAACAAAGACTTTGCATATTTACAAGTATATCCAAGGAGACTTGTTTTTAAAACTAGATTACTTATAATTCTTATAATGCCTTTGACCTGTTTACCTTTTTATAGTTTGAAAATATTTGTATAATAAATATGTATGTTTAAATGTAAAAGTTTAGTAAGAAAATCCAAGCTGCTAAATCTAGAGTAAGTGACAAGTGAGTATTATGTAATGTGAATCAGGATGAAAATAAAAGTAGCAATTTTCTAAAAAATAAGGATGGAATATAATGTCTCTGAAAATTTTCAGAATGTACATTTTCCTTTTCTGTTCCTGACAAATAGTGGCTTGTGGGAGAGAGAAAAACTGGGAGAGAGGGCAGGAGGCATAGAGGAAGGTAAGGAAGGAGGAAGGAAGACAGATGAGAGAGAGAGAGAGAGAGAGAGAGAGAGAGAGAGAGAGAGACCTTTACAATGACTAATAGGGACAGTATTTCCATTCTTACTAACTTCAGCAAGCTTTCCTGCCAAGTTTATATTAGAGGAGAATCACTCCTCAGAAGTCTGCATTTTTACTGTGTTATAAAGTCACCCAAATCCCAGAAATAGAGCATTTATTTTCAAGACCCACTGAGAAGGAAACACTATGGGTTTCTAACATGTGCTTCACCATTTTCTAAGGGAAGACATAAAAGAGTAAGATTCCAGATGCCTTTCACACACACACACACACACACACACACACACACACACAAACTTCAAATTTGGCAGCTTCACCTCTATCTAAGCATGTTCATCTCCTTATAATATATTTGAAGTAATTTTTCCTTGATTGAAACATGATTTTCAAAATCACTGGCATAACAGTATTAAAAAATTAACACGTTCTGTTTTGTTTTTCTTTTTCTGGTACCTGGGATTGAACTCAGGGCCTTGTGTTTGCAAGGCAGATGCATTGCCACTGAGCTAAATCCCCAGCCCCAACAAGTTCATAAATAATTGTAAGTTTCATGATAGCTTTCTAGAAAGTTTTGTCAAGCCACATGTTGAGGAAGGAAAAACAAAACAGAGTAAAGCTATTAAACATTCAAAACAATGAGAAGCATGATTTCTTTTTCACCAGGAGACCAAAGAAGCAGGGAATTTCCCTGAAGAGGACAAGGCAGGACAATTTACCTGCCACTTCTTTCCAGGAACACATGACACTGGTTTCATTTTATCTATGGAGCCTGCTTACTGCAATTTCACCCTGCAGTCTCAAGGTCCTTGTGGCCCTTCAGAAAGCACCTTCTCATGCTCGCACTGGGGCAGGCCTTCACCATCTAGAAGCGAAGAGACAGCCTGAAACAGCAGAGCTTCAGCAGAAAGAGAGGAAGCAGCCTTTGAGGAAATCTGGGTAATAGTTCAAAATCTGATATCCTAGGCAAGTTCAATGTTTGAGAAACTTTGAAAGTTAACAATGAATAGTTTCACTAGAATAAATGTGAACCAGTACGTAACTTTGACTGGCATTATATAGAAACATAAATTATACAAAACAATAGGTAAATGCTAAAGCATAATGTAAGGTACAAAGGTATAAGAATATCACACTGAATAAGAGAGCAAAAATTTTGGCTTGTCTAGTTATATAATGTAGTATCTTGATTGTATTCTTATTTTTATTGAAATATATTTCAGAAAAAGATAAGCATTTCATCTGTGTTATGAATTTCTAAGTTCCATATACTGCTAGCACAGACATCCCTTTAATCATATCTGAGTTTTACCTGAAGATTTTATTGAAGAGAATTTGTTCCTGATATTAAAATAAAATTTAACAATAGTACTAGCACAGTGGCAGGTACTTGCATTAATTTCGGAACTCTTATATGTGATAGTTGACACAGCGATATACCTACCTACCCCTTCCAACCCCACTTAGTCTCATATATACTGGTTGTGGTGACTTAAAGCCTGGGCAGTCTGAATCTCAATCCTGATTCAACAACTCCATTTGAATCTAACGATAAAGTGCAGTGTTCAGTACATTGAACTACAAACACTAGTTAAATAGTACATAAGATCCTAATGAGATAACTGACCATGTGAAATAGGAAGAAAAGCGCTAAAGGTGTAGGGAAAATGGGAAGGGTAAGGGAAATGCAATAAGGGAAAAGAAAAAAATATGACAAAATGAAAAAACGGAAATAAAGTGTTTGTAAATGGGGAGGAGAGGAGGGGGTGAAAGGCGGGCATGGACAAGGGGAAAAAATGAGAACCAAGACCTGTCATGGAAAGGTACAAGATCCCAATAACGAATGTAATAGTATTGTATACCTTAAATGTACCAATAAACTCAATGTAAAAAAAAAAACTGAGTTCACCATAAAGTAATTGTCAGACGTTTTTCAAGTCACAGTCTCTCTAAGCCATAGTTCTCTATTAAAAGACGGTAACTTCACATAACATTATAAGCATCAAAATAAATGATGTATGCCTCCTGCTCCCCAAGCACAAGACCCCGAGTTCGATCCCCAGTACCAAAATAAATGAATACATGAATGAATGATATATGAGAAAAGAAAGTATACAAAATATACGGAGGCTTTACTTTATCTCTTATCTAAGTCAAATGTTAGTAATAAAGCAGCCTAAACCAGCACCAAAAAGATGGTCACAATGTTGGCTATGTCCGTTCAGTTTAGAAATTTTCTTAAGCATGACTGGTAGTATAGCTTGTGTTTCATTTCACAAGTATAATATAAGTTACAAAGCACGATAAGAGAATAAGGTGTTTAGCTGTTTTCCTGTGTGTGAAGCCACACTGGCATTAATTGCCATCAAAGTGCTCTTACTTACCCATCACTATTGCCACTTTCGGAAGCACTTCTGTCTCTCTGGTGAGTGTTTAGTTGAACCATAGTGGCTTTGTTCATGGCCTAAATCCATTCAAAATACTAACCTTTCATGGTCCTTTTTACTTTGGGGAAGATCAGGAAGACACACAGTGCCAAATCCAGTGAGTAGTATAATGAATATGTTTGTTGAGCCTATATAGCATTGAGTAGCAGCTTTCACTTATCATTTTGGGTTATGGTGCAGTTATTCTGGAGATAGAAAATAAGGTAGCATTTCATTAAAACCTTAGTGTTACAGAACCTGAATAATACTATATTATCAAGTATTACATAATTGCCCCATTTTGATCTGCTATTTATGGGCTATATTCTATAGGGAGGTAATCTCAAGTAAAATTTTTCTGTAAATAAAATCTTAAGAAATCCAAGAAAACATTCTATAAGCAATCTTCTCAAATTTAATAAATTAAACTTTGGTCTAATGACCTGTCTGGGTCTGTGTTTCTAAGTCCATCAAATTAAGCCTAGCTGCACTCATAGGCATTCATGGCTGGTGCTGGAATTAAATACCATTTCTTAAATGGAGGAACAAAATATAAAACAGCAGATTCAGCAATGCAAAAATTTAGCACATTTATATCTTTAGCCCTGGTTTGGGTCAGAATTTATATTTGAGCTACAGTAAAATATTCCTATTCTTACAGATTCATTTCAATTGATACTTAAGTTAATCTATTCTATGGCTATTTTTCTTCTAAACTCTTAATTCAGAACACTAAATTCCCAGATTTTCTTCTGGCTCTCAAAGCTTTCCCTTTAATTTAGATATAAATTTGAGTACAATTGATAAATGTTTTATTGGTGTCTAAATCTACCAAAATTCTAGGATGATGCTCATCCTTGATGTTGATTATTGCACTTCTTGCATTTTGTCATATAACTGACCCACTAAATCTTCTTCCACAGATACTATATAGATATTATGTAATATTTCTGAACACTGGTGTCATCTCTTTATGCAGTTTGATATCAATTTGAAAGAGCTGATTATCTAAGAAAGTGTGCACTTAATAAAAATAAAGTCAGAGGTATATGGCTAGTTTGAGGACCTTACAAGAAGAGGATTGCTGCATAGATCCCTTGAAATGAGCACAGCCTTGGGCATAGAAGGCCTGCCTATCAAATGTGTGCCTAACTCGAAGTTGAAAGGAATAGTTGTATCAAATATTGGCATTCCAGTTAATAGTTTATAATGTAGGATAAGACTAAAGATTTTTTGAAAAATCCGTAGCCTTAAGGAATTATATGATTTTTAAAAATTGTACAAATAATATTTATCTCTTCACTACAAATATTTGAACAGATAGCTATTTGGCAGGAAACTTGTAGGAAGTTCTCCTCCCTTCACTGGTTTCTGATGACCTCAGGTGCCTTCTACCACTGCAAGCCTTGAAGTCTGTAATTGATGGGTGTCTCATAACAGCTTTATCAACCAGTAAGTACTGGAGCCACTAGCGCAGTGGCAATAGAACACGTTATCCTGTTATCATCCTTCTGTTTTTTTATTACAATTATTTATATTTGTATGTACATGGTTGAATGCTCAGTTACTCCAAATGGAAAATTCCAAAAAACTGTTCCCGTGTAATTCACTTTATACAGAAGAGAAAGAACACATACTATCATAACAATAAGAGGGTTTATGCTATGATATTAGGCAGATTTAAAATCACTATACTCTTACTCAAAGGTACTTGTCTTGAAATAGACAATGTTTATTTAAGAGTGTGTGTTAAACAAGACATTTCAGTACAAAATAAAATACAAAAAGCTACAAATGAAGTACTAGGAGATATTGACTAGGTGATATATTCCATAGTGAGAAAATTAAATAAACCATCCTCTATGAGGCAAATCTCACCTGTCCTGATCTCTCAGTAAAAGACACACTGGATAAATATCCAATCTTTCTATTTGGTTTGGGAAAAATTTCAGCTGAGGCCTACATAGCTTTCCAGTAAAGCTCAGCCTTTACTGTCACAGAAAAATACTGCATTTTCATGGGGAAAAGAGAATATGAACATAGCAATCATCTGGGAAATAGTGATCAAAAGTCTTTCCGCTCAATCCACTGAAACCATTTTCATTATTACTCCCTGCTGAAGCCTGAGTTCTCCTGGGAATTTTAGCCAACTGGAATCAATCTCCAAAACTAATTTTTGGAAGAGATCTTTTAAGAGATACAAGAAAAAATTTTGGCAATATACATTCTGAAACAGCAAAATTCAATATCCTTATCTGGCCAACGATATTTTCTACTTTTATCCTCTACCACGGTGAAAAGGCAAACCAATCTAATCACTGAGCTTCTCATACGCACTCACCATTTTACTACAATTCTTCCTGCAGTTGAATTTCCCAAACAATATTTCAAAGCTGTTTTACATCTCCATTGTCTCACAAAACTATTTCCTTCACCTTTTGTCTCTGCTGAAACCCAGTTCTTTCTCAATGTGCTAATAAACCTTCTTAACTTCTGGCATGGAAATGGCTGAGTCTCCACTTTAATATGCTACAGAATTACTGGTACTATTGGCATTAAGTCAACACCATTTTCTTAATTTAATGAACACTCTTTATTTAGATTCATAAAAGGTAGCCCTAGTGAATTCAAAACTTCCTTTGCTGTCAAATCTAATACTTAAATTAATTTTCCCCATTTGAAAAAGGGAAGTAAGTCCTCATTTACAATCTTCTTGATGATAATTCCTACTGCAATGAGAGAAGTAGTCTAACATTTATGTGGAAAACAAACCCAACAACATAACTCTAAAAGCGTATTTAATCCCAGGACTATCCCTAAGAATCCATTTCAATGGCTTGCTCCATAGACATACATTGGAAGGTAGATAATCTGGGACTTGTCAGTTTTTCTCTCCTACGCTGTAAAGTTGAAAATAGACATATTTCCCCAACTAACTTTTCAAATCAAGCTGAATTCTGCTTGAGGTAATCTTAATTGCTTATAAAGTAGTGGCAGCATACATTTATGATCTCTAACCTACTTTAACCATTATCACCCATGGGCAATCAAATATCCTCTGAGGTTTTGGCCAGCTTCCTCTTTTCTGCTGCCCAAATATTTATTCCCAACCTTCCCAATTCCTACATTTTTGTATTTAGCTGCTTTGTTTCTCTTTTCAAAAAACACAATCTAGCATGAAACTTTATGCAAGACACTTATATGCTTGGGAGTGAAATTTATTTAATTTTCCAATGCTGGAAACTATAGGAAAAGGATCCCAGCAGAATTTAAAGAACATGTACCTGAAGAAATGTTGGCCTTTCAAGTAATCTTTTGAAGCTTGGTCGCACAAGGAAATGACTAGAAGTTACGTGATTGACATACAATTCACACAGTGTTATTTGGCAGGAGAGCAAGGTAGGAAGTCAGGCTGGAAGCAATGAAAATAAAGCGTAACTTGAGGTTTCATCAAACATACTTTTCACAAAAATAAATAGTATCTTTCTGAGCTTCCAGCTATCCATCTAAGTCTATTTATACAAAGCCAGAGAAAACTGGAAGAACGACATAAACATTGTAGTAACAGAGAGCACTAGGGGATGTCAGAACAATGATCAGTTTAAAAAGAGTATTGGGAAAGAAAGAGATAATTCATCACATGTGATTTGAAGCTATTTCAACATAGTTATTTATTTAAAAGGTCAGTTTGCAAATTTACTTTGTAAATGGAAGAAATTAGGATAATGATAGGCTATAAGGAGATTACATGCTGAATGCCAGCATAGGGTTCCTGCCAGCAGGGCACTGATGAGACCAAATAGAATGGGATTAGCAAATGATTTTTCAACTGTTTAATGGTAGCACAGCAAGCAAACATGTGAGGTTCTGTGATTTGGGGACAGAGCTTCATGAATAGCTTTTAAAAATATTTAATTATTTCTCCTTTTGTTAATGCTCTCAGACCTGTACTATTATTTAATAATTCCTTTTAGTAAGGCTTCCCAAAGTATCTTTTAAATTATGTTCCATTGGAAATGAAAATAACTGATTACATAAAAGAATTTAAAAGTACTCTGTTAAAAACACATTTAAATATAATTGTTTTATTCTTTCTCTCCTCTCAAAGTGTGTTAATTTCCTGTTAAGCAAAGAAGAAAGAAGAAAAGTCATAAATTAACCAGGTTATTTTTATGTACAGCATCAAACAAAATTACTTTGCAAAAGTAAGATTGAAAATTGGTTGATCCATTGATGAAATATAGAATGTTGCTCAATTTGGTATATGTTAGGAAAGAGAGCAATTAGGTTGTACTGTGATGAGCATCTATGAGCTGATAAAGAGGGGTTAATTTAATTGAAGCTTTTTTTTCTTTATAAACTAAACTAGCACTAGCTAGATTTGCAGTGGAACACTTATCTCACTTTCCCTAGCAATGATTTTTTTAAAGTACAATGTTTAGGGGGCCAGGGATTTAGCTCAGTGGTGCTGCCATCTGCCTCACAACTGCAAGGACCCAAGTTCAATCTCTGATACCAAAAAAAAAAGTATAAAAGTATAATGTTTAAACAAATTTGAAATAAGCTGGTAATTGTGGTTATATGTTGCTATGTATCTGTTATTTTTTCTTCTCAGTATCCATTCATTTTTCTTCTGATAAAGACACTCCAATTTTCCTTAAAGATTTAGACCTCAATGAATTTTAGTTCTGTAGGTCTAGGCGGCATTGGATCTAGAGATGATCACTATATCAGGGTTGGCAAATTAGGACGTACTCATTGGTTCAGCCATAGTAATAGGAAGAAAAATGTATGAGAGATATCATCATATGATGCAGAAACAATTATATTCAATTTATAGACATAAGAAAAGCAAGAACCATGCCTATTTGAATTAAGAAAATGCTTCCTATGACATTTTGAGCTCAGTAGCTATCCCTTTTCAAAGGAAATAATAAAACCAAAACAGACAGCTTCATGGATGAATCTCTGATGCAATGTGGAATCCAAACCCTTACACACTTGAAGGGGAGCAATCCCATCCCTCCTCATTTCGTGCCATTATTAATTCTGACTATATAAGATATAATACATTTAGCAACAGTTATCTCATGTTTATAATGCTTCATTATAGGAAGTTATGTCACACTTATGAATAAGAAGATACTAATATCTCACTAATTCTAAATTCAATACTTGGTAAAATATGTGGGCTCATTCTAGTGTTAATTTCTATCTTCTCTTCCTATACCAAGGCTATTTCTTTCAATTATTTACTAAAGTGGGTTGAAATATAATCAAAATTTTCAAGAGAAATTATACCAGGTTCATGTCAAATTATTTTGTAAAATATAAAAAAAAATCATTCTTAAAGCTACAGTAAATGAGACAGGAAACCTTATCTTTGCTGAATATTGGATCATGAAGAACTCTACAGAATCAAACCACAGACAGTATTCTTACTAAGAAAAAATAAACTTAACAAGGGAATAAATGAACAAAACTGTAACATATTGAATGTGTATGTGTAGTGTCCAATATCAATGCCCTAAATGGAATCCCTGTATGGTTTCACCCTAATGGAATGCCTAAAACAAATCTCAAATACTATTAACAGCAGAATATAAGGCTCACAATGAAATCGACTTTAAACTGTTTGCACAATTTCATAATCTACTCTTTAACCTATTTGATAACCTGGAAAAAATGAAAATCGATTCTTCCTTGGACTAAAGCTTAGTCTTTAGACAAGACGTGAATGATACTTTCAAGGGTAGCATGATACTTTCACAAGTTATAAAATGGTGAAACAAATTCTGTAAGAAAAAGATGACTCAGCCTGCACTTTCTTCAAATAGCTGGAGAAGAAACGTGTGCTGTATTTTCATTGAAACATGCTGGATAGACCATAAGCTTTCTCTTACATCCAATTGAATCTTTGGTGTTAGGTCCAGAGATTTCCTCACATAATGCATAACTTTGTTACTACCACCATCACATCATTATTGGTGACAGAATTTAGTTTTGTTTCCTTTGAGTATCTTTTTAGTATGTATTTATTGCATAATGTTTAGATTACCTGTTTGTAACTGGTGCGTGTACATAATATATCTTAACTCCTTTTTCGTCCCTTTTCCCTTCCTTCCCTCCTATTCCATCTCTTGATCCCTTTCCTCTTTCAGAAAGATCTATCTCCTTTCTTCCTATTATCTACCTTTTATTTTTCTCTTTACTTATATCTTGGGCTTCTCATATAAGAGAAATACGATATTTAAGCTTGTGTGTCTGCCTTATTTTCCTTAACATTATTGTCTTAGTGCATCCATTTTCCTTAAATGTCTCATTTTATAACATTTTTCAGTATTTGTAATACAATAATAAAGTAAAATATGATATATATATGAATTTTAATATTATATATGTATACACACATTTGTGTGTGTGCACCTGAAAGAAAAAAAAAGAGAGAGAAGCAGAGAACAAGAGAGGGAAAGACACTGACTTAATAAAATATGGAATAGATAACGAATAAGGGCCTTGGAACTCAATCCTTAAACAAATTACTAGTTATTCTAAAACTTATAACTTTATCTTGAAATGGGAATATTAATACTAGAATTTAGGTTAAATGATATAATCTGCACAAATACTTTAACAAAACATTAACATTAGTAAGCATTTTTAATAATAAAAACAAATAAGATATTTTAGATTTCAATTAATGTAAAATGTTTTAACAGATTGTTTGGACCTACCTCTCCTTCACTGTTTTTCTTTTTTTAAAAAGAGCAGAACTGAAATCATCAATGTTTGATTGCTTCTTCTCATCCAGTATAATCTAAGTAATAGGAGAAGACTATAAAAATACAAATACAAGGTAGACTATAGTACAGAATCTTTGTATGCAAAGTTCTTCTATAAAGAATAGTGAACAAAATGTATAATATCAGAAATAAAGGTATAGATTAAATTAAGGCATTCAGGGAACAATTTACTAGGAAGTGAAAGAAAATATTTAAAGTAAAAAGATGTACTATAAATTAAAATGGACCCTTCAGAATTCTGTTTCAGAATACCTACCAGGAAATGACCTAAACCCGCACATTCCCTTGACAGCATCTTCTGGTACATTTTTCTAATGTATACTTTAATATATATGAACTATTAATAGATGTGTCACTGAATTATTTTCTACAAAATATTAGTATAATAGCATTGTGGTCCCTAAAGCTTTTATTAAAATTTTATTTATTTATTTATTTTGTTCTTTTATTGAGTTTATTGGTACATTTTAGGTATACAATACCATTGCATTCATTATTGGGATCTTGTACCTTTTACATGACAGGTCTTGGTTCTCATTTTTCCCCTTGTCCCTGCCCTCCCTTCACCCCCTCCTCCCCTCCCCATTTACAAACACTTTATTTCCATTTTTTCATTTTCTCATGTTTTTTTCTTTTCCCTTATTACCTTTTCCCTATCCTTCCCACTTTTCCTACACCTTTGGCCCGTTTCACCCTATTTCACATTGTCAATTGCCTCATTGGGATCTTATGTACTATTATAGTTTTTCACACCAGAGAAACTATTCTGTATTTACACATGCGTGACTTATTTATTTCACTTAGGAGTATATCCTCAATATGTATCCATTTTCCTATGAATGCATCTAATTTATCATTCTTTATGGCTGAGTGGCATTCCATTTTATAGAAAAACCACATTTTCTTTATAAAATTTTATTTTTTGAGTTCTTACTTGACATCATATTTTACATATTTAAGGGGCTCAGTGTTGTATTTCAGTGCATGCATGCAATATGTAGTGATCAAATCTTGGTAGTTGGCATATCTGTTACCCCAAACATTTTTCAATTCTTTGTTCTAGGAGCACTCAAAATTCTATTAGCTAATTTAAAATATACAATTAATTGTCAAGCAAAATTTTCCTACTGTGATATAGAACATTAACATTTATGCCTATATCCAACTATACATTTGTACCAGTCTGTAATCATCTTCTTTCTATCCCCCTCTTCAACCTTCCCAGCCTTTGGTAGCCACTAATTACTCTCCACTTCTGTGAGACTGAGTATTTTAGCTTTCACATAAAAGTGAGAACCTGTAGCATTTGCCTTTCTGTGACTAACTTATTTCACTTCATATAGTGACCTTCAGCATCATCCATGTTGCTGCAAATGACTTGATTTAATTAACTTTTATGGTGAATATTACTCTACAATGTGAAAATACCCCCATTATCTTAACCATTCATTGTTTAGTGAGCGTATCACTTGATTCCATATCTTGGCTATTGTGACCACTGCTGCCATAAACATAAGAGTGCAGATATCTTCTTGATGTTTAGATTTCCTTTCCTTTGAATAGATAGATAGATAGAGATATATATAGATAGATATATAGATAGATTGAATATAGATAGATAGATAGATAGATAGATAGATAGATAGATAGATAGACAGACACACACATACACACAGTACTGGAATTGCTGCATCCTACTGTGGCTCTATATCTAGATATTTTTACAAGAATGCCAATTTTTTTTTATAATGGCTATAGTTTAGCATCCCAACAAAGAATGCAAGAATTCCCCTTCCTTCGTCCTTGCCAGCACTTTTCATTTTTTATATTTTCATAGTAACAGTTACAATGGGTAAGATAATATATTAGGGGTTTTAATTACATTTCCTTAAATGATTAGTGATGTGGAGCATTTTTCATATCTGCTTTACACAAACACCCATTCAGACCATGTGCAGTGAAAGCAATGATCACCTGGGTAGCAGTGCCAAATGACAACAGTTACCTGCCAAAAGCTAGGTGAATGTGATTAACGCCATCAACGATAGAGTCCAGGTAACAAGGAGAATAATCTGATTTATTCAGATGTTTTTTTCTCCAATAGATTATGAAGCTTCGAGAATTGAAATGGAAATCTAGTAAAAGCTTGCTTGATCTGTATAAGAATTGTAAAAATGAATAAGATGGCCACACTGTAAATTTCAGATTTGTCTTCTCATATAGCAACAACCTCTTAAATAAAAAAAAAAGAGGTCAGATCCCCTTGGTGAAAGACCCTGCTACCAAAAATTTATACTTTAATCTTTACCTGTCTTTATCAAAGGGGCACATATATTTTACTGAGATAACTGTACTGGAAAATAGAATAATTAGATCTTCAAGGGTACTGACTTTAAATTGACATTGACTCTAGAAGATCCAGAATGTCACAGTGGCTTACTTAAGTCAGAGTAGGGGCTATGGAAGTCACTTGGTTAATGGAGTTTTAGTTCTGGTCTCTAACAGTGGTTCTCTGAGTGAATCCTGTGGGTTTTTTTTTCTCCCATTCCATAATTTATGATTGAAGCGCACACAGTATCTAGCAGAATCTTTTCATTGTTGCACCAACCTGCAGAGTCAGGTGGGATAGGTCACATAAAGACTATTAGAACTGCCTTTATGTTTAAAACTGCTAATTAAAGCCACTCCCACATCACTAGAGAGGTTGAAGAGATTAATGCTTCATATATTGGAGGTTAGTTGTGGTGATTCCTGTCATGTCCCATTCAATTATCCTAACTGGCCTGTAGAAACAACAAAGATCTCTGAAAACGACTGGATTACTACAAGCTAAACCTGGTGATAATTCCAATTGCAGCTGCTGTTCCACTTGTAATTTAACTGCTTGAGCAAATTAGTTACCTCTAGTAACTGACATGCAGCTATTGATGCAAGACATGGCTTGTTCTCATCCTGTCCATCTAAAAGAAGTTATGTTTCAGCTGTCAAGGTGAGCAATACTTCCAAATTCCTATCCCACTGGTACATTAACTCTCTAGTCCTGCTATAATTAGTTCACAAGATATCACACTACTCTATTCCATTGATGTCCTTATCCTGACATGATCTAGTGATCCAGAAGTAGTAACTATTTCAAACTTTTTGATATGACGTTTGTGTGTCAGAGAGTAGGAAATAAGCTGAGCAAAAACTCATGGTCTTCGTCCCTCAGTGAAATTTCTAGGACCCTGGTGGTATTCAGCAAATCATGACATGCTTATAATGTGAAGTTGAGTTGATACATTTGGCACCTCATGAAATGAAAAAGGAGCGCAACGTTTAGTGGTCTTATTCGTATTTTGGAAGCAAACTATATTTGGGTGTGCTATTCTAGTCCTCTAATCAAGTGTTAATCTTGAACCCGACCCAAAACAAAAGAACAGATCCTTTGATAGGTCCAAGCTGCTGTTCAACCTGTTTTGCTGGTTAATGCACGCAATCTAATGGCTGCAGTGGTACCTGAGGTGTCAATAGTAGGCAGAGCTGCCCTTGGCAGGCCTCAATATGTGAATTGTGATCAATTAGTATTTTGGAATAACACCGTGCCATTTTCTACAGACAACTACTCCAGGTTGAGGAATAATGCTTGCTCTGCTACTGGACCTTTGTGGAGTGTGACTATTTACTTGTGCGCCACCAACCTACCAAGTCAACTCTTTTGCCTGTAATTAACTTTATGTTGTTCAAGTCACCAACCAAACAATTTGGAGTAGACGGTAGCACTGACTACCAAATGGAAGTGTTGAAGATCATGTTTGAACGGCTCTAAAGGCACAGATAAGATTTATAGAGAGGTGGCTCAAATGCTTATTTTCCCCATTCTCATTAAACTACCTTTGCCTCCTATTCTGAACCTATGGCCTTGTGTGGAGCACCCTATTATCAGTTGACAGAGGAAGAAAAGATTCATACCTGCTTCATGTACAGTTTAGTACAATATGTGGACACTCCTACAAAGTGGATAGCAGCAGCATTGTAGATTATTTTTAGGATATTCGTGAAAGAGAGATGTAAAGGGAAATCACTCCCAAAACTACAATTTAGGTGTCCCATTTTCCTTAGGACAAATGATCAAATATGTAACTATTTATGTATTTGTAAGTTAGGGCAACAGTTTGACTATGTGCTTAGAGACTTGGAACATGATTGGGAAAATTAAGAATGAGTAGGTTTTTACTTTTGCATTCTGTGTCTTGTCTGGTTTTATATGAATTTTGGTATTATTTTCTCTAGATCTGTGAAATATGCTATTGGTGTTTTAATTGTGATTCCATTAAATCTATGTAACAGTTTTTGGAGTATGGCCATTTTGACACTATCGGTTTAGACAACATTTTGGTATATATATATTTTAATTGAGTTTATTGGTACATTCTAGGTATACAGTACAGTTACATTCATCATTGGGATCTCGTACCTATACATGACAGGTCTTGCTTCTCATTTTTTCCCCTTGTCCCTGCCCTCCCTTCACCCCCTCCTCCCCTCTCCATTTACAAACACTTTATTTCCATTTTTTCATCTTCTCATATTTTTTCTTTTCCCTTATTCCCTTTCCCCTACCCTTCCCACTTTCCCTACACCTTTAGCCCTTTAACTTCTTATAACTTTGTAAGTTAGGTATCAGTTCGTAGCATTTGCAGTAATGGAAGTTTTTGAATTTTAGAATTATATATGAAGAATTTTGGACTTCACACAATGAACTGAGTATTTCATGGTATAATTGTGGATTATTGTATAGAAGCTCTTCAAACTAGTTATTTAAATTAAGCAGTATATGGTTGTAACATCAAAAGTTAAATGTTACTATAAATAAAAAATATAAAAGATTATATAGGTAGGCTAATACTGAAACTATTTTCAATAAAAGTGGTCAAATGCCATTTTGGTATATTTATTTCATTAAAAAATGAAGTCTGGTCATGTGTAAGCCACTCTTTTGGGGTCTAGTATTACTTATATAACTAAAGAGCATTTTAATAAATGTACCCAGTACTCTTTTATTTCTAATAAAATGAGATTTTGATTTGGCAAGAAGGTTAAGTAGCAAAAGACAATTTCACTGATTTTACTGAAGTACAAAAAGTTCATATGCTTTTTCATTTAGTACTTGATGGGTAGCAGCACACTGTGTTTAGCTTTGTATTGATTCTTCTGTGCCTGAAGTGAAGTTTTGTCTATTAAGGACTAAAGAGAGGGTGGGGAGGGGGTTGAATCTGAGAATGAATGAGAAAGCTTTCATCAGGTGAATTAAGATAAAATGAAGCCCAATTTTCTTATCTTAAACGGTCTCTCAAAATAAAAATAAATGTTTCTAGCAGTAAGTTTTCATTTAACAAGGTCCAAAAATCAATATCACATCTAAGTTTGAAAATTAGATGACATGAGAGATTTGAGTCTTCCTCAGTGTTAATGTAATCAGCATTTTCCTCCGCTCTTGTACTTCCTTTGTATAAATGACATCCGATTTATACCTGAGCAGGTTGTACTTTGATTACCCTAAAAAAGTGAAGAGTTGAGAAGATATTGTATCTATTTTAGTATGTTTATTTGCAAAAGAACGTGGTGCATTGATTGCACACCCACTGCAAGTTTAGAATGAGGAATAAAAATGAAAACAATATTGAACATGTTTTACACATGTCATTTGTGAAATTGAATGCTAATTATACAAGTGTTACATTATATTAATATTATATTATTATTAATGATATTTTAAAATTAATTCAAGAATTGTTTCTGTTGAGTGTCCATGCTAGGCAATGTTTGCAATTAAGAAAAGAGACAATATTTGTGTTTTTTATAGAAAGCATATGTTATCATCATTTAAGTGATTTTTAAAAAATTATTTGTATTTATTTTTTTCTCATTGAGTTCATTGGTACATTTTAGTATTCAGTACAGTTATATTCATCATTGTGCAGTGACTTTTTTGATTGCTTTTTAATTTTTATCTTAATGTAAATATAAATGTACAGGGAGATTTTGTGTGTACTTACCAACCTCCACAATGCTAACATTTCCTATCTTTATAGTACAATATCAAAACAAGGAAGTTCACACTGGTGAAATCCACAGAATTTATGCATATTTCACGAGTAAAAATTTACTGATGATTCTGAGTGTATATGTATACTTCTTTGAAATTTTATCAAATGTAGAGTTTAAAACTATCATTGTATTGAGTTGCAGATTGCCCCATCACCAAAAGTTTTCATTGTTTTATCCAACTATATCCATTCCCACTTATACTATAAATCCCTTTCAACAAGTAACTTGTTTCTGTAAAATTTCTATAATTGCAGCCATTTTGATAATATTATAAAACTGAAATCAAACAACATGTACTCAGTGAAGACTGAATTTTCCCACTTAGTTGTGCTGAAATTCACCCAAGGTACTTTATGTATAAATAGATGCTTCCTTTTTATTCCTGATTAGTAGTCTATAGGTATTTCTGTATGGCTATAAATTCCATTTCTCTAGGGTAAATGACCATGAAGAGAATTTTTACATCTTATTTTTGTTTTAATAGAAGCTGAAAATTGTCCAGCGTAGTCATATTTTACTATTTCACTAGCAATATATTAGTAATTCAGTGTCTCTTCATTGCCATAATTTGGAGTTATCTCTTTTGTAGTCATTCGGTTACATATGTAATAAAATTACATTTTTGTTTCAAAATATGTTTCTCTGAAGAAAAACAATATATTCTGTTCAGTGAAATGTTTTTTCCTGTCTTTGCTCATTTTATAATTGAATTTTTGTACTGTTTACAATCTTTTCATAGTCTAGACATGCAATGTGTATCAGACATGTGGTTTACAAAGCTTACAATCATGTGACTTTTAATTTTTTAACAGGTATTTTTACAGAGCAGAAGGCTTTTTAAAGCCTATTTGAATGAAGTCCAATATATTATCATTCTACATTCTTAACTGATTATCAACTAGTTTGATTAAGTGTGACTTTGATATCTTATATAGTGTAGTGACAAGCTAGTTTGTGTTCAATACTTCCTCAGGATTGTTTTCCAAACTTATTTCTATTATATAATGAAAAAATTTTAACGTATTCTGAGAAACAATTTTGAATATATTAGAAAATACTAGGACCTTTCCTACATACCCTCTCATTATTAACATTTATAGCTTAGTCTGGAGAAATTCCATTTTTTCTATATTGCAAACATTAAAATACTATTTTGTTTCCTAAAATGTGATAAAAAGTATCACTTTTATTTCCCTTGGCCATGTCATTTCTCCTGCATCAATATGCACAACTTCTATACTTGCAAAACATTGATATTTGTCATTTATTTATATATTTATTTTTAGTTTTTTTAAGACAAGGTCTCTCTGTGTAGTCCAGGTTGGTCTTGAACTCACTATGTAGTCCAGGCTGGGCTCAAACCTGCGATTATCTTTCTGCCCCAACCTCCCTAGTGCTGGCATTACAAGTGTGCCACTCCACACCCAGCATTATTGATATTTGATGTGAAGGAATTTTTCAGTTTACTGAAGGTATATTATACAATGCTTATATTTTTTTTCTAGAAAATGTCACATGTTAGGGCTGGGGATTTAGCTCAGCGGTTCGGTGGTCTGCCTTGCAAGCACAAGGACCCAAGTTCAATCCCCGGTACCAGAAAAAAAAAAAAAAAAAAAAAAAAAAAAAAGAACAGAAAATGTCACATGTTGACGCATGATCGTTCATTCATTCATTCGTTCATTCAGTAAACATAGATTAATGGCCACAAAGTTCCTTATAGAGTTTTAAGTTTCAATGAACACACTGGTGTAATATACACATTGTAATAAAGGTTTCTAAAATATAATTTGTGCCATAGCCTTTTATAAATATAAATATAGTGTACTACTAGTTAGTAAGGTCAACTGATTTGAGCAAGGCACTATACACTTTTATGGATCATTTCAAGTTTCACTTTTAATTAACATATTTTGGTCTTCATAAAACTCTGTAGTACTTTTTCAGGTTTGTATGTAGAGATATTGTTATTCTTCTTTTAGTGATGAACTTGCACGGAGTCATAGTATTTTCTTTTTATTATTATTAATTTTAGGACTGGGGATTTAGCTCAGTGGTGCCGCCACCTGCTTCACAGTACAAGGTCCTGAGTTCGATCCCTGGTACCAAATAAAAATAATAATAATAATAATAATAATAATAATAATAATAATAATAA
Organism: Fukomys damarensis; assembly: GCF_012274545.1. Classification (NCBI taxonomy): domain Eukaryota; kingdom Metazoa; phylum Chordata; class Mammalia; order Rodentia; family Bathyergidae; genus Fukomys; species Fukomys damarensis. Next base: position 25,341,658 of record NW_022900917.1, on the reverse strand, counting down.
TTTTATCAGTCCAATTTAAATATGCATAATGATCACATTCATCAAATGGAATTTATACCTGTACATGATATGTCTTGATTCCTCTTTTTCTTCCAACCCCCTTCTCTCCCTTCAACTTCCCCTCCTCCCTTATTTTCAAAAGCTTTATGTCCATTTATTTCCTCATTTTCTCATTTTCTTTTCCCTTTCCCCTTCCTTTTTCTGCTTTTCCCCTTTCATGGTTTCCCTCTCCTTTTGGAAAGTTTGTTCCTATTTCATATTATTTATTATACACTTTGGTCCTTTTTTACCCTTTCAGTTTCTCACAACAGAGATACTGTGTGACATTTTTACATATATGTCTGATTTATCTCACATAAGAGTATGCTCTCAAGTTGCAAGATGCATTACTACTCTATAGAGGAACATGCAAAATAGCAAAAGATAAGCTGCTAATTTTAGAGATATCCTCATTAGGCTCAGGTATCATTAGAGGCAGCTACGGTATAATAATATGATGCCTTCTATAGGAAGCTTCAAAATGTAATTAAGTTATTTCCAGTACTGATATTATATGGGCCACACTGCCATTACTGGAAAAATACTATGTCAAAAGATGATGCAATGCAGAACGTGACATGTCATTTTGAAAAATTCTCCTAACATTTCCTCGGTGTTTTACTCTAAATACAAATTTTATACCATTAATCCGAGTTATTTTTATTTCTTTTATAGATGAATTTCTCTACATAGAATTCAGTTATTTTACAACTAAATTATAAAATAATGTCAAATATCTTCATTTCTTGAAATCCACTCAATGAATGCTACCCATTATATGTAAAAGCACACATTGCAATGCCCTTTGCCATAAGCAGATGTGTGTAGCAAGTGCTTCCTGTCTTGCCTATTAATATATAGAGGCTTATACCCAAGAAATCTGTTAAATTTGGGGGAAGCAAAACACTTATTGGTGTAGTTTAGATATGCATAATGATAAAATTCATCATCAGAAATTTGTATCTGTATGTGATATATCTAACTTCTACTTATCCCATTCCTCTCCTCTCCCTTTAACCCTTCTTCCTTCCTTTATTTATAAAGGCTTTATTGCCATGTTTTCCTTCTGTTCTTTTTTGCTTGTTCCATTTTTTTTCCTTTTCTCTCTCCCTTTTCCACTGTTCCCCTTCTCATTTGAATATTTTCTTCCCATTTTCCCAAATCTATTATACATTTTGGTCCTTAATTTCTATTTTCAGTTTCTCCCACCAGACAAACAATCATATTAGTGCCTATTTGATTTTTCATGTCCATTTATTTTTTATATAGTTGAGTAAAAAAGAGACATTTTTGCTTATGTTTTTTCAAACTGTTTAGATCATTTATCTTGATTATAAATGTAAACCCCCATCAAGGTAATTTGAAGCTAGAACATGGGCAATGAGGTGGACATTAAAAACTAGAATGTCTTTGTAAATTACTAACAGATAAATCATTGCAAGATTAAAAATTCAAAATACGCACACGACTCCTAAATCTTTCTACTATGTTGAATCAGCTTCTGCTTCTAAACAGATATCAGATTCATTTTTGAATATAAAAGCACCAATTGGGAAACTTACATAGAAAATAGAAGAATATTCAAACAAAACTCAAATCAGCAATAAAAAAAGAAACTGACAATAACCTAGTGAAAAGTTTAAATGAGTCTCATAGCAAAGGCATAAATACTTGTGCATATCAAGAAGTAAGAAAAAAGGAGAATTTTTGTGGAAAAAATAGATAATGAAACATTTTAATATTTATTTTAAAATGCAAAATAAAGGTACTTGGAAAATATTTCCTAAAAAGACCAAAAGAGAGCAAAATAGATGTTGCAGTAGAAAATTTAGGCTCAGTAGCAATGCCACACTCTGCACAACTCCTCTGGCATCACTCAATATGGGCCTTTGTGATATAGTAGTCCTACAAAAAGCTTTTAGAAGTAAATACTGTAGTTGAACATATAGGTTTTATTATAGGAATGTGAAAATTTAATTTTAAATGGAAAATCAATTACAAATTATATATAAAATAACAAAAGCAAACATAGAAAGTCTAGGAAATAAATTTGTGTGTGTCATCAAAAATACATATTAACTTGGAAATAATAAAAAATGAGAATAGCAACGTTGGTAGATACATTTAATTGATTAGTTCAATGATTGTTTAAAGTCTGATTCTATTTTGAAAAGATATATGTGGAAAACTATTTCTTAAAATGCTGAGGATGAAGGTAGTAGGTTAATCTATAATGTTGATCATGTTTCTTGCAGAAGTTAATGATATTTCAAACAGAAGGTGAGTAGAGGCTTATTAAAAAGGATGAAACACAAAATCCTAGATATGAGAGTTTAAATTACTAATTATTGAATAAAATGATTAAATAGAAAGATAATTCATTATTCCAGTAAGCTGGAAGATTATATGATGATATACTTGTGACCTGCAGCAGAAAATTAAAATAGATCAAATATGAATATTCTGTCTTATGTGGTTTCTTATATTTGTCCTTCGTTCCTTTAATTTCTTCATTTCTATTGTTTATATAAATGATCTGGTTCCATACATAGTTTGAACTGGTTAGAACTATAGAATACAGTTTTGCCAGGCTCATCATTTTGATGAAAGTCTATGTTTCTAGAAAAGACTTGTTTTAACTTACTCAGGGCATTGTTCTAATGCTAGGTGGGAAACAAGGATTGTAGCAATCAAGCTTCGTAGACACTGAAACATGATGTCATTAAAGGCTAGTAAGTGCATTCCTGTTCTGAGCAGTGCTGTCACTTTAGAGCCCTCTTGACCCTTTCTGTAAGACTCAGCACTGTGGACAATTTTCACTGGAGTCATTTGAAAATATACCTGTTCCCTTTCTTGCTCAAAGGTCTCAGAGGAAGTCATAATTTTTGTTCATTTCTATACATAGGTAGCCAACAAAAATGAGGCTGAAATTTGAGTAGAGAATAAATATGCTTCAAATAAGTTAAAATTAGGTATATAATTACTTTGTTCTCTCCTTTAGAGGTCCAACAGCTACTTCATCTTACAAATAGTTTCTGAACAACTAACAACTACAAAGTGCAATTATTTTTTCCAGTGAAACATAACTAAATTACCTTGAATTTCTTAGAAATTTTTAAAATTAAATTTTAATAAAATCTAAAAGTATTTTCTAGAAACAACCAGACATATCCGTACAGTTCCTGTCTTCTAGTAGATCCTTCAAATGAATGTTAAAAGTATATATCTTCGAATTTTTCAAGAGCCTCCCAAGTTAATTTTGATCAAATTCTCCATAAAGCACCCCCCACAATGACTGATTGTCTTACCTTGGAAGACCAACTTATTCTCCTTTCCTGACTTCTCTCTTCAACTCTGGTTCACAAAGCAGGATCCATATAATATCTTCGATCTTGGAATTTCTTGTTGACCAGCATTTTTCAACAGTTGTAAAAGTACCTATTAAATTAAGCACATCCATGCACAAACTAAAACAAAACACTGAGTTGTAATTTCTTATCAGAAAGGATAGAGATGATTCTAATATTGGATTAACTAACAAAATCACATGTATTTTTTTAAACTGATGACCTAAGTAGGTGAGAATTCCCTGTCTTTTATAAAAGAAGAAATCCATTGTAAAAGCAATAGTTGGTTACTTAATAAATCTCTTCTGCAAATTTGCTTTTTTAAAACCTAACTTTTCTATTTCTTGTAATGAAAAGAATCCTGATTTGGTCCTGGATCCTGCCAATGATTTTTAATAAATCATATAGTGTCTTGTGACTCATGTTTCTGCTCTGTATGTCAGAGATATAAGGTCGGTTCCAAGTTTATCAGCTCAAATACTTTTGCCATTCTCTAGCTTCTGCATGCAGCATATTATGTGAAGAAAGTCTGACAGACTTCAATAGATATTCTCAACCTAGGACCCTAAGAAGAGAAAAATAGATCTTGCATATCATAGCACCAAAGTCATAGGTGATATACATCAGGTTCCCTGACTGGCTGATTCATTTGAACACCAAGGATGGTCTTATCAGTGACCAAATGTCCTTCATTGTTGAAGATATCAAATGCGTTGATCCTCTACTACACATCAGTAAATCTACTTTATGGCCACCTCATTAGCTCATAATTAACTGAAACTTCACCTAATTTAAAGCTACATTCCAATATATGACACCTCTCCAAGAATTCTTCACCTATTGCTTATTTCCAATGTGCCCATTCATTTAACTTTTTTAGCATTAAAATTTTGTAACTTCTCCCTTCCCTTACACATTCTCTTAGTTATTTCTAAGACTCGTTCCTTCTAAACATAGCCTATAATAATGACAGGATATATACATGAATATTTTCAAGTACATAAATCTTAGATCATTCATTAATCATTTCCTCATCAATTAACATTACCACTACTGTGTCAAGAACCAGGGATCATGAAGCTTCTCACAGCTCATGAGAAGTAGAGAAAACAGTCTTCATGAACAGATTCCTACAGACACATGGTGATAAGAAAAGTATAAAGAAAGAAACAATTGCAGCCCTAATAGATATCTATTCTGTTAAGATCACGGAACAGTTCTTATGCGGGATGTTCTATGAATTAGTAGGTAAATAATAAATCAGAGTTAGGCAGTCAAGAATCAGTGTAAAGATATTCTATTTGAAGGGCATAGCACTAATAAAGACAGAGGTGTAATATTATATTATACACAGAGAATCATAAGCATTTTAGTATTTGGGGTACATAATTATAGAGGAAACTGGTAATAGACAAGGAAATAATGACTGCATGCAGTACTTGGATGTAACATCGCAGAACTAGCCTTCAGATTTTAGGTGATGTCTTAATTACTCTTTCATTTCCCATTGTACTAATTGGTTTAGCACAGCACTGGGCATAATGGGAAGCCTGGATGTGGATGGCATCATCCAATAAACTTGTGGCCTGGATGTAATGTGAAGGGACAGAAAGAAGGCAAGCTGCTACTTTCTGACTGCCCTTCAATAGACTGTTCTTCCTCTGCTGTGGCCCTCTCCTATGCTGCCCTGCCTTGGGGCCAGCTGACTCAGACTGAAACCTCTCCAGACTATGCACTGAAATAAAGTTTTCCTCCTTTAACTTGTGACAGGTATTTTGTCTCAGCAACAGAAAAGTAACCAAGACAAGGCGTATTAGTTGTACATATTAATAGGTATTGTGATTTAAATGAGACAAGTTCCCCAAAGATTCACGTGATGAGGACTTGATCCCCAATGCCGGCCACCATATTCAGAGGTGCAGCTTCCAGAGGTGACCGCATCGTGAGGACTCTGACCTCCCGTATGGACTAATGAGTTCATCAGCTAAATGGCCTGATTAGTAGGTGTGGCCTAACTGGATAAAGCAGGTGACTGGGGTGTCATGTGTGATGTGCTTTCCCAGGCCCTTACTTTCTGATTTTTCTCTCTGGTTCTCTGGTTCCTGGTTGTCTTGATATGGGCAGCTTTTCTCCAATATGCCCCTTTCTGCCGTGAATTTCTACCTAGGAACTAGCTAATCAGCAGTGGAAACCTCTGAACCCATTAGCTGAACTAAACCTTCCTTCTTTTAAATTGGTATGTTGGAAATTTTGTCCTAGCAAGAAAACACAATGAAGTTCAGTGTGATATTTCTATACAGGCAGACAATGTACACTGATCAAATCCAAACTCATTTCCAGCCCTGGCCCACCTGTTAGTCACTATTCAACATTGACATCAACTTTTTAAAACTTCTATATATGAGGCAGAACATGAGGGACTTGTCTTTTTATGTCTAGTTTGCTACACTTAACATAGTGTCCTCCAATTCTTTCAATTTTTCGGTAAATGGCAGAATTTCATTCCTCTATACGGTTGAATAATATTCCGTTGTGTGTATATATATGATATTTTCTTTATCCGTTCATCTCTTGATAGGTACCTGGAGAGAGACCTCTGAAATAGGCATGAAGAAAATAGGAATGTACTTCAAAATATTGCTAAAGGCAAAGATTTTCTGAGTAGGACATTTTCAGCTTTAGCTTCTTGTTCTAATAAAACTTCAGAAGGCTTAAGGTGAGGCAAGTAGTCTGAAAATATGGAGCAAATTAATAGACTCCAACTTATTCATGGAGAGCTTGACATAGGAAATTGTCTCATCAAGTTCTGTTGGGCAGGAGAGGTAATTCCATAAGAATAATTATGCTTCATCAATATTTTCAGAGGAGATCCTTTACAGGGACATTCGAATCATAACATCAGAGGTCACCCTAGGCTCCTCCCTCATAACAAGTCTTCAGTGTCCAAGGCCTGCTATAGCTGCTAAAACCCCTGTACTATCTCCATTCCACAGTAGCAGCCTCATTAGATCTAACAGAGCCTGTAGAAAGAAGCTGCACATTTATTCTCATTCCTTTTCTGTCCACCCTCAGTCTGCCACCAGAGACACCATTCCTAAAATATCATTTTTCAGGAAATCATATATATTTGTTATTTGAATATTACCACCTGCTACTCCTTGTGTCTGAAAAATCCTGTTCAATGAAATTATCTAATATTGATTTTACTGTAAAATTTTCTCTTTTACTTCTTCAAAATAAAGGAATTTTTAGTCTTGAAGTATTGCATACCTACAGTGGTACCTTGGTTTGTACACTTAATTCATTCCATGACAGTGGTCGTATTCATTGCCTCACATGGAATTCACAAACAGAACCAAAATTTGCTGAATGCTTCTGTTCATGAATTGATTGCAAACAGAAGTATTCATTAAATATTGAAATATTATTGTATTAATACATGTACTTATCACTCCTTGTGACAAGTTATATCTATTGATGTACATCTCTGACTATTCTTTTTTATTCATTTATTAATTGTTTTGGTACATTTTAGGTATGTAATATGCTGACATTCATTATTGGGAATTTGTGCCTTTACATAATACATCTTGGTTCTTATTTTTTCCCCATTCCCCTGCCCCTCCCTGTTTACAAGGATTTTCTTTTCAATTTTTCCTTTTCTCATATATATTCCTTTCCATTTTTTTAAATTTCCCCCTCCTCTCCTACTTCCTCATCCCCTTGAGACCTCATCTTCCTATTTGGCATTGTATTTTAAACACTTTGATCCTTATTTACACTTTCTGCTTCTCACACCTGAGAAACTATTTACACAAGTATTTACACAAGTATGTCCTATTTCTTTTACTTAAGAGTATGACCTCTAATGCACACATGTGTAAATACCAAGTAGTTTCTCTGGTGCAAAATACTAAAAGTATAAATAAGATCCAAATGGTATAATTGACAATGTAAAATAGGAAGAAAAGGGCTAAAGGTATAGGGGAAGTGGGAAGGGTAGGGGAAAGGAAATAAGGGACAAGAAAAAATATGAGAAAATGAAAAAATGGAAACAAAACTCCATTTTGTTAACACACACACACACACACACACACACACACACACATTTTCTTTATCCAGGCTAAAGTTGATGGGCAACTGGGATGTTTCCAAGTTTTAGATAGTACAAATTGTGCTACTATGATCATAGGTGCACATATATTGCTGTGATATGATTATTTTAATTCTTTTGGGAAAATGCCCAGCAGGGGAATAGTTGGGTGATATGGGACTCTGATACTAGCCGTTGGAGCTATCTTCATATTGATTTCCATAGTGGTTTCACCAGTCTACACTTCCACCAACAATGGTGAAGAGTTCCTTTTCCCTCACACTTTGATAGCAATGGTATTCGTTGAGTTCATGATAGCAGTCATTATTTCAGGGGTGAGATGGAATCTCGGTACTTTTTTTATTTGTATCTCTGCAGTGACCAGGATGCTGAACATTTTTTTCATATGTTTATTTGCTATTTCTACTTATTTAAATGAGAAATTTCTGTTAAATTCAGATGCCCATTTTTGGATTGGGTCTTTATATTTGGGAGGTATGAATTTTTTTAACATTCTTTATATACTCTCTCTATATATATTTAGATAGTCTAAATTATATATTCTATATTCTAGATAGCCCTTTATATATTCAGAACTTTGAGGAATAGCTGGTAAAATTTTCCCCACATTGTGGGTTGTCTCTTCATCCTGTCGGTGGTTTCTCTTGCTGGGCGGAAGCTTTTTAGTAAGACGAGATCCAATTTGTTGATTATTTGTGCTAATTCACATGTAACAGAAGTTTTGTTCATGAAATCTTTTCCTATGCCGATGTCTTCAAGAGTTATACCCACCCTCTCTTCCAACCAGTTTAGTGTTTCTGTTTTAATATTTAGATCTTTCATCTTTATCTATTTTAATTTAGTGCACAGTTAGAGATATAGGCCTAGTTTTAATCTTTGGCTAGCTGAAGTCCAATTTTTCAGCACCATTTATGAAAGAGGCTGTCTTTTCTCCAGTGAGGGTGGTTGGCTCCTTTGTCAAAGAGGAGGTGGCTGAGTGTGTCTGGAGTTGTTTCTGCATCTTCTAATCTGCTCCACTGATCCTTGGGTCTTTTTTTTCCACCAGTACCATGATGTTTTCATCACAGTAGCTTTGTAGTATAGTTTCAAGTTGAGCATTGTGTTATCCACTACCTTGTCTTTATTTCCTAGCATTGCTTTCGCTATTCTAGATCTCTTCTTGTTCCAAATGAATTTTTGTATTGTTTCCTCAAGGTCTGTGAAGTATGCTGCTGGGATTTCAATTGGGACTGAATTGAAGCTATATAGCAGTTTTGGAATTATGGCCATTTTCACTATGTTGATTCTTCCTACCCAGGAGCAAGGATGTCTTTCCATTTTCGGATATCCTTTTTTATCTTTTTCACAGTGTTATAGTTTTCAAAATAGAGGTCTTTGGTTTCTTTTGTTAGGTTGTTTCCCACGTTTTTTGTTTGTGTTATTTTTAGTGCCGGGGATTGAACTTGGGACTTTGTGCTTGTGAGGCAGGCAGCAGAACACTCAGCCTCATTTTTTAGGAGTTAAATTCCCAGCTTCATTTTTTAAGGAGCTATTGTGAAAGTAATTGTTTCTCCAGTTCCTCTCTCAGTGAATATGTTGTTGGTGTACAAGAAAGCTACTGATTTTTGTGTATTGACCTTGTATCCATCTGCTCTACTGAATTTGATTATTAAGTCTAGAAGACTTTGTGGAGTTCTCTGGATCTTCTATATAGAGTATCGTGTCTTTTGCTAACAATGACAATTTAACTGTCTTGTTTCCTATCTTTATTCCTTTTATTTATTTCTCTTGTCTAACTGCTGTGTGTTTCCAAGAATATATTGAACAGCAATGATGATAGTGGACATCATTGCCTTGTTTCTGATTTTAGTGTGAAGGATTTCAGTTTTTGACTATTTAGTTTGATATCAGCTGTTGGTTTTACATAGATGGCTTTTATCAGGCTGAGATAGAGACCATCTATTCCAACTTTCTGTATCTTTTCATCATGAATGTCTGTTTGATTTTTTCTGCATCTATTTAGATGATCATATGGTTTTTGTCCTTAGCTCTGTTGATATAGAGCAACACATTTATTGATTGCATATGTTGAACCATCCCTACATCCCTGGGATGAATCCCTCTTGGTCAGGTATATGATCTTATTGATGACTTTGTGTGTTCTGTTTTCCAGTGAGGTTTTCTGCCATTATATCTGTGAACAGTTATTTTTATGCCATTTGCATGCTCTCCTGTTTCTTCATTGACTCTGATCAGTCTTATGTTACTCTTCTTTGCATCATCTAGCAGCTGCTGGATTGATTTTTCATGGTCCCTTACTAGTTTTAAGAAATTTTTATTTTCCTGGTTACTAATTGCAGTCCTGAATTTCGTGCCTAAAATTCTGTCCTCACTGTGGCTCATTCTGCTGTGTAAATTTTCAATGGAGATTTTAATCCCCTGTATATCTGTTTTTCATCTGTTTTATGGATTCTATTTGTTTCTTATATTGTGATTCCATTGTTTTCCTCAGCTCCTCTATTTTATCTGGGTCTACTCTAGATTTATTAATCATGTCTTACACTATGGACACAAACTCTGCTATTATCTTAGAAATTATTTCTGATTTTATGTTTTCCAGATGCTCTTTGTTGCCAGTTCAAGGAGTCCAGGTGGCTGAGTATCAGATTGTTCCATCTCATTGCCCTTTGAGGTTGCTGTAGGTGATCTGCAAGTCTGATTTTGAGACTTGTCTACGTGTCTTCTCATTTCAACAGATATAGCCTGCTATGCATTTTTTGAGGTGATTTTTTGCACATCCAGTGGCCTTCAATTCTCAGCAAGCCACCAAGAGGTCTTTTCTCTGCTGCTTAACTCTGTACCAAATCCTGTGCAGAATAGCGGCCTTCTGAATCCCTGCACTGCCCTGTTGTCTGGGCCGGGGCCTGTGCACTTTTGGAGTGGTATCTGAGTGTGCCCCTGGCTGGGGCCTGCCTACCTGCATAGCTGTTGTCTGGCAGGGCCTTTGGTTCACTGTGAGTTGCTGGTGCCTCAGAGACTTCTGACTGTTGTTTGCATGCACTTACTGATGATATATGGAAGGGCCTCTTGCTGTTGCTTGCACTCCTATGCAGCTCTCTTTCAGGTGGGCCTTTTGCTGGTAGCTGGAGGCTCAAGCTTTGGGTGTCTGGGTGGGGCATGGCTGGAGCCTGTGAGCACCTGCACTGACTGCTCTGATCCATTTGGGCTTCACACTGGGATCTGTGCGTACTTACTGATGGTATCTGGATGTCTTTGTAATGATTTGGAGCACATTCATTGATAATGAAGAAGGTGTACTAAAAATCATTCTAGGATCTTTTAAATATTTCTCAATCACATTTATTATTTCCAACAAGTGCCAATATTCTAGGCAACTGGCTTGAGTTTCACTAAAATTTGCTTTGAAATAAATCAGGATCTATGATGCCCATAGAGAATTAGTCATTTCATCCATGTTTACTTCTTTTAAACTATTTTTATATGAAATATAAAATTTATGGAATAGTTTTACTTATCTTGCTCATCCTAAATTTTTCTGAAGGCATAGATTTTTGTATTGTTCTTTAAATATCTATCATGTACCTTACTTTCTAGTATATTTTCAATAGTAAGAAAGACTACTAGTGCTCATCGAACATTTCTAAATCTCTCTTGCAGATAGGTTAGAGCAAAATGCTGAGTTTTGGCCAGTGAACTATGACAGACGTGGCCTCAGAAGTCAGATTTATTTGGTTGTATCACAAGGTTAAGGAGGGTGAAATATTTTGATAACTGAGTAGAAGAGGTTCTACTATTAGTTTAGAAATGTATGTAAAAATACTCAAGCATGAACTCTTATTAGGCATATTCTATATTTCAAAATTGATAAAATAATCACAGTTATGAACTTTATAAAATTTTGGACTCTCTGAGTTCAGCAGATGATGAACAAATTTAAAATCAAATGTGAATTTCGAATAGAGGCCATTGTGTATAGTACTGTAATTATGGCTAAGGTGGTAGATATATTTTTTTGCTTTATTAAAAAACAGTTGTTTTTAAACGTTCATTATGCATTAAACTCCACAATAAACATTTAATGATCCAGGCTCCTTATATTTTAAAAGGACAATGTATAGTTTTTATTTCCTTAATATTTCACTGATAATGTTCAGGCCTCATTTTAGTAGATACATTTAAATACTGTTGAACTCTGGAATTATAAATAATGTATGTTGAAAATTTATAGCTTTGTGCAAAGTATGTACAACAGTTAGAAGTAGAGTTAATCAGGTTACTAGAGTTTGTGAACAATTATATTAGTTAGTTTAATTATTTATGTGAGCCTAGCATAAGAAATGGTATTTAATTCACATTCCTATTTTCTTACATTTCTAAAGTTCCTACTCAAATGAGATATACCAATTTGTATGTCCTTAGGAAGGCCCAGTTCATGTAGATGCAGTTCTCTATTAGGATTGTACTTATTATTATGAAAACTTATGTATTTTAAAGGTCACCTTCACTGAAAGCATGAGTTGATAAGGTTGTATAAAAATCTACCAAAGTGAGAGTATTACATATGCATAAAAATATTAGCAAAAAGCTAAAAAAGGAAGAGTAATTTTAAGAACTTACCAAGCAGGTAGAAGGAAACTATTGTGGTGGGAAGACACAATTGTTTGCTACTGCACAATATAAATAAAGGACATTTTCCAAATGATTGTGCAAGTTGCTGACAAGCATTTTGGTTATTTTAAAAAGTGAAAATAATGTGTCAAAGAAATTCAAATTACATTTATAAATAACAAGAAAAGAGAAAATGGAAATAGTAGTTCTGTTGTGCTTTTCTAGTATTCTCCATGTTAATAATTTTAATATAAATGAGGCATTTTTATATTGTTAAGTAAATATTTCTAAAATATAAATGTACATTTATGATACTGTGTTCATGGCTTGTAAATACCAGTTTTGTACATTAATAAAAATAAAAAATATATTCAGTATGCCATTTTCAGTCAGCATCTCCATATTTTCCAACCACATCATAGAAATTAGCTTTGTAGTAAGCTAAAAGACTTTATTAAAATCAATTAAGAAGCTGAGTAATAAAAGCATTGGAAAATATGAGCACTCAAGAGTGTTTTGGGCTGTGCTTTGTTGACTTCATGTGTTCTCCTCCAAAAGTAGGAGCGTGTTGTTATTCCTTATGTACCAGATCCTTTGTTTAACATTTTAAGACAGAAACAATTTTAATCCACATAACAATCTTACAGTAGACAAATTGTTGTTTCCATTTCACAGGTTAAAGAAAAATGAAGTTTAATTTGAACTCTGACCAGTCTGATTACAAAGTCTTGATTTTAACTACGCTGTTTTATGTCCCCATATTGGTCATCAAATGTACTATATCTTTAATTCCACTGGCTTAGTTTTAATTTACATAAAAATGGAACACCTAGTTGACAGTCAATTCCTTGCACTAATCTAATTGTTAAATTTCCAGTCTGTTAAAGGGCCTTAGTATAATCTGAAGCAGTGAGTTCACAAACATGATGATTTACAAAGTGTGTGTGTGTTAAGAAGTTTACATACTATTTTTAAAATCACCTCATAAGAGAAGCACAATTCTTATCCTAATTTTTATAGGTTATAAAAATACAGAAAATTTATGTGATCTCCTGAGATCACAATGCAAGTGAATTTTGGCTGTCATTAACAATCATTTTGCTTGATTCCATAGTATCTGTTATAAAGCACAACTTTCTAGTATTTAGAAAGTTAGGTCAGGAGAAGAGTAAATATAGAACTAAGTGAAGGCTAACTATGACATTAAGAACCAATATTTTAACAAAAATAAGTTTTATATTTTCACATACTTTGGTTACTTTTAATATTCTTCCTGGGAAGGACATACACATATCACATTATTGTTGTTCTTTTTTTTTTCTATTGAAATGCCAAGTGTAGTGGAAACATCTATCCAGATATAATTTTAGGGTCTATCCAGTACAAAATGAAATGCTTTTTTAAAACATATTGTATGAAATACATACTCATAAAATAGAAAAGTTTTCTCCCAAATTTGGAATATTACCTTGGTGTTTTAAAAGTTGTCCATCCTAATTGACCCGATTTTATGTGTTATTGTCCTTTTAAGGAATTAATTGAGTTTCTAATAATTTCAGATATAACAATAAACTCTTGCATAGACCATATTAATTAAAAATATTATTTTAAAGAGTAGAATTTGTTCTTATATTATTCCACAAACTCAAGTCCTTGAAAACAAATAAATCAGATTAGATAATACAATTTTTTTTATTGCTAAAGCTGATTTCTTCCCTCGACTGCCAAAAAGTCAAGTTACTGATTCTTTTGATGATGAACAGATATCAGATAATTACAGGATGCATCTGGCATTAATTTTACTTTATCATTATCGTTTATGCAGACCTACCAGCAGATGATTTTATTTTCTTCTTCTCTTTCAGTTTTCCTTTACTTAATCCTGTTTATGTTCATGGATCATAGATGTCCTAAAGAATAATGTGATTAATTAAAGAAGAGAAAATAGTGAAAGCGATCCTTTTTTATGTTCTGGGTGTACTCAGTAATCTGCAGGTTATATAACCCTAGGATAATTAACATGAAGTAACAACAATGACAAAAATAAAATACGCTGGCTTTTCGCTATAATTTTTTTCTAAGAATTCTGGAAATTCTGTAGGGTATTATATGTGTTTTATTATGAAATTCTAATGAATATCTCTTAGAATTTTACATTTGATTTTGGGGTTTAACAAGAACACCCAAATGGTACTCTGTTGAGCTATGTTCACTAACATTGGAGAACAGAAAAGCAAATCTTTCTTGCTATATATACTTACTTCTTTATGTCACTGGTGACTCTGACAGCCTATTTTTAAAAATTGCCTTTTTTCATCAATTCTTCAGTTTATACAATGACTTTTTATCCCATGTTTCCTTTCATGGTTAGTCAGTCATGATTGTCACTACTGAGAATTTTAATTTGCAGGTAGTAACTATTATTCTGCAATCCTGTCATTCACTAATGAGATTTAACTTTGTTTAAAGTCGTACTTAGTTTCCAAATCCAACTGAAGATTTATCCAGTGATGGAAGATCTGTGTTATAGAAGTGTAAGACTGTGCAACACAATGAGGCTGCCAAGGAGGATTCCACAAGAGATCAGCATTTCCCCAATGGAGGTAAATTTTGCCCGTTCCTGTTTATTTTTCACCTTATGTAGTAGCATATTAATTACGAAACACAGAATGCTATAGAGACTGGCAAAAGGAAAGTGAAGGGTGAAGGCATTAGGCAATAAAAAATCATCATCTATATGAAATATTATGAAAGTTTAAACTTTGCATTAGATTTGAGACGTTATATTGTCTGTTCCTATGGTGAGGATCAATACATTTTTATCATGATCTGAAAACCACACCAGTCTCTGTATTCTCTTCCATAGCTTAGGATTCTGGTAGGATAAGAACGAGGTGGTAGAAAAAAGTGGATTTGGGGAGATGATCCTATTAGTGACATTTTTTTTCAGTCTTTTGGCTCCCTTTAGTGATACCTTCTACATTGGGCAACATGAAAACTTATTTATGTGTGACATTACCATACTTTCTGAAAATGCTTCTGGTACTCATGAAAATCAGTACTTGCTTTACTATTATTTGGGGGAACTGATACTCACTGGCTAATTGCCAGAAGCAGAAAAAAAAAGGAAGCTGATGTCTATGTTAAAGAGAAATTTGCCAAGGCCTAGTGTTAAACGCCTTTAATTTGCACTAAGTATATTGATTTATGCTATTAGTAAACCCATTAAACCCCCATCACTTTTTTTCCCAAGATTAAACATTTGAAACAGAAAATGTAAATGATTTGCCACTGACCAAATGTCTGTTCGTGGGGGCATCAGTTTCAGATCTTCCAAGCTCCATTTTAGGCTAAACACAGGCTCCCAGATGTTCTATATTTATCCCACAACTTCACATCCCTTAGAGAATGTCTTATATGTTCTTCAGGTTGTAGTTTTCATACCCACACACCTCAATTACAATTGAGTTGCAGACAGAACTAAATCAATAGCCCTTAGAAGCTGTAACCCCCACTTACCCATGTTAACAAGTTTCCCCCCCCCTCATCCACACTGCAAGCAGTGATAAATGTGCAGTTCAATTGACTCCTTTATATCTTAGGCTTAAATTCATAATGGAACTGTCAGTCAATAAGACACTATTTGGTGGTCACAGTCTAACTGTAGACTTTTTCTTTCTGAATGCCTGTCAGTATGTTCCAAAAGATACTATTTTAAACTTCTGAATGCTTAGTACATGACTTTGATTGCATAGAATTAGTAATTTAAGTAAAAAAAAATCATAGTGATATTTTTTTCTCTGAAACAGGATAATAAATATCTTTCATGACATGAGTACTGATTCACAACAACCAAATTCCGTAGGAAATCTCTTTCAAGAATTACTCAGGATGGGTGCTCCATAAAAACACTTGTGGTGAGTTGGTGGCACACGCCTGTAGCCCCAGCACTCAGGAAGCTGAGACAAGGGGATTGGCACAAGTTCAAGGACGGCCTGAAGTACATAGTAAGATCCTGTCTCAAAAAACAAAGCAGAACAAAACAACTCAAGACCAAAAGAAACCACCTCTCCCCTCAAAAAAAGAAAAAGAAAAAAACAAACAAAAGCACAGAGGATAGTTCTCAAACAGCATGGAGATAAATTTTGTGGGTTTAGAGAAAAGTTGTTGTAGGGTTGAATCTAGAAAAATATTTCTAGACACCCTTGGACATCTAAAAATAAATGAATTTGAACTGAAAATGATATAATTTTACATTCCTGTGTTCTTAAGTATAATGGGAACAGAGAGGGCAGTCTGCACAGGTGTGCAAAGATCTGTATCTGGCTTGTTTTGCCTACTCCTATGCTGCACGTTCTGTGTTTTAATTAAAACTTTTAATTAAGAAATTCTAACTATTGTAAGAATGCTCAACAACTAACATATTCACATGACCTCTAAATGGAGTAAGTGCTTTGTAAGAGGTAATGAGCTTAACTATTGAAATGATTCTGATTGAAAGATATGGAAATATATTTAAATTGAAATTATGATGACATTATGTTAATATGAAAGAGTCATCTAGTTTGGGGATGTTTTAATCAGTGTATTAAAATGCATTTTAATATTTCACTACTCTAATTCCATATAACTAGGAGGAATTCTGAACTTTGACAATATTTTTTGCGGCTGTCTTACTACAAAAATTTAAAAATATCTTGTGATAGGGCCAGGGATTTAGGTCCATGGTTCTGCCACCTGCCTCACAAGTCCAAGGTCCCGAGTTTGATCCCCGGCACCAAAAATTTTAAAAAGTACCTTGTGATCTTTCTCATTTGTAATGCATCATGAAAAGACTAACTGAGTACAAAATAAATGTCTTAGAATGTTACCTATGGATGCATCTTTTGAGAGCTTCATCTATATGTATCATCCCGACTTGTTTCTGAAAAGATACGTCATATTTAATCTACAGGCTGAATTTTCCACCTGATAAGTTTATTTCATTTCTCACCTCATCCATCCATCCATCCATCCATCCATCCATCCATCCATCCATCCGTCATTAATTTCTGTCACATGAAGAACTCATAATTGTTTCAGCAATTTAGATAACAATAATTAAAGTACTGCAGTGGCATTCTGAGGACCCTGCTCAACCTATGACTCCCTTCTGTGTGAACTGACTGCCACCCATAAACCCTGGTGGGACCTGCAGGTTTTAGTGGTAAGTCACTTTATTTGTACATTCTTAAATGCAAATGTCTCTTGATGCTCCAAAAGGAATGCATGAGCCTTTTTGCAGGTACTACAAAAACACTTTAGATTTAATCTTTAAGACTGTTAGTCTATGACAATTTTATTGCAGAAACAAAAGAGTACATTTTATCACATATTATGTATCTTCATACATATTAATAAGTTCATCAATCATGTGACAAAGCAAAATATGTTTTAAAAAATTTTAGGAGCCAGACATGGTGGTGAATGCCTGTAATCCCAGCACTCAGGAGGCTGAGGCAGGAGGATCACTGCAAGTTCGAGACCAGCCTGGGCTACATAGTGAGTCCCAGGTCAGTCTCAACTATTTAGTGAGACCCTGTCTCAAAAAAAAAAATTTATGTAAAACACATTTTGTCCTTCAGTCTGGCAGTTATCTTGACTATAATTCCTTTTGCCTACCAGTTTCACTGAGAATAGAGAGATCTTTAGATCTCTTACACAGAGATTTATTTTTTAAAAAACATTATATTCTATCTTAGATAACTTTTTTCAAAGACTCAAAACATGTAAAGACCATAACCTCAAACTACTATGTATAAACTGACAAAGCCTGTTATTTGTATTCAGACAGAAGTAGGTTTGAAATTTTGTAGCATCATTTAGCTCCTAGTTTCATCTGAATTCCAGGTCTCTCACTGGTGGAACTGTCTCACCGGCTTCCTATGATGAATAAAATAATTTATGTGCAGGAATGTACCTATTCAATACCTGGCTCATGGTAAAATTTCACAAATAGACTAAATTCATGAGTATCACTGAATTGACAGATTTCATGAATTCATGAGCTTCATTTTTAATAGTCCCAAAGCTCTTGGAACATTTGTTGAGCTTAATATTCTCTTGGATGCATTAGTTGACTTCTTTGCTCTCTGTATCCTTACCTACTAAATAGAAAAATTGAATCAGATACATCCCAAAGTCCTTTATATCTCAAAAATTCTTCAAGAATGGAGCTGTAAAGAGCATTCCCTCAGAGTGTCTAGCATTCTGTTAGATATGGATCTAACGTTCTTGATTAGACAGTTCTGGGTTTGGGTATAAAATGTGTTACAAACTTTAAAACTTTGGGTTAGTGGCTAATCTCATTAAGTTTCAGTACTTCTTCATAAAACAAAATAATAGTATTGTCTATTTCATAACTTTCACTTGAAGACTGATATAATGCCACAATTCAAGGGCTTCTCAGTAATTAATAGCTATTATTATATTATGCTAATATTATAATCACTGTCATTAACAATTGCCATGCCATCATTATGATTTTACTACTTTAATTTTAGAATAGGAGACTTGAAAAATTGACTTTTAGTGTAAGTTTAGTAAAATTATTATTAAAGTAATATGCGTAGTCTAAATTTCAGGAAATATGGACTACAAAGGGAATATATTTATTCCCTTATGCTTTGTTTAGGGTAATATTTATCAAAACATATGCTTATATATTTTAGGTATTTGAGAGAAATCATTAACTATTTCACATTTTTCAGACTCTGGGTCTATAGCAGTGAAAAAAAATCTGTTTTCATGGAAATTATAGTATACAAAGGTAAAAATTTATATCAATTAGCTTTTTCTTCCATATTAAAAACACTGCACAATTACTGATTTATTTGTTTGTTTGTTTGTTTTGGGGGGGATTGAGACAGGGTCTCACTATATAGTTGAGACCGACCTGGAACTCACTATGTAGTCCAGGCTGGTCTCGAACTCACACCGATCCTCCTGTCTCAGCCTCCCAAGTGCTGGAATTATAGGAGTGCGCCACCACACCCGGCACAATTACTGATTTAAAACAACAAACAATTAGTATTTCTACCAGCTCTGTAGGCTGGACAGGGGATTATGCTGGTTTGGACTGGCTTGGCAAGAGGTAAGTGGTCTCAGATGGACTGAGACAAATAATTGGCAGTGGATAGAATCATTCAAGGGCAAAGGAAGTGGACAGTTCATCTGGACAGTTCATCTGGACTATTTTGCTATGTTACATTGTTAGGACCAGGGTTTTTAGTCTTTGTGGCTGTTGCAAGGTTCCCATAAACAGTAAGACAAAATAAGGCCCATGTGCACGCAATTTGTAGCACTCTATCTGCACTGTGTTTGCAAACCTATACCCAGTGTGTGGGTAAAGAAAGAAAGGTGGAGAGTCATAGGGAAGACAAAGTCTGTGGGCTGCAAGAGGTAACGTGAGCACAGAAGGCACTCAGAAGACCATCTGAGACTGGATGTGAGGAACACTGCTCAGCAAAGGGGATCGAGGTGTTGTCTGAGCAAGAAGAGAGAGGGAGTTTTCAAACTGACAGAAACATGAGGGAATAGAGATTTTAATGAGAACTTATAATTAATTGCTGATGGTGGAGCATTGAGGAGGTTTGATAAATGAGATCAGGTTAGGGTATTAGAGGCCAGCAAATAAGGAGTAACCACAGAGTCTGGGCTTGCTCTGGAGACCAATGCAAGAGGGGAAAATGCATAAAATATTTCTTAAATTTGAAAAAGCCTTGCTATGGAAATATCAGGATTTCATCAAGTCACATTTACTTTAAAAATGGGAAGGGTAGGGGAAAGGTAATAAGGGAAATGAAAAAAATTTGACAAAATGGAAATAAAGTGTTTGTAAATGGGGAGGGGAGGAGGGGGTGAAGGGAGAACACAGACAAGGGGAAAAAATGAGAACCAAGACCTGTCATGTAAAGGTACAAGATCCCAATAACGAATGTAACTGTGCTGTATACCTAAAATGTACCAATAAACTCAATAAAAGAAAAAAAAATAGACACACGGAGTAGCAGGGTTTTTCATAACCAAAGCTCTTGGATATTGTAGAGGCTGTTCCTAGATCTGTGTTCATGCCAAACTGCTAGATCTTATGCCTTAGTAAACACACACACACACACAGACACACACACAGACACACCATGATTTCCATTTTTCTAGCATTTGAAAATCCACATTTTCACCCTCAGTGAACCATTCAGAGTACCTTCTCTTAGAGTGTGTGTTCGTTTGACTGTCAGGTAAATAAAGTCAGCTTTTGTGTTAGTTTGGATTCTCCAGAAGAATGGAAATACTAGAAATAACAGAACTAATAAAGACAGACTTAATAAAATATGATATATAGATAATTTATCAGAATTTATTAGATGATCTCATATGATTAGCACCAGAGTAGTCCCACAGTGGCGGCCTGCAAGTTGGAGAGACCCAGGAACCAGTAGCTTCTCAGTTTGAGAAGCAGAAGCCTCAAAATAAAAGGGACCAATGATGGTGTCTCAGTCTGAAGTTGAAATCCCAGGGGGCCTTGGTGCAAGTCCATGTTTAAAGACTGAAGAATCTGGAATCTGATGATCATAGATGTTTTGAGTATAGGCAAAGTCCAAAGTATAGACATATATGTCCTAAATATATTTACCTTTACATGTAATTATATTTTAAAAAATATTTTAATCACCTTGATATTTGAATCTTGGTTCACCATATATGAACATGTTTAGACTTATCATCTATGAGTATGTCTGAAATTCCTTTTGTTTATTTATATGCATGAATTGCTGGTTATCATGCTGTTTGAATAGCTGACTTGCAATGTATGAGCTTTGTTTCTTATTTTTAAGTAATTCTGGATAATTTTCTCTGGTTTCAGCAGAGGGAATAAGTTACAGTCTATCCTATCCATAAACTTCATGATTATAAACTTCTTTATCTTACTTCTCAGCTTTTATCTCTCCAGTTTGAGGGCTCCCTCATTTGCAGTCTGTCATTATCCAGAAAACTCCGATACCCTTGGCAGAAAGGAGGAAAGTTAAATTTCACTTTCTAAATCAGGACCTGAAGGAACTTGATAAGAGACAGTCCAAGTCAGAGATCATTAATCACGATCATACACAGAAAATAAAATTGAACAAAAGTATCAAGGAAAACAACATTATCATTTGGGTCTGCCTTCTCTTCTTTCTTTCAAAATTAGAACATATTTTAATTGTGTTTAAAAAATTCTGAGTTACTAAAGGCTTACAGTGAAAATTTGTATGTGAAATAATATAGTCTCAAAACTTACTGATTTTCATAATATACTATTAGTATAAAGAATTAATGCTTTGTTGTCTTTTTTCAGGGAAACTAGAAGCACACAAAGACTCAAAAATCTTGAATTTTCTTAAATTGCTCTTTATCATTTCACATTGCTTTTTATGTTCATTTCTTAATGTTTAAGAAATATACTTTTAACCCTCAAATTGAATCTAATATCTCTGTGGTATTACTTATAGTTGCTAAGGTACTGAGAGAATTAACTTAGAAATTGTTTTTGTGAATTATCTGATTGAAGTAAATGATGGGTTGTAAGGGATTTCACAGTCAGATAAAAGTGAGATTATAGTTGTGAAAAAAAGAGGAAAAAATTAGGGAAGCGAGGGAGGCATCCAGAGACAGGCAATATTTCCAGGGAAAATAGTACTTCTGCCTAATATAAAGTACTGAAGAATTCGGCTAATTTGAGGATTTTATGTGAGAGTTTGTCGCTGTTACTGGTGTGAAAGTCTTTATCCATGCACAGAGTGTGGAATGAGAACTGGAAATGTACAAGAATGACTTGTTCATCAAATTACATATAAAATGCTTTAGCATGAGTTTATTCTAGACTTACAGAGAAAAAAATTACTGGCTAAGAAGCTTGAAAGACTAAATATTGACAGATTCATATATTTAAAAGCAATTAAAACATTTGTAGTGGAGAGATGATATTTTTTGTCAATTGAGAAGAAATCAGCATATGATTATGTTTTATTGAGTGATTTCCTCCTACTTTTTCTTCCTTGTGGCAGACCTCTCAGAAGTACTTCATACTATTTGCATCTTTAAGACATTTATTTGTCTCTTCTAATGCTTTTCTTTTCATAACTGCTATTGAAACCTATAAAAGTTATCTTTTATTGATAGATCTTATTCACTTTTCCCATGGAGTTACTTGTATTCTGTGACTACACTCTTTTATAGTTACAATAAAAAGAATTGCTTTCACAGGAAGTATTCTGAGCTTGCTTATATAATATAAATGAATGGAATCTGCAAATAGATTTAAACTGCTACATAATTGCTTTAACCTATTTGTAAATTGTCTTCTCTTAAATGTAGGAAAAATAATTTTGAACCCTAAAAGTATGAGAAAACTTCTTGAATTATATATTAAAAGCACTGAAAAAGGTTCAGATGGCTAAAATTTATGCATTTGACCATTTTCAAAATTAATGATACCTACTGGACAAATTTCCGTAGAAAAAAGTGACAGATAATGACAAAAATAAAAGCTACTTGACAGTGTTTACACTTGATAAGAATGTAAACTATAAAAAGATCTCTTTCATATCACCAACACGAGTGGAAATCCAAGAGAAAAATGGGTGAATAAGAATTTTGAGGAAAGGAAAGCCTGAATGACTAACAGGTATATAAAGAACTGCTCCAACACATTAAGAAAATGCAAAGTCAAGGTAAAAAAAGAGAAATTCAACATTTTGAAAAGTTACTTCATTATGTGACAAATATTAAGATATCTGTTGCTAAAGAGTTTTTCTTTATATTATAATTCCTCAATCACATTCATTGTAAAAATTGAGGTTTCACTGTCAGAAACAGATGCACATTTTGTGCTTCAGAACCTCCTCCTACCTGTGGGAGATGCGCATGTGTACAGCAGTACTGGGTCAATATAACTGAACTTACTGAAATCCTGTGTGGATATGCTCTGAAGCCCTTTCACTCCTGGAAATTTAGTGCAATCTTCTCACAAAGGTCCTTACAGTGGCAAGTACAGTGATGCTGCCTGAGACTTTATTTATGGTAGCTGTCATTTATCATGACAATTATGCGTTTCTGAAAAGCTGAATATCAAAAATGTTGAAGACAGCAGCAGTAGGAAACAAAAATCTGACTCTGCATAGAACAACATGAATCTCAAAATTTTTGTGGAGAGACAAATTTGTAAATTTAAAACCATACTTCTTCTTCCTCCAAATTTTACATGCAATGAAGGATCTATCCATACAAAGAATACATATTAAATGCATTAGTGTGGGTACTTATGGGGAACTAGGACCATAGTGGAGTTATAGAAGAAAGAGACAAAACTACAATTAAAAGGAATAAAAGAAAATGGAGCAAGAGGCACTAATGACATGTAATAAGACATGTAATAAGCTAAAAATGGAAGAATATGGTCAACTCTACAGCGGTTTTCTGAATTAATAAAATATTTGATTGTTACAGTATTTTTCTTAATATATGTCCAGATTTAAATAAATAAACACATCATGAGAATATAAACTACACAATTAGCTTTAAAACATAGTCTCTAAAGGACTTAGTGGATAGACTAGATGTTCCAATGTAGTCATTAGAATATGCCATTTGGAATGGGTGCTCTTTCACTTTAACACTGAATAATTCAAGGGAAACATGTTTTAAATCATATCTATTTAAAAGAATGTGTATTAATATGCAAATGTACTTCTTAATAATTATGAATATTACAAGCACCCTTAGATCTGCATTAAAATTTGAGAGGTATTTAGATGACAAATAATGATGAACAAATAATGCAATACCAAATTCAGTCAAAAGCCAAATGAAAAACTTAACACCTGTATTATAATTTTGATTTAAAGTATTGGATTTTAAGATGTCTCTCTCCTTCTCTCTCCCTCTCTCCTTTCTTCTCTCTCCCCTAAAAGGCAGTACAGTTCACACACATTCAGTTAGGCTGCAATCAATATTTATTGTTTAGACTCCTTTTATTTTGTTTCTAAAACTTCAAGTACTCAGTATAATGTGATTTTAAGTAACCGCCTCGGGCAATACAGATTTTTGTCATAAATAAGAAATTAGCTGTGGCTAAAAGAGCAGCCTATTAACATGTATTGGGTGGCTGCTCCTGTTTTTCTTATCCTGAAGAGAGTGGTAGCCTCTGCCATAATC